>NC_060145.1:484805281-485124170 GCF_021461385.2 Schistocerca piceifrons
AACCCACATGCCACAGTTACTAGCTCTCATCAAGTGCGGTTCTTCGTTAATGTGTAGGTCGGTGTTATTGGGGACTGTTTAATTGGGCCGTATCTGCTACCTAGGCCATTAAATGGCAGGAGCTATTAAAATTTTCTCGCCAGAGCACTGACAGAATTGCTGGAAGACGTCCCGCTCCCTACAAGACAACGCACGTGGTTCCAACATGACGGGGCACCGGCACATTTCACTCGTCGTGTGCTTCGATTCCTGAACCGACGGTTCCCAGAAACGTGGATTGCCAGAGGTGGTCCTGTACCATGGCCTGCTCGATCCCCAGATATGCCCCTCTGGACCTTTTTGTGTGGGGAGAGATGCGCAACCTTGTTTACGCAACTCCTGTTGCATCAGAAGAGGATCTGGTTGCCCGAATAGTAGCAGCAGCATGAACAATTCAGGATACTCCTGGGGTTTTTGCCCGTGTCAGACAGAACATGATCCGACTGTGTAACCTTTGTTTACGTGTCAATGGAGGCATTTGTGAAAATCTACTGTAATTGAAATTGGGTTGTGTTAATGTGTTGTCTCTTGGTCATAATAAAAATGGAAAAGTGTATGTTGGTTTAATTAATTTGCCGCCACAGAAATCGTCCTCTACCGGTTTAAATACTCCTCATAGGAAAAAATTATATTAGGAAAAAATATTTGTTTTGATGTCCCCTACAACCTCCCAGAGTTTGTCGGTTTAAATACTTTTAACCCTGTATGTAGGCCGAGAACATCTTCATGGAATGGACTGCAGCAATTGCAGCGGAGTGGTACGGATGGCGGGCGGCAGTGATGGATGGCTGCTTCAACAAGTCTGGTGACGTCGGTTCGTATTATCCGCGTTTTTCGTTTGCCCGTGCGGTCTCGGGTCCGCATTAACCCAGATAGTCGGGAGCAGCCTGCACTTGCTGAAAAATGGATGCTTGACAACCGGCGGTTAATAAATCCCGCTGCGCTACATAGTAGGGCTGTGTTTGTTTTCACGTCGCCCGCCATCTCGGCCAGAGGCGAGATGCACAGTGTCAAGCTGCAGCGATAAGAGTGCAGAGCGGACCCCGGCTGCACAAGAAAAAGCCGTCCCAGGGGACAGACAGACACGCAGCTAGGCAGCTAGCAGGCGTCTCGCGAGGACGCTACAGGGACGCGTCCCGGCACCAGAGTTCCAAGTGGAGCCGCTTCGCCGGCGCTAAAGCCGTCGGCACACGGACCGTGCTGTCGAACGTCAACGTTGAGCGTGCCAAGTTCAACGTGCTGCAGAACGCTCAGGAACGATGCGATTTGTGCATACGGTACGTGGGGCCCCAAAGTGGTATACGCGATCGCAACGCACTCCAGCGACAGTTGAGGGATGTTTCTAGTTCGTAAATCACACTGTTTACTCAACGGGCGCGCGTAAAATTCCCACGTTAGCTCTGTTAAAACGTTTCCTCCATCGTCCACGAAATGGAAAGTACCATGTCCAATCAATAAAGACACAGGCTTATAAAAGGTCCATTACAAACAGTGTGGTACAAATTTGGAATACTTCTCCGCATAAGATAAACATTATGTCATCACTCCCACATTTTAGTAAAACCCCAAGGTCAGTCTTACTTGATCACTGTTCCTACCCAGTAGCAGAATCATTGTAACATGTGAATTAGGAAGCGTAAAAGAAAAAGGAGCAAAATATCTTTATACCAGTAGCGCAAGCTGTCCTGTAGATTAAGCCAATCGAACAAAGTCAAAAAAATGTGAACTTATATTTCCATAACATCAAATATTATAGCATATACTTATATTAAACTAATAATAAAATATCAGACCTAATAAATACGCAAATGTTAGGAAAAAAATCATTGGAAGTGTTAAGACGCGAACCACCGCCCAAATGAAAACACTTTACCACACAGGGACGCTACTGATTACGCTTTTTTTTTTTAATCTCATTTTGTTCGCTTTCGTTCGTTGCATCTGCTCGGAGTGGACGTCCTAAGACATCCGTGTAAGTTCGTTGTTGATCGATTAACTCAGTTTTTTTATTACAGAGGGCAGCTAACCCTCTGACCGAAAACGCTGTTTTTTTTGTTTTTTTTTTTTTCTTGATCGTTGTGTTTGGTCGTTGCGGACGTCGCAAGATATCCTGTTCAGGTTGGGTGGTTGATCGTTCCACTCCGTTTTCTTATTACAGAGGCCAACCGGCTCTCTGACCGAACACACTGAGCTACTGTGCTGGCAACCTACTCTCATAATACGCAATTTAGAATAATTCTTTTGCCACGAACATGATGTTTCTCATTATTTTATTGGAACGAATCACACAAGTAATAACGAGTTCTCCAGTGATTCTCAATTTGCTGGTGCTCAGAAACGGCATATATATACATATTGGCTTGAAATGAATGCCAATATGGCGCCTCACAACTCTGTACTGAAGGGAGACGGCGTCGTGTGACGTAGGTGGCGTTTGGCCATCTCATTGGTCAACGCTCAGACGCACGCTCAGAATATCTGACATGCCCGATATTGCTCTGCACGTTCGGAAAGACTCCCGACCGTGCTATTCCACGCTGTGACGTCAGAAACTCGGCACGCTCAACGCTCGGACGCAACGTGTGCCGACGGCTTAAAGCAGGAAACACGGTGCAGCGGCGCTGACAGAGGATGTACTTACCTTGGGCGGCGGACATCGCTTTCTGAGTGGCTCTGAATCGGTGGTCGCATTGTTGTGCTTACACATAATCGTGGACGTCGTACTAAGCCGACACTGGTGATTTAGTTCCAAGAAAATCGCAAATCCCCGCAACTGACAAAAATACTCGTCAGCAGTACACACACACACACGCCACGACGTGTGAGCCCTTTAGTTTGTTACTACAGCACCGGGAAAACCGTTGTAGATACGGTACAAATTGCTAGTCCAGTATTTATGTCCAGAAATTTGTCCACATGTTTATGAAGCGGGCAATTTACTGTAGATCAGTACTGTATACATTTTACAGGCGTTAGCATCTATGTAATAGAAAAAAAATCATAGAATCAGCAGTAACGTAAGACATCTTTAGCTGACCCCTTTTAATAAACGTGTACGCATTTAATGAAAGAAATGAAAACATACTGGTAATAATAGCTTTATAGGCATGGCACTCCAGCACTATTTCTAACACACTATTGTGGGTGAATGACTGGGAGACAGGAAAGTGTAACTGACAAAGTTTGAGTTCCACGTATAGACGTTTAGGGAACACGGAACAAACAATGTTGTGACAAACTGCCGGTTGGCTTCTGTCCCGGGTTGTTCAGCCGACGTTCGTCTTATGATTTTTCTGACGTTTCGCCAGCACGAGTGGCTGACATTTTCAAAGCCATTAAAAAAAGTGTGTGAAATCTTACGGCACTTAACTGCTAAGGTCATCAGTCCCTAAGCGTACACACTACTTAACCTAAATTATCTTAAGGACAAACACACACACCCACGCCCGAGGGAGGACTCGAACCTCCGCCAGGACCAGCCGCACAGTCCATGACTGCAGCGCCCTAGACCGCTCGGCTAATCCCGTCAAAGGCAATGCCGGTGGTGGACTGGAGGCCAGCGCGCGGTCGCGGACTGTGTGTACCTGGGGCGCCAACGTCATTTCCGGTTCGGTTCTCCTCTTGCTGCAGCACGGGAAGCCAGGATCCGTTTACCTTAAGGCTTTCTTCTTTCTCGCTGAAGCTATTCCTGTGTTTTTGTATTCCTATAGCCTCTCTGAACAAGAGGGTGTGATAGTGCTTCTCTACAGCCAGAACTTCCGGAGTCGGTGAATTTTACTACGTGGTCGGTCTCACACAGCGCGTGCTCTGCCACCGCCGATTTCTCCACCTGTCCCAACCTGCATCGTCGTTTATGTTCTGCGATCCTGGTGCTGATCGATCGTCCAGTCATTCCAGCATAAACTTTTCCGCATGTGGCTGGAATGCGGTATATTCCCGGGATTGCAAATGGTTCAAATGGCTCTGAGCACTATGGGACTCAACATCTGAGGTCATCTGTCCCCTAGAACTTAGAACTACTTAAACCTAACTAACCTAGGACATCGCACACATCCATGCCCGAGGTAGGATTCGAACCTGCGACTGTAGCGGTCGCGCGGTTCCAGACTGAAGCGCCTAGAACCGCTCGGCCACAACGGGCGGCCCCGGGATTCCAAGTGGGTCCCTTTTCTCCTTTGCTGATTTAAGACACTCTTTGATCTTCTTTGTCGGTTTCTAAATAGTCTTCGCGTCATGTTTCCGCTATGTACGGCCCATTCTGTCCGTCACTCTGGGAATATATGGCAGAAAGGCCGTACCTGACATTTCTTTTTCTGATTTGTCGCCGAGTGTTTACCTCCGTTATGCTTCTAACATCACTTGTGGAGTACCCATTGCTCCGCGGAACATTTTGCAAGTGTTGTGTTTCGCGTCTGAGATGCTGTGGCTCAGAAATTCGTGTAGACGGCGTTACGAGTGTATTAATCATGCCTCTTTGATAGTTTGTGCAGGTATCAGTCCGTGCGTGTGGTTTTCGATACACGTTGTATCCCAGGTTTTCACCATCCCTTGTGACCAGCACATCTATAAATGGTAGCTTTTTGTCCTTTTCTAGTTCCATGGTAAATTTTATGTTGGCATGGAGGCTGTTCAGGTGTCTTAGGAAGTCACCGAGCTGTTGTTCGCTATAGCTCCACACAATGAAGGTATCATCGACATATGTGAACCATACCTTAGGTTTAAGTCCAGTCCCTGTGCTTCGAAGTGTTCCATGAAGAAGTCGCACACCACTAGACTGAGAGGACTAACCACGGCGACGCCTTCCAGCAGTTCGTAGAAGTTGTCATTCCACGTGAAATAGCTCGTGGGGAGATATGCATGAAAGAGCTTTGTGATGTATTGCGGGAAGATGGAACCGATATGCCCCCCGGGAACGTCTCATAGCAGACGACCCAAATGCTTGCGTGGTAGAGTAATTATGGTGTACGCGTACGTGGAGACAGTGTCTGCGCAGAAATCGTCGACATAATGTAATTGAGGCGGAATAAAGGGAACCAGCCTGCATTCACCGAGGCAGATGGAAAACCACCTTAAAAACCATCCACAGGCTGGCCGGGGCACCGACACTAACCTGGCAGGCGTATTCGTGCCGGGGACCGCTCGGGAAGCAGATGGTGATATGATGAAGTGGGAACTTACTCGTTCTCCAGGGTCTGCAAGAACAATTGCCGAATTGCAACAAAAGGCGCAAGATGCTTGGGACAACGCCATTCGGCAGCTTTATGATCGCTTGCGTGTGGGAATACTCGTACACGTTTGTGTTGCCGCCCGTCAGGGATGCTCCGTGTAATGATGTGGCCTGCGTGTCGTTGGCGTATACACGCTGGAATAGGCAGCTTGCCAAGACAACGCCATATGCGTGTACCTCCATCACTCGCATACGGACAGAACCTACTGTCGGCGCTGAGCGCAATTCCACTCTCCAGCCGACTTTCCCGACGCCAGAGCAGCCATGCCTGGTGGTGTGGTGGTGTTAGTAGCAGCCGCCCAGATTCACACCTGTTCTTAGTCCTGTCGCAATCAAACAGTTCCCCAGAGGTCCCTGAGCACACAGCAGGTGCAACATGTGCCCAGATGATGTTCGGTCAGCCACCGCTGCTCGCACAATGCATCGATCTTGATGTGAGAGGACTCGTCAGCGCCACGTGATGGCTGATAACCGTGGCAAATGAGTCGTCTACCTCTCAGTATGCACATACCATAGCCTGGTGGCCCTCTATGTAGTCCCTGAGGGTGTTGCATTTTTTCCGGCAGTTTGGCCGTTCATGGTCTCACGGTGCACTGAATGTAGCCCCTGAAGGTTTGTTTACATTTTGGCCGCTGATGATATCAAAGCTTTTCTTAACGCTAGAACATAAAAAGAAAGTTCTAGCGAAACGAGAATGCAGACATCAGCTCTACACGGCAAGCGAGAAACAGATGAGTACTGTCGATTTTTTAACCACATAAAACGAAACTTTCATCAGCATGAAAACACAGCTTTGAGCTACGTTTCGCAGCAGCTCTTGATACCAAATACGTACAAATGGAAATTTCTCCTAGATTGTTTCGGCAGTGCATCATAATACAGTCCCCAAATCGCAGTGGACCCTTCTCCCCAGTTGCTCTCTGAGTTACCGCTAACGGTTTAACAGGCAGTCCGCGATGTCGTACTCGTGCTCTCGGTGTCGCCGCTCCAACTGAGCTCGGGTGACAGACACGGCTATTTCGCTCCACGCTCCTTCAGTTGCGAGCCAGAGTTCATCCATCGTAGAGGTGGCGTTTCGGTCTCTCGCCCACCCGTAACCAGATGCGTTCAGTGGTCGAGAGATCTGGGGATGGTGCCGGCGAGGGCAACGGCCGAACAGCCTCTGCATCGAGGTAGGTTTCAACGTCACGCAGAAAATGTGGTCTTGCTTTGTCTTGTTGAGAGATAACCTCAGGGGTAGCTCGATTGGTCGTTTGATTGACTAGGGGGGGGGGGGGGGAGGGGACCAAACAGCGACGTCGTCGGTCGCATTGGATGAGGAAATGATGGAGAAGGAATTCAGAAGTGGCCTTTCAAAGTAACCATCCCGGCATTTGCATGAAGCTATTTAGGGAAACCACCGAAAACCTAAATCAGGATTGCTGTACGCGGGTTTGTATCGTCGTCCTCCCGGATGCGAGTCCAGTGTGCTAACCATTGCGCCGTCTCGTTCGGTAGGGTAGCTCGAAGGTAGGCCACAGCCACCTGGCTTAACACATCAGTGGCTGCTGTCCAGATTACCAGCTATGTCAACCACAGCTGATCGTGTTCTGTGCGCTGAGGCACCCCATACCATCATGCGAGGTGCTGGACCAGTATGACGAAGACGCAGTTTGGCGACGTTCGTTTCCTCGCAGCCTCCAAAACGGACACGTCTGTCCTGATGCTGTAGGTCGAATCTGGAGTCGTCTGGAAAGATGCGGTGGTACCTCTACTGTGTCCAGTACTATCAGCGGGCGCACCACTGTCTTGCTGTTGCGTCGAGGTCGCCGTGCTGGCAGCCACTGACCGTGCAGACGTCGTCGCATTGACCGCTATGGTACTTATCTTATGGAGAGAAAATGCATTTCCTGACTCAAAGACCGTCATGAGGGTGTAAGAACATGCAAGACTGAGCGTAAAATATGTCTGTGCTCTCGGGCGCTAGTCACGTAGGGCCGTTCAGTATGGCCCTCCCGAACCCATCGATTCTATATACCCGTGACACTCGTGCAGTCCCGTACAACGTGTGCAGAAATATCGCGGAAAGGTAGACCTCACTCTCGACACGATTCCGACACACGGTGGTAACAGGAGTAAGGCCGTCGTCTCATACGCAACATTTATATTGCGATTTGGAAACTCGCTGCGTAAAGTACCCTTATTTACAGAATGCAAATGACGGTAAAACATTCCTATATTGAGCGGTTGTGCTGGCATGCTGGAGTACGTTGATACAAGTCTTCACTTGATGTTTGTCTCATGCCGCCTTCACGGCGTTGCAGTTTGAGCGGCCAGCTGTGTATACAGGGTGAACCAAAATTCGCGCACCTTCACAAGGCGATTCCTGGATTACTAACAGTACAAAAATGTCTGTAACAAATTTTCAACCGGTGCATGTTGAGTCATGCCGGCCTTGCGGCTATCGATATTTGTTCAGAGATGCTAACCTTTCGGCGCTTGTGAGTGGGTATCGAGGTGGCGCGGCAGTGAGCGGATTGACGGGCGAGCGCGAGTGAGTTTAGCTGGGAGGTGGAGAAGACGGTGAGATTGCCAAAGAGGGGAGGTAACCCGGTCGGTGAAGAGGTGTTTTGAAAAGTATTGTACAGTCGGCAGTTGTAACGGTTGTGTCTTGGGATGGCCTGCACAGCCGAGCAGTTGGAGGCCATTAAGCCGGCCGGGGAGACCGAGCGCTTCTAGGCGCTCCAGTCTGGAACCACGCGACTACTGTCGCAGGTTCGAATCCTGCCTCGGGCATGGATGTGTTTGATGTCCTTAGATTGGTTAGGTTTAAGTAGTTCTAAGTTCTAGGGGACTGATGACCTCAGAAGTTAAGTCCCATAGTGCTCACAGCCATTTGAACAATTTTTGAGGCCATTAACGGATTACATTTTAATGGGAGACTGCAGTGACGACCTGCTTCTCTGACGCTGTTGGACGATTATTTCGCTGACCTGATAAGGCGACATCATTCTATTTGTGTCTTTCACTGACCATGCACTTTCTGCCTTCCGTATTGCAAGTGAACCTCACCTGAGACAAACTACTAGCGAGTGCTGAGTTATGAAAACCTGTTAATAATCCATGTTATGTTAGGACGTTGCACCATTTTGATGGAACTCTTGTTTCTTTCTGTCTAGTAGCGTCAGCATTCTGCCTTACCGCCCAAGCCGTGGGGCTTATTGTATATTACGTTTTGAAACTGAGTGCTTAGTTTGTTCCTGACAGTCTGGTGGATCTTGAACTGTATGATGTACCGAAGTACGCTAACTCCGTCAGACACTTGTGCGGAGGTTTGAACGTCGGCATCCACCAAGGGGTCGATTATCGTAAGGATAAAATACCATTTGGTGTTTTTTGGGGGCATCACGTGTGGAAGTGAGCTCAAACGGTTACTTAAAATATCTGAGCCCTGAGTTTAATTGTTACTTGTAAGCTAAATTTAGCAGTCGCAATTTGTTTTAACTCTTGTGATACTGGCTGCTACGCCTTTTTATTTACAGTTGTTTTAAGTGAGTGATTTTGGTTTCATTAACATAGCACTGTTTGAGACAGTTAGTTGTAGCGTGTTGCTGCTGCGTCAGCACACCCGATTTGTTGGACTATATTTGTTGACAATTTGTTCTACATCTGTGCCTAGGCGGTGAGTCTGGGCTATATTCGGGTTTTCACTTGGTCTTGAATCTGACGGAATTGAACGTTCCGCTAATACCCAGGTGCACTCTGAGTTAACCGTCTGGGGGGAGGGGGGAGGGGTGGAGCACCCGGGAAGTCGGTACACCTGCTGTACTTCGCGCCCTCGGTCGGGCCGATAAATCAGGCCCGAGCGGCACAAGCAGGTGTGGCGCATGTTGGCCGCTTCGCAGGACGCTCATGGCCGCACTTGGCAGATGCCGTGAGCTGGGAACAATTTGTAAGAGAAGTATCTGATGTAGATTATTGCCTCTCTAGTTGAGGATCCGTATGTAACTTACGATAGCCCTTTCGGCGTGCAGTGTTTTCTATTTTCTATAAAAAGGTATTCCCTTTCTCATTCGAAAAGTTGTTATACATTCGTTAGTAACTAAACCTATCTGATACACTTTATGTATAAATGTTCTCTGACTGGGAGTTCATTATTATAAATCTTATTTCTTCACTATTTGTTATGCAAAATACAGTTATTCACAGTTCATGTTTAAGGTTACTGTTTTTTAAAACGAATATATTTGGGCATGGTTTTATAACTGTAAGTGAACTTGCTGCAGCCCCTCAGGCGACCGCTGTATTCTGTTTATTTTTATTTTTTTTTTATTTTTAATAAAGTGGTTCAAATGGCTGTGAGCACTATGGGACTTAACTGCTGAGGTCATCAGTCCTCTAGAACTTAGTACTACTTAAACCTAACTAACCTAAGGACATCACACACATCCATGCCCGAGGCAGGATTCGAACCTGCGACCGTAGCGGTCGCGTGGTTCCAGACTGTAGCGCCTAGAACCGCTCGGCCACCCCGGCCGGCTTTTTTGTATATATATATATATATATATATATATATATATATATATATATATATATATATAAAGGTATTATCTCTCTCATCTGAAAAGTTGTTATGCTTGATTTGCTATCGAAAGCTAACTGATACGTTTCATCTACAAATGTTCTCTCGGTTGAAGTTTATGACAATCGTTATCTGTTGACTGCCTTTAATAAATATTGTGAACAATAAAAAGCGAATAGCCCCCACGCCTTAAGGTCCAGTCCTTCCGCTCAATCCTTTGGGCGTTTCATGATGCGCCGAGGTAATACCGGTTTCACATGTTTTCGGTAGGAAATTGACTAACATTAGAAAAAATGGCTCTGAGCACTATGGGACTCAACTGCTGAGGTCATTAGTCCCCTAGAACTTAGAACTAGTTAAACCTAACTAACCTAAGGACATCACAAACATCCATGCCCGAGGCAGGATTCGAACCTGCGACCGTAGCGGTCTTGCGGTTCCAGACTGCAGCGCCTTTAACCGCACGGCCACTTCGGCCGGCGACTAACATTAGAATCACATAAACACTGAACCGCCAAAGAAACTGTATAGGCATATGTATACAAATACAGAGATGTGTAGACATATACGGCGCTGCAGTCGGCAACAAGTGTCTGGCGCAGTTGTTAGGTCGGTTACTGCCTCTACAATGGCAGGTTATCAAGATTTAAGTGAGTTAGAACGTGGTATTATAGTCTGCGCATGAGCGATGGTATACTGTATCCCCGAGGTAGTGATGAAGTGGGGACTTTCCCGTGCGACCATTTCACGAGTGTACCGTGAATATCAGGAATCCGATACAACATCAGACATCGCTGCGGCCTGAAAAAGATGCTGCAAGAACGGGCACCAACGACGACTGAAGAGAATCGTTCGACGTGACATAAGTGCAATCCTTCCGAAAATTGCTGCAGATTTCAATGCTGATCCATCAACAAGTGTCAGCGTGCGAAACCGAAGGCCCACTCGTGTACCCTTGATGACTGCACGACACAAAACTTTACACCTCGCCTGGGCCCGTTAACACCGACATTGGACTGTTGATGAGTGGAAACATGTTGCCTCGTCGTTCCAGCCTTTTTCAAATTGTATCGAGCGGATGGAAGTGTACAGGTATGGAGGCAACTTCACGAATCCCTGCATCTCAACAGGCTACAGTTCAAGTTGGTGGAGGCTCTGTACTGGTGTAATGGTGTGGCGCTTGTGCAGTTGGAGTGATATGGGATCCTTGATAGGTCCAGATACGACTCTGACGTACGTAAGCATCTTTCCATTGTCCATTCCGACAGACTTTGGCAATTCCAGCAGGACAATGCGACACCCCACACGTCCAGAACTGCTATAGAGTGGCTCTAGGAACACTTCTGAGTTTAAACACTTCCGCTGACCCAAAACTCCCCAGACATGAACGTTATTGAGCATATCTGGGATGCCTTGTAACGTGCTGTTCAGAAGAGATCTCCACCCCCCCTTCTACTCCTACGGATTTATGGAAAGCCCTGCAGGATTCATGGTGTCAGTTCCCTCCAGCACTACTTCACACATTAGTTGTCCATGCCACGTCGTGTTGCAGCACTTCTGCGTACTCGCGGGGACCCTACACGCCGGCCGGTGTGGCCGTGCGGTTCTAGGCGCTTCAGTCTGGAACCGCGTGACCGCTACGGTCGTAGGTTCGAATCCTGCCTCGGGCATGGATGTGTTTGATGTCCTTAGGTTAGTTAGGCTTAAGTAGTTCTAAGTTCTAGGGGACTGATGACCATAGATGTTAAGTCCCATAGTGCTCAGAGCCATTTGAACCATTTTTGGACCCTACACGACGTTAGGCAGGTCTACCAGTTTCTTTGTCTCTTTATTGAATAACAAGTATTTTCATTCGATATTGTATAGTATGCAACCAAGTTGTGCAGGAGACAGAGATTTGCGTTAGAATACCCGAATTCGTGTGTTCGACTGCCAGTTTTGGTTTATTTTTACTAATTTTTTAAATTTTAGACTGCATGTTGTGGTATCTGGCTTCTTAATCGTTGTCGAACAGGCCTTGCAAAAAACACGTGCAATTATTTAGTACTGAAACAGAAATTAGAGTACAACCGTTTTCATTATTCCACATTTGAGCGAAGAGTTCGGAGATACACGGTCCAGCGAGTAGCTAAATGTTTGAGGCAGGGAGCATTTGCTCTGAAGACAAGAGTTTTGTGAAAGCCATGCTGCTACTTACATGTATTTCTAATATTACAACTGGCAGTTATTACTGGATGTGGTATGTTTAACATCTCCATATTGGTAAGTTTTGTAATTTTTCGGACTTGTCTGAACAATAATTGTTACCTTCAACATTTGTATACTACAGCAATGTTGGGAACTTGAAAATTAGAACATAAAAAATACACGTAGACCCAGAATCGATCTCACAAACTCTGTTTTTTAAGGTAGAACTGTATGGACTCCCCAAGCTGGACAGAGCAGCTGTGTTCATTGAATGACATGTGGTTGCAGTTTCGCCACATCGTCTTTTTATCACGTTCATTCGCTATAGAAAATACGCACGAGAGAAAATTTTGTTAAAGGCGTTTTTGTACGGTTAGTTTGCAAGCAATCGATCTGTGGCGTCAGAGCTCGCCAGCTTTGGTTGACCCTGTATCGGGCACGAGATACCAGAGGGGGAAATCCACTTGGTGCGGCCGAGCCGCTCTCTCGTAAACTTCCCGTGTGTCAAGAAGAGTGTGCTGGCTGCATTCCAGGCGGGCACCAAGTGCTAGCGCGTGTTTGCGACTCCGTCCTCGGAGGCTAAATATCGTGTGCTAGCGTAAATATTTTGTGAGCGTATGTAGACAGCATGAGCCGACAAGTGGGGAAGGCCTAGATAACTGGTTCAGCGAACTGTGAAGGAACGTTCAGAGAAACCCTAGCTGTATACTCTGGCACCCAAACCAGTGCAGGGTTCAATATAAGTATATCATTCAAAGATAAGGATATTTAATTAAATTGCAGTGCTATATTATGTTTAGCAAGTAAGTTATCAACTAATGTATTCAAATGTTTGCACAACGATTTCTTCTATTTTTCCGAGACGACAGAGAGTGGCGGAAATTGGATAATGTTATTCGTTAGGTACGGAGGTATTTTGGAGTTATTGTAACTTTGACATAACGCCATCCAGTTTGTAATTATCACTTTTCAGGAAGGTAGGTGTCACTGCAAGGAAGGACGCCGTGAGTGCAAGTATAAATGCTGTCCCAGGAGGTGTGGTCAGTGTGTGTGTGTGTGTGTGTGTGTGTGTGTGTGTGTGTGTGTGAGAGAGAGAGAGAGAGAGAGAGAGAGAGAGAGAGAGAGAGTGTGTGAGAGTGTGTGTGTGTGTGTGTGTGTGTGTGTGTGTGTGTGTGTGTGTGTGCGTGTGTGAAATCTTGTGGGACTTAATTGCTAAGGACATCAGCCCCTAAGCTTACACACTACTTAACCTAAATTATCCTAAGGACAAACACACACACACACACACACACACACACACACACACACACACACACACACATGCCCGAGGGAGGACTCGAACCTCCGCCGAGACCAGCCGCACAGTCCATGACTGCAGCGCCTGAGACCGCTCGGCTAATCCCGCGCGGCGTGTGGTCAGTATCCAGGGACATGAAAGGAACGATCCTTCGAAGCAAAGTATCCCAGTAAAGACGGGATCTAAAATGCTTACCTTAATAGCTATGAAATCTACTTCATCTTCGCTTCTGTGGAACACTTCTGTTTTACTGAATAAGTGTTCATAGCTGTTGAGGTACTTTATAGCCCACATTTACTGGTCTTTTTTGCTTCGTGAGGATATTTTTGTTCTGTTGTTGCAACTACAAAAATGCGTGATTTTTTCGACAGACGCTTCCGCTTTATTGAGGTAAAGCATCAACAGAGGTCTGTATTTAAGTTATTTACATTCTGATTTGGTTTTAGATAGAAAAACGGTTCGTTAAGAATAGGTTGATTTGTACTTATTGTGATTTTTCAGTTTTAGAAATGGAGATCATTAGGGATAAAGCTGCTTCACATGTTCGTGACTCAACTGATTTATGTCTTTTGTCGAGCTATTTTAAATACAATGGTTAATTCTATGAACAGTCTGACGGCGCTGCTATGGGGTCACCGTTGTCGCCAATAGCAGCTGGCATTAAGTAACTTTACCTTGGACAATGAGAATGAGATCGGTCTGCCGTCGCTGGATGTGCTGGTATACGGGAGTTCTGACAGTGCTCTAGGATACACAGTGTACAGAAGTCTTACTGTCACAAATAAGTATTTAGACGCCGCTTGGCTGCACCACTCAAACCCAGAAGCAAGCAGAGCTCAACACTCTGTCTTCAAGTGCCTTCCGTATCAGCGATGACAAGAGTTTCGAATCGGAGGTGGATTTTTGAAAGAAGATAATGACGACCAGTTGCTGTAACAGTCTGTCTGTAGACAGGGCTCTTAAGCGAAATATTAATTATGCTTCTCACTCAGCCGGCCGGTGTGGCCGAGCGGTTCTAGGCGCTTTAGCCTGGAACCGCGCGACCGCTACGGTCGCAGGTTCGAATCCTGTGTGTGATGTCCTTAGGTTGGTTAGGTTTAAGTAGGTCTAAGTTCTAGGGGACTGATGACCTCAGATGTTGAGTCCCACAGTGCTCAGAGCCATTTGAACCATTTGAGCTTCTCACTCATTTAAGTTAAAACTTGTTTCTGGGTGTCACCGACCGTATTAGCCGAATTCTAAAGAAAAATGGTATTCAGACCACTTTCTTCGGTTAAAACAAGGTAAGACTTTTTCCCGACGGAGGGCGGATATACCTGGTTGCCTGCACACTGCGGGCGTCTATGAAACGAGGTGCGGCTCAGGCAAAGGGTATATAGGCGAAACAGGAAGGTCTGTTAAAGAACGTACTAAGGAGCACGAACGCGACACGCGGCTGAAACGAAGTGTGATATAGGTGCTAACATCACGAGAACTGAAACAAAGTGTGAAATCGGTGCTAACATCACGAGAATTGTGACCTTGTCATCGATTTCAATAACTTACGTGTGCTGGGTAACGGAACCAACATTTATAGAAGAAAAGTCGGAGAAGCGATTGAAATTTCCAAGAACGCGTGTGACTTCAACAGGGAGGACGGCTAAAGGCTTCCCACGTCGTGGCTCCCCGGCATCGAGGGAGTGAATACGTGGCCGCGGCGTGCGAGCAACACGAACAACGTCCTGGAAGCCCTTCGGACAATAGTATTTTGGATAAACTTTCCCTCTCCGATGCTGTGCCCGTCTCGCGTGTAGCCAGTGATATGGGCCCACCAACAGCAGGAGGAACTTAAACCAGTAACTCTTCTCCGGCATAACTACAGGAAAAATCCCTTTCTGACCAACGACGATGGCCCACCAGTAGTAGCCACAGTGGTTTCAGCCATTAGCGCGGGAAAACTTCTCTTACTATCCAATGTTCATAGCCCCAATAACCCGGAAGATTTTAACTTCGCTCCTTTCTTAGTTGTAAAAGCATGTCTTGTATAATACTGGTGCTGGCGTGGCGGCCACGTACCAGGTACCAGGTACTAGGTACCGAGTGCCACGTATACACGCGGTCGGGCGGTGCGCCGGGCCGCGTCCTCGTCGGGTCGTTTGAATAAGACGGAGGGCGTGCTCTGTGCTCGCAAGTACGAAGAACATTCTCAGCTTCGCATGAATAAAGCGAGTCGCAGAACACCCGAGAATGTTCTCACTCTGAGTGAAAGGGAAGGGGTAAGTTGTCCTACACGAACAAGATTCTCCGATTGCGTATGAAGGAAACTGCTCACAATCTCAGAACAACCTCAGCTTTTTTAAGTGAGCTCTAGAGCATACTTCGAGCTGAATACTTTTACCGAGCGTTTTTAGTGAAAATGGTAGAATTTATGGTGCTGGAAAGGGGAAAAAAGATATACGTAGACAGAAGATTTTTTTTTTTTTTTTTTTTTTTTACAATCGTATTGACCAACTAGGATCACGTTAACAACTTCAGTTCCTCTCCTTCCTTTGTTTTTGTTTCCTATTTTTCCAGTATTCCCTCATTTTCTCCCTATGAAGTCTCTTCCTTTCTTCTGTCCATGTTGTTCCCGATTTTTTATTTCTTCTGCTTTCAAAGCCTTCCAAATGTAGTATTTTGTTTTTAAAACGGTTTCTTTCTGCTATTTCTGATTCTTTGATGTTGTTTCTTTCAAGATCTTTTCTTACTTCTGGAATCTATGCTATTGTCGATTTCTTCTTCCATAAATATAGGAGTATTTGTTTTGCTAGTCTATTTCCATCCCTTCGGTAGAGATGTCCAAAAAAGGTTAATCTTCGTTTGGCCATTACTTATGATATTTTCTCTATATTTTTGTAGATCTCCTCATTACTTCTTATTTTCCAACCATCTGCAGTTTTCACTGCACCTTTTTCTAATACTCCTTCTTTCCAGTACCTCTAGTTTGTCCATCTTATAGGCATTCAGATCCATATAAACATTCTGGTCGTACCACTGTGGTGTAGTGTTTTAGTTTTGTTTTTTATCAAAATGGAAAGAGTATATGGTTTGACCAAAAATATTTACAACAAGAAATGTATATCTAGAAATATTTATTTATTTTATTTGTTTATTGCTTACTTATTCTGATTGGATTAGGGCTTTAAGGCCCCACACCTGGCCAGCAACAAAACATACCAGAGATATTACATCATCATTCACAGGAATAAGAATAATGATGATGATGATCATGATAGACACTAATGACGATAATAACTCACAATAATAATAATAATAAAAATAATAGCAGACACTGATGATGATGATGATGATAGTAAAGGGCATTAAGAATGGTATACAGAGAGTAGTTTAGCACATTTGAATTCGTACTCATATTTAGTATTATACAAGCGGAAGGGAAGTAGAAGGAAAGAGAAGAAGAATGAAATGACAGTGACAGTGGGTGTTGGGAAATAACAGAATATAAATAAAGAGCTCTGTCAACATAGGAATGGTAAAAGCTTTGGAGGAGGAGGGATTGATGACGGGGAGCTGCAGACTAGTAAATGGGAGGGATGGCTAATGTATTAGAAGCTGGGCCAGTAACTGTCTTTTGAAGTTTGGAAGGAATTTAATTTCTCTGTGTTCTTGAGGCAGACTGCTCCAAAGTCGGTTTCCTTATACAGAAAATTATCTAGAGAACATGGTAGTGTTGTGTGATGGTTCAGAGAGGATTTTGCTTCCTCGAGAACGATTATTTCTGCTGTGCTCTTGAGATAGTAGTGTCAGGATTGCACCAAATAAGAGGGAGTGGAATGATTGAGAAGACCATAGAGCAGTCTGTACGCTTATCGGCATGCAACCGTGACAATTGTTCGTAGGCAGGAGTGGTATGGTCGAAATAGCGTAAGGTCACAGGGGAAGAGGATTGTGAGTCACCTAGTGACAACGACGACATACCTACCTGCAATGGAAGTAGAAGAAGCAGCGAACGTAGGACTACGTCGTTCAACAGAAGACGAGAAATTGTTAATGTTATACGGCAATTGTAGTGCGTGAGGGGTTTTGTACCTAAATTTCGTATAGTGCTTTGATTTCTCTTGGAACTTGTTGACATTTTATTTTGAAATCTTACTTGTACCAAAAATTGTGCAGTTGACATCAACAGTACCTTCCCTTTCCTTTCCTCCTCCCCCCCTCCCCCCTTCATCTTCACCTTCAATTTACATATAATGAATCACAGCTGCGGATTCCGCATGCTATCTGTTGTCTCGGACATACCCGAAAGAATAGGCACAACGCATTCATATAATCAACCCCAATTTCTTTGCTAGTGTAGTATATTCCTATGGGTTTACCTTGACAAACCATGGTAGCAACATGCATTTCTGGAGTGTAGCAAAACCCACTGTTTACGACAACTTAAACTTCGTCTTTGCTCAGTTGACGTTGGTGTGGAATCATAGAGAACGAACTCTTTGGTCCTTATTTTATTAAAGGCACTCTGAATGGAATCATATACCTAAATCTTTGCGACCAGGAAGTACTAATACTACTGGAGGGTGTTCGACAAAGCGTGTGGTTTCAGCATGACGTCATTCATTTCTAGCACGGGAAGTGTTAGACCGTATTTGCAATGGTCGGTGGATCGGCAGAGGTGCCCCTATTAATTGGTCTGCTAGGTCGCCTGATTTTATTTCGCTGTATTTCTTTCTGTTATGTAAAAGATAAGGTTTATCAACAGGCGCCAACAGACCGTGAAAACATGGTACAACACATAAGAAACACTAGTGTTGAAATGCCCTCAGAAATCCTTCTGTCCTGTGCCGAATCATTGGAAGAAAGAATCAGCAAATGTATTGAAACTGAAGGTCAAAACTTTAACATTTACCGTAATAGGAAAAAACGCTCTGATATGTGAGAGGCAACGGTACTCACATTAACAAAGCACCCCAAAGTGAACATAAAACTACTACGCCATCGTAGTAGTTTTTTACTTGCTGTTAAAACATTCAGTGAACCTTTCTGTGATCGCACTGCACTGCCTTTTATGATAGATCGTAGTTCGTTACACGGCCACAGTGATGCGTCGAGAAGTCCATTTTTCGTTTTGTCGGAGTTTTTGATAATGGGGTCTCCCATCAAAAGTTATGAAATAATTGCCTCTCCTTCCCTCGCAGCGTGGAGGTGGGGTGTTAATTCAAGTATCATTGGTCAGCATTTTGAAACACGATTTTCTACAGATTTTGATTTTTCCGATTGCAGCATCATCTCTCGCGAAACGAAAAAAATGTTTCAAACAAAATTTATGTATTTGTTGTTTAGAATGTCCTCCTCCGAGACGAATAGTTATAATTTTTTCTGATCCGATGCGTAGTTTTCGAGATATTTCAAAGTCTTCAGATAAATTGAACTCTCTGTATATTAAGGGCTCGGCCCATGAGTTGGGAAAAGTTCCTTCAAATGTTTTTAAAAGCCGTCCGCGGTGGCCGAGCGGTTCTGGGCGCTTCAGTCCGGAACCGCGCGAGTGCTACGGTCACAGTTTAGAACCCTGCCTCGGGCATGGATGTGTGTAATGTCCTCAGGTTAGTTGGGTTTAAGTAGTTCTAAGTTCTAGGGGACTGATGACCTCAGATGTTAAGACCCCTAGTGCTCAGAGCTATTTTGTTTTTAAAAGGTTTATTACGTACATTTCTCCACAAGCTACAAACTTTGAGAACTGACCCGACACACCGACTTGCAGACCTGGCTTTAGTGTAAGCTTTTGCGAACTACATCAAACTTTTTACCTTATAGCTGAACAAGTTGAATGTCACTTGCATTGGTTACGTGGCGCACACGTCCCATCCGAAGCCGATTTCTTGCCAAACTCGTAGCACCACTTCAGCCATAGCTTGTACAGTTGCGGCGTATACTGTCGCTCTACGAAACCGGCGGGGGGTGGTAAAAACACGTTATTCTTGATCAATACCCAGACGAAAAAATAATGTGGCGTCAGGTCGGGTGAATGTGGGGGCTGTGCAGTGGCCATACCGACCTCAACTGGCTCACTGAGCTCGTGAGCGGCCACTGGGGATGTCCTGGGGGAACCCAGCCAGTCAGTGCGGCGAAGTGCACTCAGCGGCATTAAAAAGTTTTCCAGCACAGGCACTTTTCCCTTGGCAAAGGAAAGATCTCTAAACTTCGCTGTCGCTCAATATACGATAGACGTTAACTTTTGGGCTACCACAAGCACGTTCGCGAGTTTGTCGTAGATCGTCAGTGTCCCAAACCCTGTGGTTTATTTATTTTATCACTCAGTGAAAACTTGACCCATAGTTACACATAATGTTTACAGTGAAATCTTCATCTTTATCCGATCAACGTAACATTTCCGCAGGAAAGTAGTAAAGGGCAACTGTATCAGCGTCGTTTAATTCTTGCGTCATTCTTAATTTCTGCGGTTTCGATTGCAAATGTCTCCTTAAAACTCGCAAAACAATCATACGTGGGACAGCCAGTTATTGAGAGAAGCACGTGGAGTTGCGTTTGTAGCAAAACTTTAGCTGACTTGTTCTGCGACACAGTCAAACACAGGCGGCCGACCATTTTTATTATTTTTTTATAGCTTACCGAACACCCAGTTTCAACAGAACATTTATGCCACTCATAAATGGCGTGCCTTCTGAGAGGACGTTTACACTATTCGGCACAAAAATTACATTGCGCAGTTGTCGCAATGAACCAAACAGTATCACGCCGATACACAGGTCTGTATGTCGTTGTTTGAATTTTTAGTTTTTAAGCAATTTTAGAAATTTTGTAAACCCTCGTCACCAGTTATGTAAAGGCGTCGTCGCTACTGCTGTGGAGGCCGAGTTGGTGAGTTCGTGAAACGGCTTCTGGTGCAGTACACCGCTAAGACAATTTCTCACTGCCACTATTACACAGCTATGTCCCAGGGTCAGGTAACAGCATAGCAGAACGAAGGTTCTACAACACTCCGACAAATTAGCAACAAAGTCACACAAATGAGTTAAAAGATGTACTTATCTTTGTGGCTTGTCGGATATTGAAGTCTGTAACACTGCATTACATTTGCACAGGAAAGACGCAATGAGTAGCTAAGCGCAGCTAGCCGTAGGTAAACTTCGCAGTATTTAGCAAATGCAATTTACAACTGTCTGTTCACTTCTAAGAGTTCACTATACGACGTTCTCTGACTAAGTCAGCCCTGGACAATGATCTGCATAACCAAGTGGCCGAGAGCTGCTCTTCTGTCTTCCGAGTAGGCTTCTGTACGTTGCCGTGCGCTCATTGGCGGATTGTACTCTGCAGGCAATTGGTCGACGCGAAGTCGATATCTTCATCCTCAGCGCTGCTGGTGGCGCTGGTGGAACTGGCGCAAGTGGCGAGTCTCTATGACAGTGGCACCAGCTAGCCTCTTTGCGCCTGTGCTGCTCTTGCCCTGGCTGTGTCTTGTTCGGACGACACAGGAAGAAACACCTTGTCTATTGTGATACAGGCAGAGCAATTCAGAAAATATGAGCATACAAATCACTATGTTGTCACCGTCTTTTAGTAACAAAACGGAAGGTTGCTCCGAACCACGGCGTTCACCACATCGACCACTACCGGCCAGAGATAGGTGTGCACCGTACGCACACTGCGGCTTAAGGCGCACTCCACACATGCCGCCTTTTGCAAAGAAGGAAAACCGCGACTCGTCGGCCCTCGCCACACATCCTCAGCCAGTCGCTGTTCAGTCTCTGTGTTTGGTCCACTCGAGACATGCAGCTGAGAGATATCGTCTTTTACAAGGTACCGATCTCCAAATCAGCGGATGCAGTTCCATTCGCAATCTT
Source organism: Schistocerca piceifrons (assembly GCF_021461385.2). Lineage (NCBI taxonomy): Eukaryota > Metazoa > Arthropoda > Insecta > Orthoptera > Acrididae > Schistocerca > Schistocerca piceifrons. Next base: position 484,826,434 of record NC_060145.1, read on the forward strand.
CGGTTGGAAACTGGTCGAAATGGATCTTCGTTCACTGCCGGGTTTCAACCGACTGTCACCAGCAAGGCTCCGGTCACTGTCGCTTACAAGGGAACCTCCCCATCGCACCCCCCTCAGATTTAGTTATAAGTTGGCACAGTGGATAGGCCTTGAAAAACTGAACACAGATCAATCGAGAAAACAGGAAGAAGTTGTGTGGAACTATGAAAAAATAAGCAAAATATACAAACTGAGTAGTCTATGCGCAAGATAGCCAATATCAAGGAGAGTATGAGCTCAGGAGCGCCGTGGTCCCGTGGTTAGCGTGAGCAGCTGCGGAACCAGAGGTCCTTGGTTCAAGTCTTCCCTCGAGTGAAAAGTTTACTTTCTTTATTTTCGCAAAGTTATGATCTGTCCGTTCGTTCACTGTCGTATCTGTTCACGGTAATAAGTTTAGTGTCTGTGTTTTGCGACCGCACCGCAAAACCGTGTGATTAGTAGACGAAAGGACGTGCGTATCCAATGGGAAACGAAAACATATTCCCCACGGAATACATCTCACGTATTTAATGCACTCTCATCCAAAGTAGCGAACATTCAACTGCCAGCCGGGGAGCCTCGTTAGCAGGAATACTTTCTCTTCCGTGCGCTGTAGTCGACTGACGACGTGTGTTTCGATGCTTGTTTAGGTGTAGCGTCCCCATACTACGGCGCAGTTACCTCGCATCGGACGGACGGACGGACAGATAATAATTGTCTGAAAATAAAAAATTAAACTTATTCACTCGAGACAAGACTTGAACCAAGGACCTCTGGTTCCGCAGCTGCTCACGCTAACCACGGGACCACGGCGCTCCTGCGCTCACGCTATCCTTGACGTTGCCTATCTTGCGCATGGACTACTCAGTTTGTATATTTTGCTTATTTTTTCATAGTTCCACACAACTTCTTCCTGCTTTCTCGATTGATCTGTGTTCAGTTTTTCAAGGCCTATCCACTGTGCCAACTTATAACTAAATCTGAGGGGGGTACGATGAGGAGGTTCCCTTAGAATTCTTTCACGTTCCCTGTTCACACAGTCTTACATCGCTGCGAATGGCACCCAGCCCTTGCTGACGAGCCAGACCGTCCACACTGATACACAAGCAAATCAGGTATTTACTGTAATGGAGTTCTGTCTGTTGTGTCGGACATGCCATTACATTAATATAAACGAGCGCGACGGTTCCATGACACGTGTTTCGTTGCGCAGCCACAAAATATATTCGTTCGAATACCTGCAGGACTGGAGAATTTGCGTGTAGGCGTGATGGACAAGGTAGGCTGCCGTGCAGCGTGCCACAAATTGAGAATTCTGGTAGGACGGGGGGCGTCTCCGAGCGGCCGAGACGGTGGAGGCCGCTGTGCTAGAGAAGCGGAGCATCCGGGTTCGAGTCCCGGCGCGGCACAAGTTTTCGATTTCGCCACTGCAACACCACGAAGCCCTCTGTGGCTGGGGTTCATCATTTCCCACGTAACCCTTTCCCCTTCTTCCCCCTTCCTGTATTTCAGAAAAATTCGGCAATTTCATTTTCGGAGTATTCGTGGCCGTGTCCAAACAAGACAGCTGCTTTCTGTCGTTCTGTCACGTTTCCACTGCGACCTACCTTGATTCCAGTTTCGTAGATCTGACAGGCGCTTACACACCACTTCACTGGGATAACTTTGGTCACCGGTAGAGGATCACACGGCTCTCTCAAAAGCAACCACTGCCTTCTTTCAAGAGGCTGACAGTCGATTTCTCCACTGAGCTTGATTTCAGTGACTGCTTCAACTTATCTCAGAGTGCTACTCTAAACTATGGCTGGCATAGCACAAATGGCTAATTATACTTGGTCATGGCTCGGTTTCGTGGTGCAAAAGTAGAAAAAAAGAAAACTAAAAAAAAACAGTTGCGTGAAACTTCCTTGTGGAACCATGAGTCGTACGTGGGACCTTAGCCTTTCACGGGCAAGTGCTCTACCAACTGAGCTATCCAGATACCTGTCACCGACCGCCCTCACAGCTCTGCTTCTGCCGATACCTCATGCCCTCTCTTCCAAGCTTGACAGAACTCGTACTTGTAGGACTGCCACTTCTGGAGACGATCTCCTAGATTGGCAGTGTGCCATTTCCCTGTAATATCTTTGCTTCCAGGAGCGGTACACCGTAAGGTATGCACGAGACCATCGATTAAGAATGGGTGGCGGGCGATGAGGTACCAGCTGAAATAGGGCTGTGAGAGTGGGTGGTGGACCGTGCTGGCATAGGTTAGATGTTATAGAATTTGCTTGCTACAGGCAAAGACCCGAGGCTCGAGACGTTTTCCGACATACGGTATTAATCTGCCTGACTTGATCAGCGCAGACTCCTATGCAGGGTGAAAATTCATTCTGAAAGCAGCTGTCCGTTTACAAGATCGGCACAAATAAGTTACTACACGTACATCCCTGAAACCTCTATATCGGTTTGTTCTTTGTTCTTTTTTTGTTTTTTGTTTTTTTCGAAAAGGGTAGCTTAACTCAAAGTTTTTGCGGATAAATTTCTGCATGTGGTGTGACAGCATCTGATTTCTCTTCCCTCTCTTGTTACAGGACCGGTGGCGTCACAGTGTCGTCTGTACAGGAGAAAGCGCAATGTGTTTTGTCGTTTTCTGAAATACGGTCGCGTATTGCAGTTCAGCGACAGTCCCACAGTTTCTATGGTCGAGACCCACCACATGTGGGGAGCATCAGTGGACAGTACGAAAAGTTTGAAGAGACTGACGGTGTTGGCCACGAGGCAAGAAGCGGCAGACCTGAACTCCGTAACGACACTTCTGATACCGTACAAACTGGATTTCGTCGCAGTCTGCGGAAACCGACGCGTCGTGTTTCCCGAGAAACAGACATACCCCACTCAGAGCACCGTGCTGGGGATTTCACAAGAGCTGCATTTCCGTGCCTACAGGCGATAGAGCCAGACATGCTGAGAGTGCTAGGAACATGCTGAAATGAATCGACGCGGAGAATGACTATGCGACTTTTCAGATTTCCTGGAAAATGAAGAGGCATAATATTCGGATATGGGGGTCGGAGAACACACATATCGTGGTACAGTAGATAACGGACGTCCCAAAGTGAATGTTAGCAGTGTGGCTTAACGCTCAACATAATTACCGGTCAGTTCTTTTTTGCTGAACCTGTCATTACTGTAACAGTTTACCTCGGAATGTTGGAACTTCACGTCGCACGTCAGTTGCAGGAGTTCCAACCACGGGCATTGTCTGAACAAGACGGTGCATTGCGACACTGGGGGTTATCTGTTCTCCAGTTCTTGGATGAAACGTTTCCAGACAGAAGGTTCGTGCCCACCTCGTTCATCATACATAACCCCTCTTCGTCTTTTACGTGCTGTCGTGTTAAGGGTAAAGTGTTCAGTTCACCAGTTACTGATGTGGAAACTGTTTCGGCACCAATATCAGATGCTGCAACGACGGTGACGGAAGAGATGTTGACAAAGAGATGCAGAGAATTCAGCACCAAGACGTTCCTTGGGTAACAAACGGAAGCAGGAGTATATCCATTTAAAAAACAGTCAGTAGCGCTAAATCTCTGGTAATCGGGGAAAGAGTTTATGGTCACCTTGTCCCGCCTGAATTCTTGATGATAATACACTGCGCAGTCACATTATTGTGATCAACTGTCAAAATCCTGAATAACCAGCTTTTGCAGTGCGGCCTGCTGCGAGACGTGCAGGAAGACAGAGGGTGAGGTTCTGGATGTGGAGGGGCGTGCAGCCATGCCGATTCCTGTGCCGTGGCCAGCTGCCTACGTTCCGAGGCGCGAGGAGCCCGACCGAAGTGGTCCCACAAACTCTCAGTTGGGATTAGATCTCGAAAGCGTGGTGGCCAGTCATCTCCCCCTGGTGTTTTTCGAACCACACAAGTAGACAGCGAGCTGTGAGACACGTTGCGCAGGCCCACTGATATATGCCTCCTGACGAGGAGGAACAAACAGCATATGGGGTTGGACTAAGATAGATGCAGTGCCCAAAGATAGATGAAGTTTTGTGTTGATCCATTTTGCTTTCCAGAATGAAGAGTGAAGAGATCGCCGAGGGAATGCTGTGAGACCATTTCACAGTCCAGAACGCTCCCTCCTCTGGCCCGGATCCTTCCCACAACTGTTGCAGGGCCGTACACGCCAACGGACGTCTGTACAACGGAGCGTGAAACGTGATCCGTCTGAAAAGCTCATCTGTCGTCAGTCAGTGGACGTCCAGTTGCTCTACTGGAGTCCAGATTCCAGCCTTCGTCGAAGACGAACGGCAGTCAGCACGTATGCGTGACCCAGGCGCCTGCTGCGGAGACTGAACAGTCCTTCAAGGGACATTATCGGTAGCCCCGCATCTACATCTACATCTACATCTACATGGATACTCTGCAAATCACATTCAAGTGCCTGGCAGAGGGTTCATCGAACCACCTTCACAATTCTCTATTATTCCAATCTCGTATAGCGCGCGGAAAGAATGAACACCTATATCTTTCCGTACGAGCTCTGATTTCCCTTATTTTATCGTGGTAATCGTTCCGCCCTATGTAGGTCGGTATCAACAAAATATTTTCGCATTCGGAGGAGAAAGTTGGCGATTTGAATTTCGTGAGAAGATTCCGTCGCAACAAAAAATGATTTTCAGCCCAAATACTGTATTATTTCTGTGACACTCTCTCCCATATTTCGCGATAATACAAAACGTTCTGCCTTTCTTTGAACGTTTCCGATGTACTCCGTCAATCCTACCTGCTAAGCATCCCACACCGCGCAGCAGTATTCTAAAAGAGGACGGACAAGCGTAGTGTAGGCAGTCTTCTTAGTAGGTCTGTCACATTTTCTAAGTGTCCTGCCAATAAAACGCAGTCTTTGGTTAGCCTTCCCCACAACATTTTCTGTGTGTTCTATCCAATTTAAGTTGTTCGTAATTGTAGTACCTAGGTATTCAGTTGAATTTACGGCTTTTAGATTAGACTGATTTATCGTGTAACCGAAGTTCGTGTTCCTTTTAGCACTCATGTGGATGACCTCACACTTTTCGTTATTTAGAGTCAAGTGCCACTTTTAGCACCATTTTCGATCTTCTGATGACTTTATTAGTCGATAAATGACAGCGTCATCTGCAAGCAACCGAAGAGGGCTGCTCAGATTGTCTCCCAAATCGTTTATATAGATAAGGAACAGCAAAGGGCCTGTAACACTACCTTGGGGAACGCATGAAATCATTTCTGTTTTACTCGATGACTTTCCGTCAGTTACTACGAACTGTGACCTCTCTGACAGGAAATCGCAAATCCAGTCACATAATAGAGACGATATTCCATAAGCACGCAATTTTACTACGAGCCGGTTGTGTGGTACAGTGTCAAAAGCCTTTCCGAAATCCAGGAATACGGAATCGATCTGAGATCGCTTGTGGATAGCAATGAGCACTTCATGTGAGTAAAGAGCTAGTTGTGTTTCACAGGAACGATGTTTTCTAAACCCATGTTGACTGTGTGTCAATAGACCGTTTCCTTCGAGTTAATTCATAATGTTCGAACACAATATATGTTCTAAAATCCTGCTGCATATCGACGTTAATGATATGGGGCTGTAATTTAGTGTATTACTCCTACTACCTTTCTTGAATATTAGTGTGACCTGTGCAACTTTCCAGTCTTATGGTACGGATGTTTCGTCGAGCGAACGGTTGTATATGATTGTTAAGTATGGAGGTAATGCATCAACATACTCCGAAAGGAACCTAATTCGGGTCCAGAAGATTTGCTTTTGTTAAGTGATTTGAGTTGCTTTACTGCTCCGAGGATATTTAATTTTACGTTACTCATGTTGGCAGCTGTTCTCGATTCGAATTCTGGAATATTTACTTCGTCTTCTTTTGTGAAGACATTTCGGAAGGCTGTGTTTAGTAAATCTGCTTTCCTTACCTTCGATAGTATCTCCAATGTTTACTCTCAGAGAAGGCATTGATTGTTTCTTGCCGCTAACATACTTCACATACGACCAGAATCTCTTTGGATTTTCTGCCAGGTTTCGAGACAAAGTTTCGTTGTGGAAACTGTTATAGGCGTCTGAATCGTTCCGCAGCGTACTTAAAAGAGGGAACATCCACAAAACTCGATTTCCGCTTGCCCTTCCTTCTGATAGCTGAACAGGGGAGCCGCACTCGGCTCGCTTCTGCCACCAGTATGTCTACGCGTTCGTCCGTTTTGTAGCAGCAGCGTGGCCTGCGCAACTCTTCTGGCCCGGAAACGTGTTGCCGCGGTGGCCGCTATGTTGTCGTAGATGTGGCTACAATTCGTGTGGACACAGTGACTTGCTCAAGTTCCACGTATATGACCCTGTACACGTCTCCGTATCTGTCGTTCCCCGCTGTCATCTGCGGCCCGAGGCGCACCACAGGTACCTCGGCGCTGGTTTCGGACAGCGCAATTAGCCATGCGTGGTATACTTTAATCTTGGCGGCATGCAAGCGGTTTAGAAGCTGAGCCATTTCGGAAATACTTCCACAGTTTGCCCGAAAGATAGTGATCACGACTTTTTGGACGTGAGTCAGATAAATGGCTCGTTTCCGCAATACAACACGACTGCACTGTTGCCGTTCTCCCCCCTCCCCCCCCCCCCACACGCCTTGTATTCCCTCCACTGCTGGTGCTGTGACCTACCGCCTGTGAGTGACTATTTGCACGCTGACGTCGAACATGGTTGGTTTCCACATTAATGTGGGTGGACCGTGTACAAATGACTGAGTGGTGCAGAGAGTGTTATTGGCAGCAGTCGGTGAGTCAGAGCGGGACGGCAACACTCTGGGCGCAGCCGCAGGCGGGCCGCCCCGCGGCTCTGAGAGACGCGGAAGCGGCCGGCGAGGTTTACACGGCCGGCAGTCGGCAGTCGGCAGCCGGCAGCAGGCGCCCGCGTGGGAGGCTGAGTCAGCGGGCCGCGGGTCAACGCTCGCCGCAGGTGCAGCGCGCGCCCGCCGCCGAGCGCCGGCGCAGTGGTCCCGCACATCTGCCGACTGCTGTCGACTTTCGTGGTCGCGTCGAGTGTAGTGAAGACACGCCATTTTGAGGTCACTTCCCAGTAGACCTGCAGTGACAGTATGTTCTGCCGTGCGGCACACTCCAGCGGCGATTGTGAGCCATCTCCGCAGCGCCACAGTCGCAGGTGGTGGTCATCCGAAGCACTGCACGGTCGAGCTTCCACGTTCGAAAAGAAGCGGCGCCACTCGTCAAAGATGGCCGCTCACGTTATTAATGGCATCCTAAGCATTCTGAAGGTGGCAGGGGTAAAATACATGGAGCGAAAGGCTATTTACAATTTGTACAGAAAGCAGATGGCAGTTATAAGAGTCGAGGGACACGAAAGGGAAGCAGTGGTTGGGAAGGGAGTGAGACAGGGTTGTAGCCTCTCCCCGATGTTATCCAATCTCTATATTGAGCAAGCAGTAAAGGAAACAAAAGGAAAATTCGGAGTAGGAATTAAAATCCATGGAGAAGAAATACAAATTTTAAGATTCACCGATGACATTGTAATTCTGTCAGAGACAGCAAAGGACTTGGAAGAGCAGTTGAACGGAATGGACAGTGTCTTGAAAGGAGGATATAAGATGATCATCAACAAAAGCAAAACGAGGATAATGGAATCTAGTCGAATTAAATCGGGTGATGCTGCGGGAATTAGATGAGGAAATGAGAGGCTTAAAGTAGTAAATGAGTTTCGCTATTTGGAGAGCAAAATAACTGATGATGGTCGAAGTAGAGAGGATATAAAATGTAGACTGGCAATGGGAAGGAAAGCGTTTCTGAAGAAGAAAAATTTGTTAACATCGAGTGCAGATCTAAATGTCAGGGAGTCGTTTCTGAAAGTATTTGTATGGAGTGTAGCCATGTATGGAATTGAAACGTGGGCTATAAATAGTTTAGACACGAAGAGAATAGAAGCATTCGAAATGTGGTGCTACAGAAGAATGCTGAAGATTAGATGGGTAGATCACATAACTAATGAGAAGATATTGAATAGAATTGGAAAGAAGAGGAATTTGTGGCACAACTTGACTAGAAGAAGGGATCGGTTGGTAGGGCATATTCAGATGCATCAAGGGATCACCAATGTAGTACTGGAGGTCAGCGTGGAGGGTAAAAATCGTAGAGGGAGACCAAGAGATGAATACACTAAGCAGATTCAGAAGGATGTAGGCTGCAGTAGGTACTGGGAGATGATGAAGCTTGCACAGGATAGAGTAGCATAGAGAGCTGCATTAAACCAGTCTCTGGACTGAAGGCCACAACAACAACAACAACAACGAGCATTTGTAGACTTCTCGGGTGTCAGACTCGTTGCTGCCTTCAGACACTCCTGATGACTGGCGCCGTGCTCGGGTCAGCACCCCTACTCGCCACCCCTCTTTTGCTCAACTCCTGTCTCTACCCGTGCAGCCGCTGCGGTGGCTGATGACAAGCGACACCCGTCCGCCGCGTGCGGCGCTCACAGCACGGGAATTCTTCTCTTTCTCTCGGTTCAAAGCAGGCTTCCACACCCCACTCAGTTATAAGGGTCCATCTTTGTTAAGTACACAGCCCTGCAGCCCCCTTTAATCGTGCAGTTCCATAAGTAAGAAGACCGTCCGAGTTTCTTGACTTTGTTGTGATCCATAGTCGGCCAGTCCTTTATACTCTGGTTAGTCACGGCTCATACGGTGCCCTGGCGTAATTCAGTGCGGCGCCTATATTCGCGGAGCGTCTCTTCAACTGTGCGCACAGTTTCCCCGATGTACGAAAGCATCGTTTCGGCCCGCCCGGTTGGCGGGAAAGAGCGCCGGTCCCTGGCACGAATCCGCCCGGCGGATTTATGTCGAGGTCCGGTGAGCCGGCCAGTCTGTGGATGGTTTTTAGGCGGTTTTCCATCTGCCTCGGCAAATACGGGCTGGTTCCCCTTATTCCGCCTCAGTTACACTATGCCGGCGATTGCTGCGCAAACAAGTTCTCCACGTACGCGTACACCACCGTTACTCTACCACGCAAACATAGGGATAGGGGTTACACTCGTCTGGTGTGAGACGTTCCCGGGGGGGGGGGGGGGGGCCTCCATCGGGGGCCGAACCGCACAATAACCCTGGGTTCGGTGTAGGGCGGCGGAGGGGTGAAGTGGACTGCGGTAGTCGTCGTGGGGTTGTGGACCACTGCGGCTGCTTCGGGGACGAAGCCTCTCCGTCGTTTGTAGGTCCCCGGTTAACATAACATAACATAGAAAGAAGGATCCTTTTTTGTATGAATATATGATAGCGGAACAAACACTCGTTGCAGTTACTTCTGTAAAATATCTGGGAGTATGCGTGAGGAACGATTTGAAGTGGAATGATCATATAAAATTAATTGTTGGTAAGGCGGGTACCATGTTGAGATTCATTGGGAGAGTCCTTAGAAAATGTAGTCTATCAACAAAGGAGGTGGCTTACAAAACACTCGTTCGACCTATACTTGAGTATTGCTCATCAGTGTGGGATCCGTACCAGATCGGGTTGACGGAGGAGATAGAGAAGATCCAACGAAGAGCGGTGCGTTTCGTCACAGGGTTATTTGGTAACCGTGATAGCGTTACAGAGATGTTTAGCAAACTCAAGTGGCAGACTCTGCAAGAGAGGCGCTCTGCATCGCGGTGTAGCTTGCTCGCCAGGTTTCGAGAGGGTGCGTTTCTGGATGAGGTATCGAATATATTGCTTCCCCCTATTTATACCTACCGAGGAGATCACGAATGTAAAGTTAGAGAGATTCGAGCGCGCACGGAGGCTTTCAGACAGTCGTTCTTCCCGCGAACCATACGCGACTGGAACAGAAAAGGTAGGTAATGACAGTGGCACGTAAAGTGCCCTCCGCCACACACCGTTTCAGGGCGATATATACTGATTAAATTCTCCCGAGCTTCCACTCACGATAAGCGGTTTAAAATCCGCGAGCCTTCGACCGAGAACTCCGCGGCCATTGCCAAATGGTGGCTGTGTTCCGGTTGAGGTGAACGCACATCAGTTTTTCCGAGTCTGCCTTGTCGAATTGACAGGGGATTTGGTAGATGAGAACTTTTCACACTGCAGCGCGTCAGCAATAGTGAATAATTTATTGATTATAAAGAATCCTCCTCGATTGCAAATAGAAACTGGATGTTGAGCTAGGTTTCGGCGCGGATAACCATGCCTTCTTCGGAACACACTAAAACTACAAACTGCCTAAAGAGGCAGAGCGCTATTGACCACAAAAGGGTCAAATTAGTATGACAGGCTTAATGATTACTTTAATGATTGCATTAAGCCTTCATACTAATTTGACCCTTTTCTGGTCAACAGCGCATACAATTTAATATAGTAACTTTACACGCGTATCCAAGCGTAGTCATCAAATACTATCACCGACCCGAAGTAATTGAAAAATGCGTTATTCATCCCCCATACTTTTAGCCTGCTTGTAGCTGATAGTATTTTGTGTGTCCTGCGTGCACGCGTTTTGACCATCCCACATATCTACTTTCAGCCTATCCACGTTCTATAGTTCTATTAAATACATACACACGCATTAACTTCCTGCACCTTTCACCCGGTCATCCGATCACTTTCGTAACACATTTTATGCCAATCACATGGAAGAAGACGATTTCTCTATTTGCGCATGAGCGTTCCTCTCTGACGTTCTCACAGCCTATCTGCCGGAGCTACCTCAGTTTACCCGAAAGGGCCGCGGCCCACCGAACGTTGGATGGGGTGAGGAAGCACGCTTCTGACGTTTGAGCTAAGTTCAGCTATTGACATGGCACACGTACCGTTTATATTACATTTTAAGCGAGTCTTTTGTCCTTTTGGGCGTTCTGTATTAATGTTGGACCATGCCTCTTTAGGCAGTTTGAAGTTTTAGTGTGTACCGAAGAAGGCGTGGTCATCCGCGCCGAAACCTAGGTCAACATCCGGTTTCTATTTGCAGTCGGAGCGGATTCTTTATAACCATTTTATTTGGTAGATCCCTGACTTGCGAAGGCTTAGAACGGGGTAGTCAATCTTACCTTCCTGCCGCCAACATTTGTATTATTGTTAGTGGCAAAATTTTCTAACCGCCGACTGGTTTCACAACACTGGTGATTTATGAAGTACAGTCTAGTCTCCAACCAATGATGCAGGATGACACGGGCTGTTGCAGTGTACCCTCATAGTAGATAAAGCTGTGTAAGGCTCACAGTAGGCCTGATGCCCTATAGGGCGGTCATCCCTCGGTATGATCACACTTGGTGAATCGAAACGTCTCCCACGCGTTCCCATTTAATCCAGCACTGGGTCGTATCACGTGTCTGTCAAAAACGAGATAAATCTGTAACACTGTTACTTTTACAAAGTGCGCCCATCCATCACAGCCAACGAAAACGCTGTTAAAATGACTTAGCGACGCCCTTATCGATTTCTAATGGACTCTGGTCTTTCTCAGTTAGACGTAAATACCATATCATCACTGTCCTAATTGCACATCCAATCTACGAATTCGCGGCTGAACTCGAATTTGCTTCAAATAATCATCGTACTTGGCTCATAGCCCCCCCTCCCCCCCCCCCCACCCCCCTGTAGCTCGTCATAGAGATGTCGTACTTCACGAGACTCTTCCTAGAGCATACTCACGTTTGTTCATCACACCCAAAGTGTACTGGTATGAAAAGTGCTTCAGAGTATGCTGACGCAGCAAAATAAATCAGGACAAGTGCTAGTTAGATTCGCGCATCAAAGGTTCCGTGCAAACGTAATTATGCACTCGTATGCACGAACAGACAGTTAACCCGTCCCAGGGATCGAGAATTTCCACGGTTTCTGCCCGTTATTGATATCGACAATGGCAGGCTATCAAAGTATGTGACAGAAATAGCAGTATCGTTTGAGAGCACTGTCGTAGAAGCTGTAGACTTCAGACTGTAAAATGAATTTCAAGTTAATACGTCTATCTGTTCGTGAGAAAAAAACATCTCAACAGACGGGCATACAGACAGACGTGAACAAATGAAAAAAAATTCGTTTGATAATTATCAATTCATACTTTTCGGATTTTTTTCCTATACTTGTACGTGAAACCTTGCTTTTTGCCCAATTTCATGATTATAGGTCAACGGGAAGTGTCCTATTGGTGTTTATAAGGCATATGTGACTTGACCAGCTATATCTTTTGACTGGATTGACTTACAAGCTTCAATGTTTGACACCACAAAGGGGCCGTAATCCCTAGTATGCTGCGTTCCTGAGAAAAATAGTTCTTATCAGTCGGGCAAACAGCCAAGTGATCCTATAACGGTTCCGCTTTTAGCGACTGAAGTACGGAATACTAAAGACACTACTGGCCATTAAAATTGCTACACCACGAAGATGACGTGCTACATTCGCAATATTTAACTGACAAGAAGAAGATGCTGTGATATGCTAATGATTAGTTTTCCATAGCATTCACCCAAGGTTGGCGCCGGTGGTGACACCTACAACTTGCTGACATGAGGAAAGTTTCAACCGATTCCTCATACACAAGCAGCAGTTGCCCGGCGTTGCCTGGTGAAACGTTGTTGTGATGCCTCGTGTAAGGAGAAGAAATGCGTACCATCACGTTTCCGACTTTGATAAAGGTCGCATTGTAGCCTATCGCGATTGCGGTTTATCGTATCGCGTCATTGCTGCTCGCGTTGGTCGAATCCCAATGACTGTAAGCAGAATATGGAATCGGTGGGTTCAGGAGGGTAATACGGAACGCCGTGCTGGATCCCAACGGCCTCGTATCACTAGCAGTCGAGATGACAGGCATCTTATCCGCATGCCTGTAACGGATCGTGCAGCCACGTCTCGATCCCTGTCAACAGATGGGGAAGTTTGCAAGGCAACAACCTTCTGCACGAACAGTTCGACGACGTTTGCAGCAGCATGGACTATCAGCTCGGAGACCATGGCTGCGGCTACCCTTGACGATGCACCACAGACAGGAGCGCCTGCGATGGTGTACTCAACGACGAGCCTGGGTGCACGAATGGCAAAACGTGATTTTTTCGGATGAATCCAGGTTCTGTTTACAGCATCGTGATGGTCGCATCCGTGTTTGGCGACATCGCGGTGAACGCACATTGGAAGCGTGTATTCGTCATCGCCATACTGGCGTATCACCCGGCGTGATGGTATGGGGCGCCATTGGTTACACGTCTCGGTCGCCTCTTGTTCGCATTGACGGCACTTTAAACAGTGGACGTTACATTTCAGATGTGTTACGACCCGTGGCTCTACCCTCCATTCGATCTCTGCGAAACCCTACATTTCAGCAGGATAATGCACGCCCGCATGTTGCAGGTCCTGTACTGGCCTTTCTGGATACAGAAAATGTTCGACTGCTGCCCTGACCAGCACATTCTCCAGATCTCTCACCAACTGAAAACGTCTGGTCAATGGTGGGTGATCAACTGGCTCGTCACAATACGCCAGTCACTACTCTTGATGAAGTGTGGTATCGTGTTGATGCTGCATGGGCAGCTGTACCTGTACACGCCATCCAAGCTCTGTTTGACTCAAGAGGTGGTTGTTCTGGGTACTGACTTCTCAGGATCTATGCACCCAAATTGCGTGAAAATATAATCCCGTGTCAGTTCTAGTATAATATATTTGTCCAATGAATACCCGTTTATCATCTGCATTTCTTCTTGCTGTAGCTATTTTAATGGCCAGTAGTGTATGTATAAAGTTTCAAGGACCTGTTTAAAACAAAACTGAATGCGTATCATTTAACATTTACAGATTTTAAAAAATTTCACTCGTAACTTAGTGAAATAAACCTAGAATACAATTTTCACTTTAGGGAAGAGAAATTCCGACATTGACTGCAATCGGGCATCGAAATAAATTCAATGACGACAAACGAAAATTACTGCCAAAAGAGGGAATCGAACCTCTACTTCCCGCTTATCGCGAGTGGTCGCCTTCTCCGCTTCTGCCGCCCACGCACGCTTCCCACCCCACCCAAATTCCCACGGAAAGCGTGCTGGGATGGTCAAAGCGATGAAGGCGACCGCTCGCGATAAGTGGGAAATCCGGGTTCGAATCCGGGCTTGGCACGAATTTTCACTTGTTGTGATTGAATTTATTTCGGGGTCCTATTGCAGCTGATGTCATAATTTCTGTTTCGTCATGTCCATACACCTGCAGGATCATGGATGGTTTCTATACTTTCGAACATGTCCGAAAGAATAGACACCACACAAACTTTCATGTTATTTTTTTTTTTCATCTCATTACCTATTATCTTTCTGTTCCTATACCACTTTTCAACCTTTTATACGTGCAGTTATGTTTCTAAAAGTTCATTTTTCTTTTAGAACCAACCAACATTGTTGATTTATAACAATTCCTTGAGCCCACACGTGGTTCTGCGCGAAACCGAAAATTCCGCTTCCAAGATTAATCTTCTCTGGTTCTGGTTCTGCTGGGAAATATACTTAACTCTCCGCCTACCCTGTTTCGTCACATTGTTCGCAGAGCGCGCCACAACCGTCTAAATAAATTACCTTTCGGCAATCCGTAGTCACGCACTTACGTACCAATGCAATGTTTTATGATACTCATTCCTAGCTCATTCCCACCACATTACAAAACACGCAGCACGAAAGAAAAACGAAGGAAAGACAAAAAAATTACGCTGGGTCTACTTAGGTCACGACATGCCGTGGGAGCCACTGTCGCTCATGAGTGTTCCACCCGGCTGTATACTGCACGATTCGAACAGCCAGCCACCTGCAGACCCGCAGTCAAGGCCCTTTCAAGCTCTGTCCAGTGCTGATAACGAAGTCTCTTGTGAGTAGGAGACATTCTCTGTGGTCCTTCACGCCGCTTGCTAACCATTCCACACAGCACACTCCCATTATGTACGATGTGAGACCTGATACCGTGAGCACTTGGTGACCACATCAACCCATCTGGTGCCCATTCTAGTCCTCACTGCTGATTACCGCTCGAGTCTCTTACATGTGTGCTGATGATATGCACGTGTACGAAGTAACGTCTTCATTGAGCCATATCCTCCGGCTGCTTAACTTTATTTATCAGATGGTTGAATTCAGGTACCGATGAACTCAGGAGGAACGGCCAGCATTCATAGATATAACATGAACGATCATTCTGATCGAAAAGAGTAGTAAACATAGGCTCTAATATGCGTTCCTTAAGATCTATGAGCATTTCCTAATCTTCGATATTGTGAAACAAATCTCTTCTACTGCACGCTATTCGCTTTCCATATTTTGAGAGATTTTAATATTGAACAAAATAAGAAAAAAAGTCCAGGAAACGTGAGCTCTATACTACGACGGTAATCCCAAAAGTAAGGTATCCTATTTTTTTATAAGTACAGAACTCTGTTTGCGTGGCAGTTGGTCACACTGGTATGAAGAGTGCTTCACGCGCTGTGTGTAAACATACGCACGCCGCGCTGAGGCGCTCAGTCTTGGCTCGGCAACTGTTGAGAATGGAGCTCCCGTTGGATGTTACCGCCAAGTGCGAATTGCGCGCAGTTATTCGGTTTTTGAACGCAAAGGGTACTGCGCCGATTTAAATCCATCGCCAATTGACGGAAGTGTGCGGTGAGTCGTGCATGGATGTCAAAAATATTCGTAAGTGGCGTAGAGAGTTTGCAGCTGGTCGCCGCGCAGGATTAGGCGAGCGGTCCAAGGCGCTGCAGTCACGGACTGTGCGGCTGGTCCCGGCGGAGGTTCGAGTCCTCCCCCGGGCATGGGTGTGTGTGTTTGTCCTTAGGATAATTTAGATTAAGTAGTGTGTAAGCTTAGGGACTGATGACCTTAGCGGTTAAGTCCCATAAGATTTCACACACATTTGAACATTTTTTTGCAGCTGGTCGGACCGAAATTCACGACGAACAAAGGACCGGGAGATCATCAATTTCTGAGTAGACATTGTTGAACGTTGAGCAAAGCAAGCGTGAAGATAGGCGGATCATCCTGGATGATCTCCGCACTTTGGTTCCTGAGGTTTCCCCAAGCACCGCTCACAGAGTTTTAACGGAAACATTAAACTACCGGAAGGTGTGCGCAAGATTGGTGCCCCACATGCTGACTGAGGACCACATGCGGCAACGAGTTAATGCTTCCCGCGCATTTCTTCACCGCCTTGCAGCTGAACAGGACAACTTTTTGGACACAATTGTCATTGGTGACGAAACCTGGGCATACCACTCTACACCTGAGATTCAGCTCCGATGACGAGGTGAAAGAAGAGATTCATAACTTTCTGAACAGGATGGCGGCGTGCGGTATGACATGGGCATACAAAAACTGCCACAGCGTCTACAAAAACGCATCGACAGAAATTGTGATTATGTCGAAAAATAGCTAAATGTTCGAGCTGTAAACTGATGTAAAACGTTGTAGAAATAAACAGTTCTATGTACTTTTAAAAAAATAGGAGACCTTACTTTTGGAATTACCCTCGTACATACCTTAAGAGCTATACTGTCCAGTCACATTAATTGGACCATCTGTCGAAAGCCTGAATAATCATCTTTTACAGCTGGGACAGGTGCGAGACGTGCAGGAAGGCAGCCACACGCCGACCCCTGTGCACTGCTCAGCTGCGCTCGGCTTCTCGGCTGAGGATCCATGACGTGAACTGCACGATCGATGTGGTCCCACAGATGCTCGATTGGAATTAAATCCGGGGAGTTTTGTGGCCAGGTGAGCACGGTAAACTCATTCTGGGGGAGCATGGTAAACTCATTCTGGTGTTCTTCGAACACACACACACACACACACACACACACACACACACACACACACACTGAGAGCTGTGTCAGGCGTTGCATTGTCCTGTTGGTAGATGCCATTGTGCCAAGGAAAAGCAAACTGCTTGTAGGGGGTGCACTTGTTCCCGAAGGATAGATGCATACTTTTATTGATCGATTGTAAGAGGGTCACTCTATAAGAAATGCACACTATTTTTGTAAAAATACAGATTTCATTCTGCATGTGTGAAAGTTTTACAGAATGTAGATACATCCTTCCTGCTTGTTTTCAAACTTAGTGCAACCTGTTCTCGTGAGTAGCGCCGTCGCAGTATGTCTCCAAGATGACTGCTACACTTGACGTTCGTCAGAAGCAACGTGCTGTCATAGAATTCCCGTGCTGTGAAAACGAGACAGTGGGAAACATCCACAAGAGGTTGAAAAAGGTGTATGGAGATGCTGCTGTCGATCGCATCCCAGTTAGTCGGCGGGCAAGCAGGTTAGGTGATGAAAGCGGGCACGGCAATATTGAGGATTGTCCTCGCAGCGGCAGGCCTCGTACTGCACACACTCCAGACAATGTACGGAAAGTTAACGAATTGGTGACTGCCGACAGACGCATCACAGTGAACGAATTGTCACGCTACATTGGGATAGGGAAAGGAAGTGTTTGCAGAATACTGAAAGTGCTGGCGTTAAAAAAGGTTTGTGCCAGGTGGTTTCCCAGGATGTTGACAGTGGCTCACAAAGAAACAAGAAAAACGGTATGCAGCGAACTTTTGGAAAACTACGAGAATGGTGGAGATGAATTTCTTGGAAGAATTGTGACAAGTGATGAAACATGGCTCCATCTTTTTTCACCAGAGACGCAGAGGCAATGAGCGGAGTGGCATGATGCAAATTCACCAAAAAATAAATAAAATAAAAATAAAAATAAAATAAATCAATCAATCAATCAAAACCACACCTTCTGCTGGAAAAGTTATGGCTACGGCGTTTTTCGATTCCGAAGGACTCTTGCTTGAGGACATCATGCCGGGTGGAACCACCATAAATTCTGATGCATATGTGACGACACTGAAGAAACTTCGAGCTCAGCTGTGTCGTGTTCGACCACATCGGCAAAAGCAGGATGTTTTGCTGTTGCATGACAATGCACAGCCACATGTAAGTCAAAAAACCCATGGAAGTGATCACAAAACTCGCACGGACAACACTGAAACACCTGCCTTACAGTCCTGACCTGGCTCCATGTGACTATCATCTCTTTGGGAAACTGAAAGAATCTCTTCGTGGAACAAGGTTTGAAGATGATGACTCCCTTGTGCATGCTGCCAAACAGTGGCTCTAACAGGTTGGTCCAGAATTTTACCGTGCCGGTATACAGGCGCTGGTTCCCAGATGGCGTAAGGCAGTTGAGAGGGATGGAAATTATTTGGAGAAATGAAAATATTGCTCCTAAAGGATACACACTGTAAAACTTTCAAACATGTAGAATAAAAGATGGAATTAAAAAAAAGTGTGCATTTCTTTTGGAGTGCCCCTCGTATCTTGAAGAATCATTACATCCCCCAGCAAGTACTTCGAAAATATTTCCCAAATCATAACGCTTCCTCCTCCAGCCTGTCACGCCCTATAGGGCACGGTTCATCAGAAAAGGCCACCCGTCGCCGATGAGTCGACGCCCATTTGTGGTGCCGGCGTCCAAATTCCAGCCTTCGATGAACGGCAGTCAGCACAGGAGCACGAACCTGGCGCCTGCTGCGGAGGGCCACACGCAGCACCGTTCTCTGGACGCTCGTTGAGGACGCACTGCCGGCAGCCCCTCGGGTCATCTGGGCAGTGAGTTATTCAACAGTTGCACTCTATTCGCACGTACTTCTCTCCATAGCTGTCGTTCACTCCTGTTGTCTACGGCCCTTTGTGCACTATAATTGTCTCAACGTCGGTTTTGGATAGAGCCATTTCTGCGTGCTCGCTATACTTTAACCACGGCAGGACACGAACAGTTTACTAACTTTTCGGAAATTCTTCCACTCTTGCCCCGAAAGCCAATGATCGTGGACTTTTTGACACCAGATAAATCGTTAGGGCAACGACTGCACTGTTTTCCGCTTGCCCCTGACACACTTTATATGCCCTCCACTGCTAGCGCTCCCACCAGACGTCTGTGAGTCGTTACTGCACGTTGACGCCAATTACAGGCGGTAGTCACATCAATGTGACTGAACCGTGTATGATCACATGTTGATCTTTGCTACCGTGAAACGCATATGTTCTACTGAACATAGCTCTTAAGGCACGTGTTTTAGAGCCCATGTTTCACTAGACTTTTTGCTTCTAATGATAGCTCCTGTCACACTCCCGAATATCGAGCATTCCTCCTGTACTTTACCAAACGGCTCAACCGGTCACCCGGTTGCAGTAGAAGGTTGCCTAACTAACGACATTCAGGGACCAAAAAAAAATTATTTTCATATTTAACGTATAAAATGACTTTTATCTTAATAATATTTATATATGTGTTTGGAGAGAGACGGAAATTGATTGATTTTTGATTGAGATTTTTACTTTAAGTCGTAATTGGTACCGGAATTTTGGTTGCTGCCTCCTTGAATGATCAGCTTCTGCACCAGTTGGTGCCGTATTACGATTTGGAGGAAGTTATTGTTCTTTAAGGTTTAAAATACGACTCTGTTAGTTATTTGGCCATATTGCGGATAGCTTTGAGCCCAAGTTTTCGTAGCTTTTCGTACCCAAGGGACCACTGTTGTAACTAAATAAGATCAAACAACAATCTGCTTTTCGTGAGAAAAGGAAATTGCTTGGCACACAAACTTCCTTCACACTACACGTCCAGCTACATCAAAATTGGTGAGTGGAGTTCAGCACCATACTATTGTACAAGACCATAATCCAATTACTGTAATTAAGAAATTATGAGAGGTTGTTACTTAATGAATGAAAACTGTAGAGATTGCATTTCATTTCCTGTATTTTAGTGAACTTTGTATACTTACAATTCTGTCGATTGACAGACGGCGACGACAATGAAGTTCACCTCCTATTCCAAAAACAAGATATTTCTATTCTTCACTTGCAGAAAATTTGTATACAGAAATGTTTGGCAACTCTTACACATACTTTACTCGGTTTTAACACTGAAATAACAATTGTTATTAAATGTGACAATACGTTCTGAGCGACGGCCTAGCAACACGTCCCCTTTCCACAAGATACTGATTAACAGTTTTCTCTTTTTGTTAATAAATAATTTTTAGAGTCCACACTCAAAGATTCACAACTAGCATCGTTGCGGTGACTGCGCGCTAAAGAGTTTCTTGCTGTCCAGCTGCGCTTCACTTCACTTTCCAAGGTCTTCTTGAATCACATTTACATTTACGGTATTTACATACATTACTGAGCTTCTCAGAATAAAATCAGACACAAATTAGCTAAAAAAAAGGTGCAGTGAGGCTCACACAATATTACAAACGCACTTATTGGCCGGATTTAAAAATTTAAAATGCTATCATAATCTACTGATTAAGAGGTATAATATTACATGGATAGTGTAACACAAAAAATCGAGTAATAAAGTTACAAACTGTTTGTTTGTATCTAGGCGCCGGCAGCTGTAACCGAGCGATTCTAGGCGCTTCAGTCCCGAACCGCGCTGCTGCTACGGTCGCAGGTTCGAATCCTGCCTCGGTCATGGATGTGTGTGATGTCCTTAGGTTACTTAGGTTTAAGTAGTTGTAAGTCTAGGGGACTGATGACCTCAGATGTTGAGTCCCATAGTGCTCAGAGCCATTTGAACCAATTTTGTCTCGAGGCAGTGGAACTGAGGGTGCGCGCAAGTCCCTGCACTATATTCAACCTGTATTTGAGAATGCCAGCCCTTGGTGATTTCCAACAAACTTTACACATAATTTCAAACATTTTCAAAAATTTTTCTCTGTGCCATCCCCCCACAAAATAATGAAAGCAAAACAGTTTCTCGCTTACTTTACTTCTGCTGTTAGTATAGTAAAACTTCAGCATTGGGTATGAAGTTTTAATTTATTAATTCTTTACCAGTTCCTCTATTCTCAACAGATTTTGCAGACGTTATTCACATTACCTCTGAATTTACCTACAAAATTACACTACTGGCCATTAAAATTGCTACACCACGAAGATGACGTGCTACATTCGCGAAATTTAACCGACAGGAAGAAGATGCTGTGATATGCTTTTCACAGCATTCACACAAGGTTGGCGCCGGTGGCAACACCTACAACGTGCTGACATGAGGAACGTTTCCAACCGATTTCTCATACACAAACAGCAGTTGACCGGCGTTGCCTGGTGAAACGTTGTTGTGATGCCTCGTGTAAGGAGGAGAAATGCGTACCATCACGTTTCCGACTTTGATAAAGGTCAGATTGTAGGCTATCGCGATTGCGGTTTATCGTAGCGCGACATTGCTGCTCGCGTTGGTCGAGATCCAATGACTGTTAGCAGAATATGGAGTCGGTGGGTTCAGGAGGGTAATACGGAACGCCGTGCTGGATCCCAACGGCCTCGTATCACTAGCAGTCGAGATGACAGGTGTCTTATCCGCATGGCTGTAACGGATCGTGCAACCACGTCTCGATCCCTGAGTCAACAGATGGGGACGTTTCAAGGACAACAACCATCTGCACGAACAGATCGACGACGTTTGCAGCAGCATGGACTATCAGGTCGGAGACCGTGGCTGCGGTTACCCTTGACGTAGCATTACAGACAGGAGCGCCTGCGATGGTGTACTCGACGACGAACCTGGGTGGACGAATGGCAAAACGTGATTTTTTCGGATGAATCCAGGTTCTGTTTACAGCATCATGATGGTCGCATCCGTGTTTGGCGACATCGCGGTGAACACACGTTGGAAGCGTGTATTCGTCATCGCCATACTGCCGTATCACCTGGCGTGATGGTGTAAGGTGCCATTGGTTACACGTCTCTGTCACCTCTTGTTCGCACTGACGGCACTTTGAACAGTGGATGTTACATTTCAGATGTGTTACGACCCGTGGCTCTACCCTTCATTCGATACCTGCGAAACCCTACATTTCAGCAGGATAATGCACGACCGCATGTTGCACGTCCTGTACAGGCACAAAGACCAAATACAGAAAACGTTTAGTTGCTTGCTGAGTACTAGCTGTAAAATGCACTGTAGATACAAAACTACCAGTACACCCAACAAATAGCTTCATGTCAGGTATATGAATAAATGCATAACCGTCTTTTTTCCATTTCAGTATCTCTGATATAAATCTTTCAGCACTGCGTAACTGTGCAACATTTAACGCCTCAGCTCTCTATCTTGTAAACTCATGTGAAAAATATCGTCCCTAATAATCGCTCCTTTGTACATTTTTCATTGTAGCTAAAACTTCGTATACATTACACAATATGTCAACATACAGTATTAATTTTCAGTAAGAAGAGAAAAAAAAAGAAATGCGAGTGATGATAACACATAAAATGCTGTCACACATTTGACTAATAAAACGGTGTCTCGGATAATGCGGAATTTCTATCCAGTTTTTCTTAGCAAGTGCGGAACATTAGAAGAGCTACAAAATCAAAGAGATGACTAGCATAGTTTCTGTCTTACCTAATACTGAAAGTTGTTACAAACTTACAAAATATGTAAAGAGATACCTAAAATATGTCGAAGACTAAAATTACTTTCAATGAGATAGAAAGTGAAGCTGACCGGTTGTGGCAACAGAAGTCTGGAACACTTGCACTACAGCCAAATCGTTCGCTTAGCGGCGCACGGGTTCTAGTGACTCGACGTGTGAAGTGACCCCTGGCCGCGCACCTGGCTGCTTCTTCGGGAGAGTTCATCGCCGAGTGACCAGCGGTTGCGGCGGTTTCTGCTGCACCTGGATCACCATGCCTTGGCAGCCGCTAACTTACAGTGAGTCGCCGTTGCCGACTGACCTCCGAATTTGAAGGGAAATCAGATAACGACGCACTGTCCAAGTAGGTTGTCGCTACGATGCTTCGTGGTGACTTACCTGAAACAAAAGGAAAGAAAATTCAGGTGCCGGTTGGATGGTATGAGATCAGCGTTCTCAACTTTTTGAATTTGTTATTGATGCATAAACAATTCAAAGACCAGAATGTGTTTGTCGCATTGCTTTGCTTGCATTTAGCGATTTTTGTAGTTTGTTAATTTTCATTGTTCAGTGATTTCGGGTGTTCAGTGAAATGCCCAAGCTGTTAGCAAGTTCCATCCACTTCCGTTGGATAAAAGAATATTTTGATTTAATAATTTTAAAGTAAAATACAAATTTTACACGTCAATAATGCTTATTGTCCGTGATAGAATTAGTAATTTTATTCAAAGCAGTTAAGATGTTAAATCTGCAGTTTTAAGAAAATTAAGTGGGTTCTGGTTTTATTTTGCTTTTCATTGATAATTATCCTATCCCTTCTCTTAAATGACATACGTTTGAATGCAATGAGTGCTAAGAGCATTGTTAGCAAATGAGCAGAACGACGAGTTGATAGGGTATTGTCTTTCTTGACAAGCCATAAATCATAGCACGCAGCGAAGCGCTTTTCTCTTTCAGCTTGGTATTTCTCATCATCATTGTCACTGCAGTCTGGAGCCGAGCCAGCGCTACGGTCGCAGGTTCGAATCCTGCCTCGGGCATAGATCTGTCTGATGTCCTTAAGTTAGTTACGTTTCATTAGTTCTAAGTTCTAGGCGACTGATGACCTCAGAAGTTAAGTCGCATAGTGCTCAGAGCGTCCTTTGCAGGTAAAACATCATAAAGGCCTAATTACAGAACTCATTTGGAAAGAGATTTCCTTGCTGCGTACAGCAAAATAAGTTAGACGTGAACACATTCTCAACACGTAACGTACAGCCACTGTGAATCAGCATTTCCTCGACACGGTTAGTTTCATTTAATACTGTCAATGTTCAACGTTCCTTTCATTAGAAATTTACAAATTAAATAATTTTATTAAATACTCTCCACAATTTCCCATCATAAAATATTTTTCATTGGATACGTTCAAAATACATAGTTAAGTAACTTGGTCAATAATTTTCAACAGTATCGTTTAAAGTTAAGTTTTATCATGTAATTTCCTTTTTGAGTCATAGTGAACATTCTGAGGTCTCATGTGTAACGAGATATACACTACTGGCCATTAAAATTGCTACACCACGAAGATGACGTGCTACAGACGCGAAATTTAGCTGACAGGAAGAAGATGCTGTGATATGCAAATGATTAGCTTTTCAGAGCATTCACACAAGATTTGCGCCGGCGGCGACACCTACAACGTGCTGACAAGAGGAATGTTTCCAACCGATTTCTCATACACAAACAGCAGTTGACCGGCGTGCCTGGTGAAACGTTGTTATGATGCCTCGTGTAAGGAGGAGAAATGCGTACCATCACGTTTCCGACTTAGATAAAGGTCGGATTGTAGCCTATTGCGATTGCGGCTTATCGTATCGCGACATTGCTGTTCGCGTTGGTCGAGATCCAATGCCTGTTAGCAGAATATGGAGTCGGTGGGTTCAGGAGGGTAATACGGAACGCCGTGCTGGATCCCAACGGCCTCGTATCACTAGCAGTCGAGATGACAGGCATCGTATCCGCATTGCTGTAACTGATCGTGCAGCCACTTCTCGATCCCTGAGTCAACAGATGGGGTCGTTTGCAAGACAACAACCATCTGCACGAACAGTTCGACGACGTTTGCAGCAGCTCGGAGACCATGGCTGCGGTTACCCTTGACGCTGCATCACAGACAGGAGCGCCTGCGATGGTGTACTCAACGACGAACCTGGGTGCACGAATGTCAAAACGGCACTTTTTCTGATGAATCCAGGTTCTGTTTACAGTTACAGCATCATGATGGTCGCATCCGTGTTTGGCGACATCGCGGTGAACGCACAGTGGAATAGTGTATTCGTCATCGCCATACTGGCGTATCACCCGGCGTCATGGTATGGGGTGCCATTGGTTACACGTCTCGGTCACCTCTTGTTCGCATTGACGGTACTTTGAACAGTGGACGTTACATTTCAGATGTGGTACGACCCGTGGCTCTACCCTTCATTCGATCCCTGCGAAACCCTACATTTCAGTTGGATAACGCACGACCGCATGTTGCAGGTCCTGTACGGGCCTTTCTGGATACAGAAAATTGTTCACCTGCTGCCCTGATCAGCACATTCTCCAGGTCTCTCACCAATTGAAAACGTGTGGTCAATGGTGACCGCGAAACTGGCTCGTCACAATACGCCAGTCACTACTCTTGATGAACTGTGGTATCGTGTTGAAGCTGCATGGGCAGCTGCACCTGTACACGCCATCCAAGCTCTGTTTGACTCAATGCCCAAGCGTATCAAGGCAGTAATTACGGCCAGAGGTGGTTGTTCTGGGTACTGATTTCTCAGGATGTATGCACCCAAATTGCGTGAAAATGTAATCCCCATGTCAGTTCCAGTATAATATATTTGTCCAATGAATACCCGTTTATCATATGTATTTCTTCTTGGTGTAGCAATTGTAATGGCCAGTAGTGTATATAGTGGTTAAGAGGGTCATAAACATAATCATTCCAACAGCGAAATATTGGATCTCACACGTGAGGTTAATCAGACAAAAAGCAAATCCTGCCCCTCTCTACAACATCGTATGAGATCGCTGCTCGGAAAATGTATTAGGCGCCCCCTTCGAGTACAACACTAGTCGCACTGAGCGCCATCAGATGGTCCACAACTGACCGTTGCCTGGGGGGTCATGTTCTTCTCCACAGCTGACGTAAGCTGTGACAGCGACGTGGTGTGTGTGTGTGTGTGTGTGTGTGTGTGTGTGTGTGTGTGTGTGTGTGTGTGTGTGTGTGTGTGTATGTGTGTGTGTCGGTCGATTGTTTGGAATCAGCGCAGTCAGGTGAACGACGCGCAGACGTGACAGACTGGCAGAGAGCAGCTGTACTGTATCGTGTCTGGACGTGCTCGCGACCACACCGTGAATGAGGGTGCTGATTTGTCTATCTATCAACGTGGACTGTCCAACGTGTCTACGAAGAATGGTGTGGCACTCGCGACCAAGTAACACGGCGTTAGAAAAGTGCTCGGTAAAATATTCCGACTGACAGACAACAGAGATTCCTGCTGTTGGCGAATGTAGGGCCTCAGTCTGTTCCCGAGTAAACCTTGGAAAGGCAACTGCATGTAGTGGATGTTTGCAGTAGGGTACCTCGTAATAGGCCATTGATCAAAGCAGAATATACAGCAGCGCGTCTAGGACGGGCAGAACAACCCAGAAACTGAACAGCAGTTGTCTGACTGGAGGCGTAGAGGGTTGTCCAACAAGTTGCAATTTTGCTTCTCTTCAAATGATCCTAGGCGGTACAATGAGGCGTTTAGAACTAACTGTGTGGTGGTTGTCGTTCAGTATTCTGATGTTTCTCGTGCCACGAATTAGCCGCACTCACTCAGATAACCGTGAAGACGAACCAGGACGTTCAACTGTATCTCTTCCTTCTGCATCTTCAGGATGAATGTGCTGTAGACACTCCTGTCTTCCACAATGAGAACACCTTCCTGGTTCGATCGCTTCTGTAAGTGAAGCTGAAATTTTTTGCTATGCTCATTTCAGACCATTACATCCTCATCAGTTATTCGCTCTGTCCAGCTAATCAACACCACCCATTAAAAGCTTGTAATCCCTTCTACATCTACATCCATAATCCGCAAGCCGCCTGAGTACCTCTATCGGTTCTCCCTTCTATTCCAGCCTCGTATTCTTCGTTGAAAGAAAGATTGTCGGTATGCCTCTGTGTGGGCTCTAATCTCTCTGATTTTATCCTCATGGTCTCTTCGCGAGATATACGTAGGAGGGAGCAATATACTGCTTGACTCCCCGGTGACGGTATGTTGTCGAAACTTCAACAAAAGCCCGTACCGAGCTACTGAGAGTCTCTCCTGTAGAGTCTTCCACTGGAGTCTATCTATCATCTCCGTAACGCTTTCGCGATTACTAAATGAGCCTGTAACGAAGCGCGCTGCTCTCCGTTGAATCTTCTCTATCTCTTCTATCAACCCTATCTGGTACGGATCCCACACTGGTGAGCAGTATTCAAGCACTGGGCGAACAAGTGTACTGTAACCTACTTCCTTTTGTTTTCGGACTGCATTTGCTTAGGATTCTTCCAATGAATCTCAGTCTGGCATCTGCTTTACCGGCGATTAATTTTATATGGTCATTCCATTTTAAATCACTCCTAATGCCTACTCCCAGATAATTTATGGAATTAACTGCTTCCGGTTGCTGACCTGTTATATTGTAACTAAATGATAAAGGGTCTTTCTTTCTATGTATTCGCAGCACATTACACTTGTCTACATTGAGATTTAACTGCCATTCCCTGCACCATGCATCAATTCGTTGCAGATCCTCCTGCATTTCAGTACAATTTTCCTTTGTTGCAACCTCTCGATACACTACAGCATCATCCGCAAAAAGCCTGAGTGAACTTCTGATGTTATCCACAAGGTCATTTATGTATATTGTGAATAGCAACGGTCCTACGACAGTCCCCTCCGGCACACCTGAAATTACTCTTACTTCTTGTCTGAACTACTCACTGTCCATGTTTCACTTTCATACAAGGCTACACTTGAGACAAACATCATGAGAGAAGACTTTGAAGGGGATAATGTGTCTGAAAAACCACAAATTTGTTAACATGAAACACATTTTTCTTTTTATTACCAGTGTGCATATTATATCCCGCCTACTTCGGCCATGGTCAATTATACTGCTAACGTAATTCTGTGAGCACCACCTTATTTAACCCAGCAACATTCCATTACCCCTGTTTTAATTTTGTTTATGTCGATGTCATAACCAAGACACTGAGCATTTCATTCAACCGCTCTTTCTAGTCCTTTGCCGTTTCTGACAGAATTATAATGTCATCGGCAAATACCAAAGTTTTATTTCTTCACTGTGAACTAATTCTCTTTCCAAATTTCTGCTTGGTTTCGTTTAATGCTTACTCAGTGTACAGATCGAATATTATCGGCGAGACGCTACAATACAAACTGAATAACATCGGGGAGAAAATCTGGAAATTTGTCGTAAGTTCCTATGGGACCAAACTGCTGAGGTCGTCAGTCCTTAGGCTTACTCACTGCTTAATCTATTGTAAACTAAGGACAACACACACACACACACACACACACACACACACACACACACACACACACACACACACCGACCCATGCCCTAGGGAGGACTCGAATCTCCGAACGCCTTAGACCGCGCGGCTAATGGGTAACCATATCTTACCCTCTTTTCAAATACTACTTCACTTTCAAGTCCTTCGACTCTTTATAACTGCAGGTTTTATCGATATTACATTACATAAAAGGCAATGACAAAACCCTTGCAGTGATATGACGAGACACACCATGTTACTGTATACAAATAACACACCACGGAATGAGAATTCAGAGCCCTGAAACGATCCACAACAGCACCGCGCGCATTGAACCAGCCGGAGTAAACAGAGCGTTGGTAACAACATGGCGTCCCGAGCTCTGATCCGAGCAGGGTCAGCGGTCACGTTCTTTCTAAGTACGTGGGCTGTCTGGGAGTGGTGAGATGGTTGACCGTGAAATCATCGACTCGGCGGGAAGCGCGCCTCCTTGCCTCCTGCCGCGCTGGACGCCTGCCACGGGACCGTGAGGTGGTGTCGCGGGCGCTGCAGTCGTCACCCGTCAGTGGACTGGCAGAGTCAGCAGGCAAGAACAATGGCAGCCCGACAGAAAAGCTCCACATGGAGACGAAACCTGCCGACGGCCGTGAAACCTGAACTCCTGCTGCTGCGAGCACACTGCTTTAGGCAACACTGCACGTGGGATCAGTACATCTCACCTTCTGGTGCTCCACACGTACACCTTCACCTGTGCGCGAGGTGTGTGGCTAAGGGAACATAGTGCCCAATACCACATTCCCCTCCCCCCTCCAATCCTTGTACACCCATTCCCTGATAGTAGGTGCGACGAAGCAATGTACACTACTGGCCATTAAAATTATTACACAAAGAATAAATGCATATGATAAACGGATATTCATTGTACAAATATATTATACTAGAACTGACATGTGATTACATTTTCACGCAATTTGGGTGCATAGATCCCGAGAAATCAGTACCCAGAACAACCTCCTCTGGCCCTAATAACGGCCTTGATATGCCTAGGCATTGAGTCAAACAGAGCTTGGATGGCGTGTACAGGTACAGCTTCCCATACAGCTTCAACACGATACCACAGTTCATCAAGAGTAGTGACTGGCGTATTGTGACGAGCCAGTTGCTCGGCCACCATCGACCAGACGTTTTCAATTGGTAAGAGATCTGTAGAATGTGGTGGCCAGGGCAGCATTCGAATATTTTCTGTATCCAGAAAGGCCTGTACAGGACCTGCAACATGCGGTCGTGCATTATCCTGCTGAAATGTAGGGTTTCGCAGGGATCGAATGGAGGGTAGAGCCACGGGTCGTAACACATCTGAAATGTAACGTCCACTGTTTAAAGTGCTGTCAATGCGAACAAGAGGTGACCGAGACGTGTAACCTATGGCACCCCATACCATCACGCCGGGTGATACGCCACTATGTCGATGACGAATACACGCGTCGAATGTGCGTTCACCGCGATGTCGCCAAACGCGGATGCGACCATCACGATGCTATAAACAGAACCTGGAATCATCCGAAGAGATGACGTTTTGCCATTCGTGCACCGAGGTTCGTCGTTGAGTACACCATCGCAGGCGCGCGTCAAGGGTAACCGCAGCCATGGTCTCCGAGCTGATAGTCCATGCTGCTGCAAACGTCGTCGAACTGTCCGTGCACATGGTTGCTGTCTTGCAAACATCCTCATCTGTTGACTCAGGGATCTAGACGCGGCTGCACGATCCGTTACAGCCATGCGAATAAGATGCCTGTCATCTCGACTGCTAGTGATACGAGGCCGTTGGGATCCAGCACGGCGTTCCGTATTACCCTCCTGAACCCACCGATTCCACATTCTGCTAACACTCATTGGATCTCGACCAACGCGAGCAGCAATGTCACGATACGATAGACCGCAATGGCGATAGGCTACAATCTGACCTTTATCAAAGTCGACAACGTGATGGTACGCATTTCTCCTCCTTACACGAGACATCACAAAAACGTTTCACCAGGCAACGCCGGTCAACTGCTGTTTGTGTAAGAGAAATCGTTTGGAAACTTTCCTCATGTCAGCACGTTGTAGGTGCCGCCACCGGCGCAAACCTTGTGTGAATGCTCTGAAAAGCTAATCATTTGCATATCACAGCATCTTCTTCTTGTGGATTAAATTTCGGGTCTGTAGCACGTCATCTTCGTGGTGTAGCAATTTTAATGGCCAGTAGTGTATAACCCCCTACTCTCTCAGATGAATGAATGTCGTTTACAAGACTTTAGTTCGAGCAATACTTGAAAATTCGCCGGCCGCGGTGGTCTCGCGGTTCTAGGCGCGCAGTCCGGAATCGTGCGACTGCTACGGTCGCAGGTTCGAATCCTGCCTCGGGCATGGATGTGTGTGATGTCCTTAGGTTAGTTAGGTTTAAGTAGTTCTAAGTTCTAGGGGACTGATAACCACAGCAGTTGAGTCCCATAGTGCTCAGAGCCATTTGAACCATTTGAACTTGAAAATTCGTCATCAATCTGGGATCGTACGAGACAGATTTAGTATAGGAAATAGAGAAGATGTAGCGAGATGCAGCATGTTTCGTCACAGGATCATTTAACAGGCACGAATGGGTTTCGGAGATGCTCAACAGACTCCAGTAGCAGGCACTGCAAGAGGGGCGCTGTGCATAGCGTGCCGTTTAACAACAGACTGACCACTCGTTAGTGATTTCCGTTCAGTCGATGGTGTTCATTAGGATGAAACAAGACAACGAGACTACGCTGCACAGCCTTTCAGTCTCCGGGACTGAGTGGTTTCACTTCATGTGATACACCCGACTGAAACAAGTCTCTGCCAGTTACGTCAGACATATGAACGTTTTCGCCCAGTCCCCGTTAAATTTCGGTTGCACGATGAAGCATGCAAATCTAAAAGCTGCAAATTCAACTACACACAAGGGATAACAATTACGAGCAACGTAAATTGGGACTATCACATATGTAATGTGGGGAGACAAACAAAGGACTACGCTCTACTGGCAGAACGCTTAAAAGATGCAAATATCCAGTATGCCTGTCCACGCTCTGCTACAATACGGCTGTGCTGCATGGGATCCTAATGAGATAGAATTGACGCAGGTCATCGGAGCACTTCAAGGAACGGACGCACGTTTCGTATTATCGCGAAATAGGGAAGAGAGTGTCACGGAAACGATACGCGAGTTGGGGTGACACTCATTGAAGCAAAGGCGTCCTTCGTTGCGCCAAGACCTCTCAAGAAATTTCCAATTTTCTCTCCAGAATTCAAATAGGGAAAAATAATCATCATAACAAAATAAGATAAATCAGAGCTCGTACAGAAAGATTTGAGAATTCGGTTTTCCCTCTCGCTTTGCCTCTGGCAGAGAAATAGTGTGAAAGTGGTTCGGCGAACCCTGTGCCAGAGACGAGACGCGAGCAGAGTAGTGACGTAGATGTACGGGTGGTTTCACTTACTGGTATATATAATTGTTCACACTTTCCGGTTATACGTACCCATCACCAGGACTGCCAAGTTATTTAGAAACAAATTACACATTGTATTTTAAGGAGAATTTTAAAAAAGGTATATTTCTATAAATGCAGTGTTTTCAAAATATTTGTTTATTAAAATAAGAATTTCTCGTAATTTCTATAAATTCACTATTTTCAAAACATTCTTTACTTAAATAGTAATTTTTCATACCTCTGGCATTTTCAGTTGGTTTTCAAAGTTTAGTAACTGATGCTGTATTATAAATTTATGATTAAATAAATGAACAGTCACTTTTTCTAATTTAAAATTATTGAAGCTCTGTTTGTATCTTCCCGCCGATTGCACCGCTCGCCGATGATTCTCTTTTGGTAAGTGCTGTGGTGCAGTGAACGGAAATCATGTACGATACAATTTTTTTAATGTTCAGTCAAATTCTCACTTCTTTTTAAATACCTACCGACTTTCTTTTTGGCATTATTTTTTCAGGGACACTACAGGCCCGGCCTAAGCGAAGTAGTACATTTTCATTTGGTTTTGGTGAGGTTTAGCATATATTTATACCAATATAACTTACAGGCAACTGTTCTCCGCACATAGCAATTACTGAAAAGCTAAACTCAAGTTTAGCCCTTAAAAATTACATCACATAATTGGCTTGCGCCACTGCATTGCCACTGCATTGCTGAAGTCATACGTTCTGAATCGGTTCCCGAGGGGTGGCCGCTACCTCTTCCCGAATAGCGGCTTTCGACTCATCGCTGTTGTCGAGTCGCCGTGAATCAACTTTATTCTTGAGATGGCCCCACAGAAAATAATTAGGGGCTGGAAGACCAGGTGACGTAGGATAATACCGAGCAGTGAGAATAATCGATGTGGAAAGTGGCGCCCCATGTAGTCACAGAATCACGGGCCTTATGGTGTGTAGCTGCATCTTGCTGAAACGTTCCTGCAGCTGTCCAATGAAGAAATCGTTACTCGAGGCCGCATACCGCACGGAATTGATACCTACTTACCGAAGATTTTTGTCTTCAAAAAATAGTGTCCAGCAATTCCAGCGAACTGACGGAAGGCTGGAAACGTCCCGTGGCGTCGCACGAAGTCCCCCCATCCCCCCTTGAACGGCATGCAGATGTGACGCAGCCTCAGCTGCGTGCAGCAGCCACGGCAGGTTACGCGACGTCACGCTAGGCAGGTTTAATCGCGAACGTTTGTTAGCGAACCTGGGTTCTGCATCTGCTCTGCTACACTATCACGTTAGTCTAAATAAGTGGCACAAGAACAATACAGTGTGATTCAAAAAGATTCACACAATTTTAGTTCGCTATATTTCCTGCGTTATACACTGAACTTGTAAGGTGTCAGGCAAATCCAACACCTTCCATGAAAACCCTGACATGATAAGCAAATCCAGTAGTATGTCACATAGCTCCAAATAAATCGTGACATTAAATTAACCAAAGTAATACGAGTAAAGAGTGAGCAAATGGAATACCACAGACTAACACAAGAATGCCTAAATGCATGTCATACCTTCCCACCGTGAGGCAGACGCAGTTCCGAGCGGAGAAACGAGAACAGAAGCCGAGAGCACAACCGTGTTAAGCCAGAAGGCCCTACGATAAGTGACGGACGGACACCCACGTCGCCAGCTAACTGCCAGGACCACACCACCCGCAAGTTTTTAGCGTGAGACTTTTTCGCGTCTCTGTTACGTTAGGACCACCCCCAGCCCATGTTAAAAGCTAGAGCTCTCCAGAAGAACAGTATAGATCTTACGATAACACAAAAAGGGCCACACCACCTGCAAGTTTTAGCGTGAGACTTTTTCGCGTCTCTGTTACGTTAGGACCACCCCCCAGCCCATGTTAAAAGATAGAGCCCTCCAGAAGAACAGCATAGATCTTACGATAACGCTAAAAGGACCACACCAGCTGCAAGTTTTAGCGTGAGACTTTTTCGCGTCTCTGTTACGTTGCAAACTTTAAAAACATTGCCCTACCACAAAAAGGATAATGTTTCTCATTGGATAGACAGAATTTTTGTAGGCGGGGCTTAAGGTTAACATTGAGACCCTGATTGGTCAGATGAAAACACAGCCAGATAGTTTTTTTTTAACCAACTTCGGTAAATTGTAGTAAGGAGAAGTTAGAAGGAGTTGCTTCCGAGAGGGCGAGCTGGACGGAGCTGCGCCAGCCGCCGCCCTCTGACGAACACCGACAAGGTAATGAACGCACGCGCTGCCGCATTTTTGAGCGCATAAGGCTGCACTCAGAACTGCTGAAGTCTCATCTGTTACATCCCCTTTCTGCGTAATACTAGTGTCGAACGTCAATTAAAGCTCATGGTGTTCACATTTGCCACCTGAAGTAAAAATCTGAAATGCGATGATTTTTCTGTTACATAGTTATTGAGAAGCCACATCAGCCACTGTAATTTACGACAAGTTAGATAAGTAATTAAAGATAATTGAGGATCACTGTAGACCATTTTGATAATTTGCTTTTTTGTGAAACTTAATTTAAACCTAGATTATAGATGTGATATGGCATAGGTCATCCTTTGATCCATTATAGAACTTGGAAACCCATTCAGGGAATATTCGTTCACATTTTTGTTGAACCATCCTGTATTAAAACATTTCCTTTTATCAATAGTGGAATTTATAAACGATGTTTTGTGAGTAGAATAAAACTTCCAATGGTAAACTTAACTGTTTTTTCGACGTTATTTTACCAGCTAACTAAAAATAAGAAAGCCACTAAATTTAGTTAGTATTAAGATTCTTTTACAGGGAGTGCAGTGGAGCTGACGCTGAAACCATTAAGTATTTGGTTATATCATCGCTAGTCTCACTGAACTCTTCTGAATTCTACATGTCATGTGTGGTCTGACATCTCCTTACCAGCAACAGGTCCCAGGTTCAAACTAGTCAATTCCCTAAAAAAACACGCTCAGAGCGTCGTTGCGCGAAAGTGGTAGGGAGACACGATATAGAACAAACAGACACCACACAGAATGTTTAGAAACTCGAATTCTGTCAAACACATTTGAAAGACATTGTCGAAAAATTATGAATATTATTGCTACAGCAGTATATTCAGAGTTACCTCTACCTCAACGACAGATGGGTGCCATGGGGAACGAAGACTTAGCACTTCACTTCTGGCCACAGAGATCTCCTGATCCCACAGCCAGCGATTTTTTCCTTGTGGGGGTTCGTCAAAGATGCAGTTTAGGTACATATCATCCCACAGATTTGAATAACTTAAGAAAACGCATTACATTCGTCGTCGAGCGAAGGATGAAGTCATCTAGCGTCTACATGTTATCCGTGAACTGGAGAATGGCATATTTAACATCTATAGACTTCGATGTATGTATAATAAAACTGAATTTGCAGAATTAAAATTCAGTATACAGTTTAGTAAATACAGGCAACTGAAATTGTGTCCACCCTACCAATCATCCTGTATACAGAAAATTGCAAAGGACAACTGACGATTTGTTAGATGACGACCAGATTCGCTTTGGAAAGGTAAAGGCACCAGAGTGGTAGGCTGATGCTGCGATTGATATTGGAAGCAAGACATAAGAAATATTGGGGCGTCTTCGTAGGATTTGTCGACGTGGAAAAATCAGCAGATAGGTTGCACGAACTACAGAAAGATGCGCAGGGTAAAAACTGTAGGGAAAGACAGAAGTTTGAATGTATTCAACAAATAATTCATGTCGCAGGGTGCAAGTGCTACTCTGCGATGGAGAGGTTGGCACAAGAGTGGAAAACTACTGCGTATTCCAGTGTCAATGGTCAGCGCCCTGTAGCAATCCAACTACCATGTACACCGATAACAGTTCATATAACCCCTTCCAATTGGTAGCTACAGCGGCCGTCACGAAAACAGGCACTTCAAGAAATGTTAGTAAAAATTCCGGAAAAATATATTTTTAGTCTAGAATATGATGGAATACTTTCCAAAAGCAAATTCTTACCATTCTGCTATGAAAAAAGATCTAAAACTAATGTTACAAGAAATACTGAAGAAAAAAATTTCCTTTACTTCAACCTGTGCAAAAAACGAAGTCACTGACGTATTTCGAATGAAGATTATCGAAGTGTATAGATGTGTATGATATATATTTCACCGTGAAGAGAAAAAAGTTTTCAGAGATGAAAAATAGAACACCGTAAGAGGTGTGAAACTGTTCCGCTTCTGTAACGAAAAATGTCGTCGCTCATGAATCTGCGTTTTGTTGGGTCCTGTAGAAACTTCCAGCGGGAAAGTTATTATATAACTATAAAATTAATTTTGGTATCATCTGAGACATCATTACTATATCGTGTGACGTATGTACGTATTTTATTTACGAGAGACTCGGTGCGCGATAGCGCGCGGGCATTGTATGCCGCGGTCAGGATTTCAGCTCCGGCGGCTCGCCTTAATACGACCGAGAATATTCCTCCCTATATCCCGAAAAATTTTATTTACCGCTCTTACTGGCTCTCCGTTATTGCACCCATCACGCAAATCGCCGACATATGTTATACAAAAGTAACTGTAGGTACTTTCAGGCCGATATTTCAATTGAAATCGAGCAAAATATGTTTTTGCACATGGGTTGGTGAAACTATCAAAGTATACTGCAAGACTATTGACCACAGCACACTGTAAGTGTATTGTATACAAAACTTCGTTCTTGCTGCTGCAATCTATTTGCGTTCCAGTAAAAGTTTTTGTCCAACTTTATACTTTCTGAGCGGAAAAGAGAAAGGACGGAGGTCTCAGCGAGAATAATGAGGTAACTCTGTATTTTTCTAGCCAGCAGATACTCTCCTCAGTCGTAGTTCTGAAGTACAGTTCTGGGCACTAACTTTTTGTCAAAATCGTCAGATTCGGTAATTTGTCTTATCGTTTACTATAGCGCTTTTTTGCAGAATCAAAGTCGGCCGGAGTGGCCGAGCGGTTCTAGGCTCTTCAGTCTGGAATCGCGCGACCGCTACGGTCGCAGGTTCGAATCCTGCCTCGGGCATAGATATGTGTGATGTCCTTAGGTTAGTTAGGTTTAAGTAGTTCTAAGTTCTAGGGGACTGATAACCTCAGATGTTAAGTCCCATAGTGCTCAGAGCCATTTTTGAACTACCGCGGCCTGCTCGGACACCGTTCCACAGAAGACTGAAACCACATGTAAACACACGACATCGCATGGAAACACAGGACACTCAGCTGGCGCTGCTCTGTGAAGCAGTGTACGTGCGGCAACAAAGCTACAAGGTGGGCGGCGAGCATCACGGCGCTGACGGCAGTGGGTGGGTATGTCGTTGAGGTGTCCAATTTCGTGATGGCCACTACCACAAGAACAAGAAAAACATGAGAACAAAATGGTTCAAATGGCTCTGAGCACTATGAGACTTAACATCTGAGGTCATCAGCCCCCTAGAACTTAGAATTACTTGAACCTAACTAACCTAAGGACATCACACACATCCTTGCCCGAGGCAGGATTCGAACCTGCGACCGTAGCGGTCACGTGGTTCCAGACTGAAGCGCCTAGAACCGCACGGCCACACCGGCCGGCAAACATGGGGACATTTCATTCGTCACTGGAAAGGAAGTCAACACAAAAACACCACGCTCAAATCTGCACAGGAACAAATGAAAGGTACTGGTATCAATTAACCCTAGCCATTTTGCTGCTCTCACCCAACGCCCCCTCCATCTGGCTAATGGCTCCACGCTCTGCTCTGGGAACTGTTTTATCGAACAATTCTACACTCACTACTGAGAAAAAGAGGAATATGCCTGACCAAAATTCCACGCCCATGCACGAAATTAACTTCTGAATGCTTTGTAGGTTTGATCACTAACCGCGGACTTCCAAAATAACAGCCACTTTAAAACACAAACTCCGCCCCAGACTGCCCACTACTCCCCAGATGAACCCAATGACGGCTGATGGCCGACTCTTCCATTTCGCAGTCAGCAAATCGCTCCACGAAATTGTTTAATATGCTGGCCTTTTTGTCAGTCAGCCTAAGGAACGGAATTCATTTCCAGTCCCCACTAGTAGAAGCCAGCACAGCGCTGACAATGGCCAGGGCTTTGCAAGTTTCTTTTCTGCGGAAATCACTCGTCCTTGGGAACAGCCCAGTCCCTACTCTGACCACAAACCATTAGGAAAGGACCGGCCCATCATCTTCGAGGCGAACAAAAAACTCCTTCCCCATGCAGCTGAAAATTATCCGAGATGACAACAGCGAACGGAGGTAGCACATGCAGGCGTTTTAAGAAATGATAAGCTACATACTGACAGTGGGAATGGGTTGAATCGGCAATAATTCACCCGTCGGTTCCCGATTCTGCGAAATCCTGTACAAATTCAGTGTCTAGACATTTCGTCTCTCTAACAGCTGGATTCAAACTTAGCAATGAATGTTTCTGTAAGCACCATCGTGTCCTGTACATCATAAAGAAACCTTCCTGCTCTTATGGGGAAGAGCATGCCCGAGACTACACGGAAGTGGTACAATTATTTTGCAGCAATTCGTTAACCTTGGTCCTTCATTGCCGCCCTCTGAGACGGCTTCGTTAGCAGCGCAGGATCACATACTTTCCAATGTGTTGCACAAATTCACTGTTGCTGTTGGTGTCCGTTTCTCAGACCAATCTGTCACAGACAATAGGCTGCACTAAGGTGTTGAATCTTTATATTGTATTGGCCTATCTGTAGGGTGGCGTGTGTTTGTTTATGTGGTAGCAAACAGTCTAACAGAATTGACGTCTCAGTTCCTGAAAGGTTAATGTATAAATGAGAGAGTTGTATGGTGTAAGGTAAAGGCTGATAATAAAATTTTAAAAAAATATAATAAATTAGATTGGCGGAGGTCGCTATTTAAGTGGATAACAATGGCAATCTTTTTACACATTATTATCATAACTATTCTCAAAGTATTAAGTGTCTCACCAAGTACCATATCCACAAAAAAGAAACATTTTAAATAATTTATTTTATTACATATTGATTCCTGCTATATAAACATTCGTGAATTTATATATCAAACAAAGAAATAAGAAACGTACAAATTATGAAAAAGTAAGTAAGTACTTTTGTTGCTTTCATTTACAGAAATTGAGATGCTGAAAAATAGTGATAATAATCCATATACAGGGTGTTACAAAAAGGTACGGCCAAACTTTCAGGAAACATTCCTGACACACAAAGAAAGAAAATATGTTATGTGAACATGTGTCCGGAAACGCTTACTTTCCATGTTAGAGATCATTTTATTACTTCTCTTCAAATCACATTAATCATGGAATGGAAACACACAGCAACAGAACGTAACAGCGTGACTTCAAACACTTTGTTACAGGAAATGTTCAAAATGTCCTCCGTTAGCGAGGATACATGCATCCACCCTCCGTCGCATGGAATCCCTGATGCGCTGATGCAGCCCTGGAGAATGGCGTATTGTATCACAGCCGTCCACAATACGGGCACGAAGAGTCTCTACATTTGGTACCGGGGTTGCGTAGACAAGAGCTTTCAAATGGCCCCATAAATGAAAGTCAAGAGGGTTGAGATCAGGAGAGCGTGGAGGCCATGGAATTGGTCCGCCTCTACCAATCCATCAGTCACCGCATCTGTTGTTGAGAAGCGTACGAACACTTCGACTCAACTGTGCAGGAGCTCCATTGTGCTTGAACCACATGTTGTGTCGTACTTGTAAAGGCAGATGTTCTAGGAGCACACGTAGATTATCCCGTTTGAAATCATGATAACGTGCTCCATTGAGCGTAGGTGGAAGAACATGGGGCCCAATCGAGACATCACCAACAATGCCTGCCCAAACGTTCACAGAAAATCTGTGTCGATGACATGATTGCACAACTGCGTGCGGATTCTCGTCCGCCCACACATGTTGATTGTGAAAATTTACAATTTGATCACGTTGGGATGAAGCCTCATCCGTAAAGAGAACATTTGCACTGAAATGAGGATTGACACATTGTCGAATGAACCATTCGCAGAAGTGTACCCGTGGAGGCCAGTCAGCTGCTGATAGTGCCTGCACACGCTGTACACGGTACGGAAACAACTGGTTCTCCCGTAGCAGTCTCCAAACAGTGACGTGGTCAACGTTACCTTGTACAGCAGCAACTTCTCTGACGCTGACATTAGGGTCATCGTCAACTGCACGAAGAATTCCCTCGTCCATTGCAGGTGTCCTCGTCGTTCTAGGTCTTCCCTAGTCGCGAGTCATAGGCTGGAATGTTCCGTGCTCCCTAAGACGCCGATCAATCGCTTTGAACGTCTTCCTGTCGGGACACCTTCATTCTGGAAATCTGTCTCGATACAAACGTACCGCGCCACGGCTGTTGCCCCGTGCTAATCCATACATCAAATGGGCAGACTGCAAAACCACGTTCGTGATGAACACTAACCTGTTGATGCTACGTACTGATGTGCTTGATGCTAGTACTGTAGAGCAATGAGTCGCATGTCAACACAAGCACCGAAGTCAACATTACCTTCCTTCAATTGGGCCAACTGGCGGTGAATCGAGGAAGTACAGTACATACTGACGAAACTCAAATGAGCTCTAACATGGAAATTACGCGTTTCCGGACACATGTCCACATAACATCTTTTATTTATTTGTGTGTGAGGAATGTTTCCTGAAAGTTTGGCCGTACCTTTCTGTAACACCCTGTATACAGAAGTGTAAGTATGTGTGTGCGCACAGCGAGGCGACAAAAGTCATGGAAGAATAGCGATAAGCACACGTGCAGACGGCGGTAGCAGGTGTAAAAGGACAGTGCATTGGCGGAGCCGTCATTCGCACTCAGGTGACTACTGTGAAAAGGTCTCCGACGTGATTGTGGCCGCACGACGCGAAGTAACGGGCTCCGAGTGCGGAATGGTAGATGGAGCTAGTAGACCCACGGGAGATCCCATTTCGGAAATCGTTAGGGAGTTCAATATTCCGAGATCCGCGGTATCAAAAGTGTACCGAGAATATCAAAATTCAGGCACTACCTCTCAGCACGGAGAATGCAGTGGCCGACGGCCTTCACTTCACGGCCGAGAGCAGTGGCATTTGCGTATAGATGTCAGTGCAGGTAGACAAGCAGCACTGCGTGATATAATCGCAGAAGTGAAAGTGGAACCCAAAACCCAGGCGAACATTGTAGGCAAAACCATCCCTTCCTTCCGCCTCCTTGATTTCTATCTCACCATGTATGGCCGTCCTATCGCCCTCACCCCCACCCTCAAGTCCCTCGGCGTCACCTTCGACCGTCGCCTCTCCTGGACCCCCCTCTTCAGACAATCCAAGCCGAGACACGCTCCCGACTCCGTCTCCTCGAGCTCCTTTCCGGCCGTACGTGGGGTCTGGACCCTCCACCATCCTCCACACCTATAAATTCCTCATCCGCCCTATCCTCTGTTACGCCCACCCTGCCTGTATCTCCGCCCCCCCCCTACCTTTTACAAATCCCTTCAGATCCTTGAACACCATGCTCTCCGCCTCGCCTATCGCATCCGTCTCCCCTCCCCCACGCGGATCCTGTACAGTCTCATTCCGTTCCCCCACCTCCTCCTTTTCCTTGAAAGGATACGGATCCTGTACACCTCCCGCAAACTCGATCCTCCTCACCCACTTGTCTCCCCCATCCTCTCCTGCCCCCACCTGCTGCCGCACCTGTATTCCCACGTCCCACCTGGTCTCCATCTCTCCACCCTCCTTACCCTCTCCCAAGGTGGTTTCCGCCAGCTCCCCCTCCCTGATGATGCCCTCCTCCCCTCCATCTACCCCTCCTACCAACTTTGATCCTCCCTCCCTCTTCCTGCGTTTGCTCCTTTCGGCACCCTCCCTCCCTTCTCTCCCCCTTCCCTCCCTCCTCCATTTGTCCCCACTCCTGCCCCGGGCTTCCCCTCCCCTGTCCCTCTACTCCTCCTCTCATCTCCTCAGCCATTGGCATCTTTGTTCTCCCCTTTCCCCCCCTCACCCTTCTTCCCCTCTTGGCAGGTCCCCAGACTCGCACATCCCACGTGGACATTCGCGCGCCGGAGATCATCGCCATCAGTGTCTGGTGTCTGCCGTCGTGTTTAGTGTTCAGTGTTCTCCGTCGCACTCCATCGTTCACCTGTGCCATCGACATCTTCAGTGTTTGTGCGTCGTGTCAACAGTTTGTCGAGTGTGAACGGCTCCGTGTTTGTCTTTATGTGTCTACTGTTTCATTACCCACCGTTATGTAACTTATGTGTATTCTTTCTGTTGTTTCTTTTCGATGACTGAAGAGCAGTGTAACATGCTGCTGTCAGCCTGCCTGTTTGTACAGGTTTAAAAATAACAATAAAGAAAAAAAAGAAAAAAAGAAAGTGGAACCTATGACGAACGCATTCGGTAGGAAAGTACGGAGAAATTTGTCGTCAGTGGGCTCTGGCAGCAGACGACTGAAGCGAGTACCTTTGCCAACAGCACGACATCGCTTGCAGCGCCTCTACTGGGCCCATGGCCACGTCAGTTGCACCCTAGGCGGCTGTAAAACCGTGGCCTGGTCTCATGAGTCCCGATTTCAGTTGGTAAGAGCTGATGGTAGGCTCGTAGGCCTCGAATGTGACACAAACCCCGCGAGACCATGGACGCAGTTTGTCAACGAGGCACTGTGCAAGCTGCCGGTTGCTCCATAATAGTGTGGGCTGTGTTTACATGGAATGGACTGGTGCCTCTGGTCCAAAGGAACCCATCATTGCCTGGAAATGGTTATTTTCGGCTACTTGGAGACCATGTGAGCCATTTATGGACTTGATGTCCCAAGCAACGACGGAAATTTTATGGGTGACAGTGCGCCAAGACACCGGGCCACAACTGTTCGCAATTATTCTGAAGAGCATTGTGGACAGTTACAGATAATTATGCGGCCAGCCAGATCACACGACACGAATCCCATCGAACTTTTATAGGACGTTATTGACAGGTTGGTCCGTGCACAGAATCTTGCACAGGCAACACTTTCACAACTATGGACGGTTATAGAAGGAGCACGGCTCAGAATTTCTACAGGGGACTTCCAGCGATTTGTTGAGTCCGTGCCTCGTTGCGCTGCTGCACGATGTCGGCATAAGGTCGTCCGACACGATATTAGGAGGTACCCCACGACCTTTGTCAGCTCAATGTATGATGTATTTATGTATGTATGTATGTATGTGTGTGTGTAAGTTCCACTTCTCCTCCTGAACCAATGGACCGATTTAAACCAAACATGCTGCACATACCACTAAACTGTCTCGAAAAACCACCGTGGGGTTGAGAATCGCATACTTCTTAAAGGGTGGGGGTGAAAAAGAAGCTCACGACTCACAAATAGCCAGATTACATTCACCCAGTATCTGACAATCAGAACGCTTAGTGACTTGCAACAAACTTAACATATAATTTCAAAGCTGTACAAGACTTTTCTCTGTCACACCCCCTACAACATGATGGAAGTAAAAGACGTTTATCGATCACTACAAAGTGAGTGGCATGAAAACGAAACTGCAGGGCGAAATACTAGAGACACATTTGAAAGATGTGTACAAATATGTATGAAATATGTTAAATATGAAATAAATTGATTTTTAAAATATATCAGAAAAGGCATCGATATATTGTCGGAAAAACATCGTCGTGCCTGCCCTTAAAAGTATCGACTGCACATTGTAAATGTACTGCCGGTTTTAGAGCTGTATATTTAAGTACTGATTTATCATTAGATATTAGGTATCAGGGAGCAGCCCATCTATCCCACTTAGAGCAAGAATTGA
This sequence comes from Schistocerca piceifrons, assembly GCF_021461385.2. Lineage (NCBI taxonomy): Eukaryota > Metazoa > Arthropoda > Insecta > Orthoptera > Acrididae > Schistocerca > Schistocerca piceifrons. Next base: position 484,869,809 of record NC_060145.1, read on the forward strand.
AAGGGGAACGATGCACGTTTACGCTTGCGATAATCACTTTGCTAACAGTGCTAATGACATATAAATGACATAATGACAGGTGTCCGATGAGTCCGCTGTTCGGTTTCGTCACATATATGATTTGTCCGGAAAATTTCGTGTCGACTTCCATGTTTTTTCTATCTCTGCCAACGCCAGTGACCTAGCAGTTGTAGTGTCAAAATTGCATGGTGAAGCTAAACGTTGCAGCTTTTGTTGGCAGCACAGAGAATCGAATTTCCCCTCACACGTCTCCGCAAAGACCAATCTTGTCATTTAGACTTTTGTTCATCATTTTCAACAGATGTTTTTGAAGAATGGCAGTGTAAATAAACAGCATACTAGTGGCGTTAAAACACAACAGGTGTATTGTTTCTTCACATCAGTAATCTCGTTATTCCACAGAAACCGCAATCGACATCTTCTTTTGTGCCACCTATACTTGTTTCAAACAGTCATAGAGAAAGACTGAACATAATGAAAGCTCAAAAAGTAGTAAGACTCCTTCACACAGTGAAAGTAAAATTGTGTTCAACCACAATTTCAAAAGAAAAACTTCAAATATTTACCGAACATTGTGAAAAATGTATAATATAAAATTAAAATTTCGGCACTCGGTATTGCTCTTTTCATATCGATATGTCGGCATATAAAATATCCCCTGTAAATATCGATACTTTATGGAAAAATAACTATTTATCTACACTCCTCGAAATTGAAATAAGAACACAGTGAATTCATTGTCCCAGGAAGGGGAAACTTTATTCACACATTCCTGGGGTCAGATACATCACATGATCACACTGACAGAACCACAGGCACATAGACACAGGCAACAGAGCATGCACAATGTCGGCACTAGTACAGTGTATATCCACCTTTCGCAGCAATGCAGGCTGCTATTCTCCCATGGAGACGATCGTAGAGATGCTGGATGTAGTCCTGTGGAACGGCTTGCCATGCTGGACGTGCAGACCGCATGAGACGACGCTTCATTCAGTCCCAAACATGCTCAATGGGGGACAGATCCGGAGATCTTGCTGGCCAGGGTAGTTGACTTACAACTTCTAGAGCACGTTGGGTGGCACGGGATACATGCGGACGTGCATTGTCCTGTTGGAACAGCAAGTTCCCTTGCCGGTCTAGGAATGGTAGAACGATGGGTTCGATGACGGTTTGGATGTACCGTGCACTATTCAGTGTCCCCTCGACGATCACCAGTGGTGTACGGCCAGTGTAGGAGATCGCTCCCCACACCATGATGCCGGGTGTTGGCCCTGTGTGCCTCGGTCGTATGCAGTCCTGATTGTGGCGCTCACCTGCACGGCGCCAAACACGCATACGACCATCATTGGCACCAAGGCAGAAGCGACTCTCATCGCTGAAGACGACACGTCTCCATTCGTCCCTCCATTCACGCCTGTCGCGACACCACTGGAGGCGGGCTGCACGATGTTGGGAAGCGGAAGACGGCCTAACGGTGTGCGGGACCGTAGCCCAGCTTCATGGAGACAGTTGCGAATGGTCCTCGCCGATACCCCAGGAGCAACAGTGTCCCTAATTTGCTGGGAAGTGGCGGTGCGGTCCCCTACGGCACTGCGTAGGATCCTACGGTCTTGGCGTGCATCCGTGCGTCGCTGCGGTCCGGTCCCAGGTCGACGGGCACGTGCACCTTCCGCCGACCACTGGCGACAACATCGATGTACTGTGGAGACCTCACGCCCCACGTGTTTAGCAATTCGGCGGTACGTCCACCCGGCCTCCCGCATGCCCACTATACGCCCTCGCTCAAAGTCCGTCAACTGCACATACGGTTCACGTCCACGCTGTCGCGTCATGCTACCAGTGTTAAAGACTGCGATGGAGCTCCGTATGCCACGGCAAACTGGCTGACACTGACGGCGGCGGTGCACAAATGCTGCGCAGCTAGCGCCATTCGACGGCCAACACCGCGGTTCCTGGTGTGTCCGCTGTGCCGTGCGTGTGATCATTGCTTGTACAGCCCTCTCGCAGTGTCCGGAGCAAGTATGGTGGGTCTGACACACCGGTGTCAATGTGTTCTTTTTTCCATTTCCAGGAGTGTATATTTTATCAACAGCCCTTGAGCAGGAACCACATGGACGCCGCTGCGAGTCCAAGGCCACACGGGAGCGGATTTCCGAGATAGGCCGCGACTGCCTGTCCCGAGCCCGTCGTTTACCTTTGTTACGACGTTCAGGTCCCGCCCGTCGGGTCTGCAGAGAGGCCGGGAACCCTCGTGTGTGGAGTACGTCAGCGGGCTTCCGTGATTTATCCGCGCACCCGGGACTGCGGTGCATGCTCTTCAGGTCAGAGGCCACAGGCGATGGATTTCAGTAGCTGCACCTCTCTCTCGCCGGAAGTGCGCTGTACAACAAGGCGGTATCAGCACAGCACAGCACAGTATTTTTTGGTTTCTGAAACTCGCTTATATCGTCGAGAGGAAGTCAGTACGGGCAATAAAAACAAGCCTGTGGCGTTAGCCGTCGACCTGGCTATTGTCCTGCCAGTAACAAGACGCACTAGGAGGGAGAAGGTGTCGGGCGTGGTCGCCTTTTACCCCCGGGAAAGGTCCCCCTCCCTGTACTCACTTGTCAGGCTGGAGGTGAGCCGACGAGGGCCCGTCCTGGGGCGACCAAAAATCCCCAGCCCTACCCGGAACTGAACCCATAACCCCGCAGGGTCGGAGTCTAGTGCTCTACCAGCTAGGCCACCACACCTACAGTAAGGATAGTAGTAACAAGAAAACTGTAGTAGTCTCCAGCGGTTTATACGACATGTACGCACATTTTTCGCGAAAGGAAAAAAAGTGGCACAAAATGGATGAAAGAAATGGATTGTCGAAGGCACCTCTCCAACCGTGCAAGTACGACAGACTGTCCGAGACACTGAACGTGACGGCTACAAGTCAGTGTAACTGCGGCACACTGTTACGAGAGTGCATTTCCTCTTTGTTAGCACGCGATAGTTGGTGTAGAGCATCTGGCGCAGAAAATTGTACTTTAATGTTATCTTCTTAGCCTCAGAAGCGATGGGCCCCGTCTTACAGAAAAAAATATTGGCTTTCCGAATCCCTAGCTCCAAATACACACACACATAGAACACACAAGAATGTCTTTATGAAGATAGGATAGGTAGTCTCCCATGGCGTTGCCGAAGGCCCTATTCCAGCATTTGCCTGGCCTTATTTAGAAAGCCATGGGAAAAACGCAAGTCACGATGGCCAGACATGGCAGTCTCCATCCACCCAAATGTGAGTGAGGTGTCGTAACAGCTGAGGGCCTCATTTGCTTGGTTCCTATTGTACAGTGTTCTTTTGGTTACGAGATGATATAAAACATACTTATCCATGCGTATACTGCGGACACCCGGTGGTGACTTCTGGACCACGAACATGCTAGCATTCGCCTCGCAGTCCCTTCAGTCTGTACGGAAAGCTGACTCCAGGCTCTTACACACGAAACTATGCCCCAATGCGCTTCTGTGCCTCCCTTCATACTGTGTGGATAACTGAATCACGATCCCCCCTCCCCTCCTCCAATGATGAATGAGATGTTGACCACAGGAGGATAACAAGTCATTACTATCCCGCACTATAGATCTCGCCACACGATTTCCTTCGAAAAGCATTGTGGTCCTGCACAGTAATCTGACAGTGTGTTCTAATTATCCCTCCTCTTTAGTCCTTAATTGTATAGTACGCATTACTTATGAACTATATTTTGGCTGATGTTTTAAAGAGATGTATCTTACTAACTCTTCAGTCATCGTCAATTTTCCAAACAAATTTATTGATTCACAGAAGTCACTATTTTGAGTTTTTCGTTTGCTTTCCCTTGATTGGCGTTAAGTCCAAAGTGACTATTGTTCCATGATTATTTATAGAATTATTAGTGGAATAGATAAGTTCTCCCTCATATCCACAACAAACTGGTAGACGTACACACTTGGTACAGAAAAAATGTCCAGTATTTTAAATAGTTCTTTCCAACGAGCTAGACTACTACTTGTATATATTATTTCTAAGGCGTTTTTGGGCACTTTGAAAGCTGTGTCCCTTTAATCCCCAGAAAAGAAAGTGAGAAGCAGCGCCCGAGGGCCTCGAAAGATGACAACGGTCGGAAGATGTGGTGTGGTATGTTATGGTGATTTCACGAACATCCAAATGACGCCCTCTGGCGGAGGGTTACACGGCGGCCAAGCTTCATCTCGCTGTCCTCATAATCTGAATTCAGAGTTTCTACGTATGTACGAGGAGATATTGAATAGGACTGGGGAGAAGAGGAGTTTGTAGCACAACTTGATTAGAAGAAGGGATCGGTTGGTAGGACATGTTCTGAGGCATCAAGGGATCACAAATTTAGTACTGGAGGGCACCGTGGATGGTAAAAATCATAGAGGGAGACCAAGAGATGAATACACTAAGCAGATTCAGAAGGATGTAGGTTGCAATAGGTACTGGGAGATGATGAAGGTTGCGTGGAGAGCTGCATCAAACCAGTCTCAGGACTGAAGACCACAACAACACGAGTAGCGTTCAATAACTAATGTAACATTTTTTCTCTGTCAATTTCGATTCACAAAATACGGAATTTGTTGTGGGAGATGGTGGAATATTCCCACTCCAGTCCCTATAGTTTCATGACGTTCCGATACGTGGCGACGCTATTCGTTGGCTTCAAAATGGCGTCTGTAAAGGTGGCGTGTTCCAAGCAGAGAGGTGTCATTTAGTTTCTCTTGGTGGAAAACCAGAGCGTCGTAGATATTCGTAGACGCTTGCAGAATGTCTACGGAGACCTGGCAGTGAACAAAAGCGCGGTGAGTCGTTGGGCGAGGCGTCTGACATTGTCGCAACAAGGCCGCGCAGCCCTGTCCGGTCCCCCGAGCGCCGGCCAGCCGCACACAGCTGTGACCCCTGCAGTGCTGGAACGTGCGGACACTCTCACTCGAGGTGATGGACGGATCACAGTCAGACACCTCGCTGCTCAACTCGAGGTCTCTGTTGCTGGGTGCTGACACACTCGTCCACCAGCTGGGATACTCAAAGCTGTGTGCCCGCAGAGTTCCTCGCTGCCTAACAGATGACCACAAAAGACAACGAAGGACTATCTGTGCGGAAGTGCTTGCGCGTTACGAGGCCGATAGTGAAACGGCAATCCATGGGGTGGCTCCGCAGGAAAAGTTCAGAGCCGCACTCTCGTCCGGTAAGGTCATGGGACGGTCTTCTGGGACCCTGAAGGGTTTAATCTGTTTGATGTTCTCCTTTATGGTGTGACGATCAATTCGGAACTTTATTGTGCTACCTTCAGGAAATTGAAGAAACCACTTCTGCGTGTTCGTAGCCACAAAAATGGGAACGAACTTGTCCTTCTCCATGACACCTCATGACCTCACACAAGACTGCACACCCGGCAGCTGACAAAACTTCATTGGAATGTTCTTCCTCGTGCACCCTTCAGCCCGGATCACCCATCTTCCAATTTCCATATGTCTGGCCCAATGAAGGACGCATTCCGCGAGGAGCAGTACGTGGATGATGGAGAGATTATTGACAGAGCAAGACGCCGGCTCCAACGTCGGCCAGTACAGTGGTAGCATGCAAGCATACAAACCCTACTAGTAAGATAGTGTAAGGCCGTCCAACTGAATGGAGACTATGTCGAAAACCAGGGTTTTGTAGCCAAAAGATTGAGGAATAATATGGTGTACTGGAACTCTGAAACACATCAACCTGCTTTCAGGGGGGGAAAATGTGTTGCATTACTTATTGAACGCCCCCCGTATGCATGTATTGGCGAGGTACGGTATTTGGAAACGACGTGCGACGTTGCGGTTCGACCAGCCACGGCCACACGTGACGAGGAACGCGTGTCGCTGTCGCCGCTTCCCTGGACACCCGCTCCGCCTGACACGTCGGTTATCCACGTGTCTGACACGTGGTCGGCGGGCACGGCATCTACTGAGCACTGCTGATGCTCCGTGGACTTGTATAGACAATGAGGGCAGGTATGCTCAGCATGAAAACACACTTTACACAGAACCGTTTTGATCCCCTGCCGCGGCGTTCAGAGCTGAAAACGCAACTCCACATTGCGCTGGGAAGAGAAATACGAGATTCGGCAGCTAAATTCCAAAAGCAAAGGAAAAGCTACAAGGGTAATACCTTTACTGGTCTTCAAAATGACCAGCAGCAACAAGACACTTCTGACATCGGCCGTAAAGCTGTTGCAAACTGTCACCAAACGATTCTACTGTAGTCGCTTGAAGCACCGTGGTCACACGCAACATTTGCGAAGCGTAGGCCTCTCACGACGAATTCAAGACGACAGATTTGGAGAATAAGGAAGGTGCTGAGGAAAAGTCACGCTACGACGAGCGAGGAAGTTGAGCACGCGGACGTTGCAGGTATCCAGTAACTCGTTACCCCGGCGCTCCGACTGAGTCCACGCGAAGCGTTTGCTGACAGTTGTCAACAGCTGTACGACCGATGTCAGAAGTGTGTTGGAGCTAATGCTGAATATTTTTAAGGGCAGTAACTGTGTTTTGTTTGTAACTCTTGTGTCCTTTATTTTCTGATACCACTAACCCAACTTTGCAGACGCATCTTATAGTGCAGGCAAACGGCCAAAACACCGACATGTAAAACACGGACGTGTAAAACTCCTGTGTACAGTCGGCATTTCAAGGTTAATCAGCCGAAAGAGTACATAAACGTAACCGCTGAACAAACAACTCCGTGTGACGTAATGACCATCAGCTTCACAAGAGCCACACTTCCTAAAACACAAGTTGTCGCTTTGTCGTAGGTTCTTCGCTTATTCGTGTTGCAAGTACAAATGATGGTTCTCGCAGAAGCGATTAAAATACAAGAGAGTGGAAGAGCTCGTGGCAAATGTCAGGACAGTGCGCTCGCTGTGGCTTTCGGTGCTGGACCACTGCAGTGCGGATATACCGACAGTTCGTCGTGCGTCCACACGTCGCCCTGTCAAGCGTGCCTGCTGTTCCGTACATCACTTTGCAGGGACTACACATTTGCACCCGCATGACGAATAATGGAAGAACCTACGACAACGCTACAAGTTGTATTTTGGGTAATCTCGCTTTGTAACTACCGTACGTGTCAACCTGTACTGTCTCCAGCAAACGCTTAGCTTTTTGCCACATAAATCCCCATTTATAACTCTGGTGAGTCTGCTGATCATAAAGGTCTGCTACACGGTAATTTTCCGTCACTGTTTCGTACCTTAGTAGTGTCTCGAGGTCTCAAGCTCCAAACATCGACTGTACAGGAGGAGGAGGAGGAGGAGGAGGGGGAGATTAGTGTTTACCGTCCCGTCGACAACGAAGTCATTAGGGTCGTACCACAAGCTCGGATTAGTGAAGAATTTAAAAGGAAATCGGGCGTGCTCTTCCAGAGGAACCATCCCGGCAATTGCCTGAAGCTATTTAGGAAAATCACGAAAAATCTAAATCAGATTGGCCGAATGCCGATGACTGTACAGAGATGCCGTGTTCGTTCAACAGAGATCGTTCAACAGACACATCTCCGTATTTTTAAAACCATCAGACAGCGTTCTTACGAGAGGTCAGCAACGGCTGCCACTTCTGTCACAAACAGTTCTGTTTGACAAATATCACTAATTTTATGAAGATGGTATCTGTTCCGGAAAGAACAGCTACCATTGATGACCGTGCAGCTTCTCTAGAATGAAATGATGATTAAATCGAAACCCTTAGCTGCCGACGGGTGTTGTTGATATACATCAATGGGGACAGCTGAAAATGCGTACCGCGACTACCATCACCAGGGTAGAGCCATGACGGGGGATCATTGGACTTCATCTCTGCACAAATTAAAGGTTTCTCTCCACGCTAATCGTTTACCTCTTTGCAGGTAAGGAAATTGCCTTTCGTCGGGACGGACGTCCCGGATCGTTGCGTCCCTTCCAAGAGCTTTAACAGAGGTTCCATCCGCCAGAATTGGTTTTTCTTCCCAGGCCCTAAGTAATGGCGGTATGGACGTAGATTGGCATCAAGGGTATTGAAAACTTACAATGTAGTTGAATTAAATTTATTGCTTAAGTACGATCTTGGAATCAAACAAGAACATCAGCTGCACTTTTATTTTCGATCTCCATGACCACTTTCGGCCACCGAGGCCATTTTCAAAAAATTAAAGTACAACTAGTGCTATTACTTGATTCCAAGTACTTACTGCACTTGCGAAGTCTGCCCGTCCATGTTCTACATACTGGAAAAGAAAAAAGCTGACAGTGTTGAAAAGTAAAATGTGTTTTCGTCAGGCGGAGAGTTACTCGATTGCCCCTCGTAGCCAAATCCCCGGAAATTACGTCACGTGATCTGGTGCGCAGCGGGAAGGTCTGTGCAGTTTCTGCTGCGACAGTTCAACCGCGACCGCCCTCCACGTGGTGACACGGGCGACCGCGAGTGCATTCCAGCCAGCGGCTGCGTCCGCCCGAGCCTTTCCCCGCTCTACATACCGTAGCAGGCACAGACCTAGCACCCCCGTGGACGAGCTACCGTTGGCGGTACAGTGGCGTCTGCGTTCCGCAAGTCAACGTGCGGTGTGGGCCGAGCGTGTACGACGTGCCGCTACTGTCCCCGACACCCCCAGTCACCGTTTCGACAGATGCGGCGCTGCAGGAAGGGTTTTTTTGCATCTATTGGAACCTGAGCTATCACAATTTCGGGAGTAAGGCTGCTCACAGTGTCCACCTGTCCCGTAGCGCCTCACACCGCCGTTTGTCGAGCGCTCTGTGGCGCTCTTCCGTCGGTTAAGCAAACCTGTGACGAATCGTGAGGAGCTTTTCCTGTCCCTTCCGTTGATCTGACTGACTGACTCGCACTACTCAAGAATTAGCAGAACAAGGGTTTTATAAACGGCGTCTTTCGGGCGAGAATCGTACGTCGTTAGGATTCCCATTCATTTATTTATTTATTGTTCCGTGGGACAAAATTAAGGAGAAGTCTCTATGGTCATGGACCGAGTCAATACATGAAATTATAACACGACAGTAGAAACAGATAAAATGAAATATAAGAAACGTATTCAGGTGACAATTCGTAAGTTTAAATAAAGAAAATCAACAATGTAACACTGGAATTTGCTTAATTTTTTAGCTCTTCCAGGAGCTCCTCGACAGAATAGAAGGAGTGAGCCATGAGGAAACTCTTCAGTTTAGACTTAAAACAGTTTGGGCTACTGCTTTTCTGCACAAGAGTCAAGGAAGTGCATTCCACATGCAGATTTGATTTCTGCCTAGTATTAACTGAGTGAAAGCTGCTAACTTTTGGGAATAAGCTAATATTGCTAACAACAAACGACATTAAAGAAAATATATACTGTGAGGGCAATGTCAGTATTCCCAGACTATTGAATAGGGGTCGACAAGAGGTTCTCGAACTTACACCACATATAGCTCGAACAGCCCGTTTTTGAGCCAAAAATACCCTTTTTGAATCAGAAGAATTACCCCAAAAAATAATACCATACGACATAAGCGTATGAAAATATGCGAAGTAGACTACTTTTCGTGTTGAACTGTCACTTATTTCAAATACTGTTCTAATGGTAAATAAAGCAGCATTTAGTTTCTGAGCAAGATCCTGAACATGGGCTTTCCGCAACAGCTTACTATCTATCCGAACGCCTAGGAACTTGAACTGCTCCGTTTCGCTTATAATATGCCCATTCTGTCTGATCAAAATATCGGTTCTTGTTGAATTGTGAGTTAGAAACTGTAAAAACTGAGTTTTACTTTGATTTAGCATCAAATTATTTTCCACAAGCCACGAACTTATTTCATGAACTACATTATTTGATATTGTTTCAATATTACACACGAGATCCTTCACTACCAAGCTGGTGTCATCAGCAAACAGAAATATTTTTGAATCACCTGTAATACTAGAAGGCATATCATTTATATAAATAAGAAACAGCAGTGACCCCAGCACCGATCCTTGGTGAACGCCCCACTTAACAGTGCCCCATTGGGACTGAACATCACTACCACTCTCAATATTGCGGAGAATTACCTTCTGCTTTCTGTTCTTAAAGTAAGAGGCGAACCAATTGTAAGCTACTCCCCTTACTCCATAATGGTCCAATTTCTGCAGTAATATTTTGTGGTCAACACAGTCAAAACCCTTCGTTAAATCAAGGAAAACACCTAGCGTTCGCAACGTTTTACCTATGGTAAGCCTTAGTCTGGCTCTTGCCTTTCCGACCACTAGAAATCAGAAACGAGCTTTAAACTCGTCTCCGTGTGCCCGTGGACTCCGCCGCACCCCACTTGTCACCTGAGTCTGTCGTCAGGTAGAAGTTGACCCGTGTCGCTCAGAAAGGAGAGCGAGCACACGGGTTCCCAATTACGATCGCGGACTCGCGGCATTCCCGCCACATACGCAACCGATCGAAAGAAATTTCCACCATTAAACTGTAAATTACTGTTCTTTTAATGCACACAGTATAATTAGGGCTCTATAGGCAGTCTCAAGTACAAATTGATATGTCACGAGATGTTCGACCTGCCTAAAAGAAAGAAGCAAGTTATATACCTGGTGTGTTGGCGGAAGAGCCAAGACCGTGTTACGAGAGGAGGCCGAAATGCACGCGCATTAGCTCACGCAGGCTGGCGTGAGAAGGAAAGGACTATACTGACGTGAGGTCTGGAACATGACAAGGAATTAGAATTCAGAAAGCGTACGGAATTAGTTTGATACTTAACTTTAATCCATTAGTGATGAACGTCGCCCTTGACGGTACATGATTCACAATATTAGCTGTTCAGAATAGTAACTGAATATGGCGCCTTGCTAGGTCGTAGCAAATGACGTAGCTGAAGGCTATGCTAAACTGTCGTCTCGGCAAATGAAAGCGTATGTAGGCAGTGAACCATAGCTAGCAAAGTCGGCTAGGGAGTATCTCTAGACTAGACCTGCCGTGTGGCGGCGCTCGGTCTGCAATCACTGATAGTGTCGACACGCGGGTCCGACGTATACTAACGGACCGCGGCCGACTTAAAGGCTACCAACTAGCTAATGTGGTGTCTGGTGGTGACATCACAATACTAATTTAGCGATTGTTCGGTTACCAGTGAATATCGGCCGGCTGGTGTGGCAGAGCGATTCTAGGCGCTTCAGTGTGGAACCGCGCGACCGCTACGGTCGCAGGTTCGAATCCTGCCTCGGGCATGGATGTGTGTGATGTCCTTAGGTTAGTTATGTTTAAGTAGTTCTAAAATCTAGGGGACTGCTGACCTCAGCTGTTAAGTCGCATTGTGCTCAGAGCCATTTGAACCATTTTTTGAGAGTGAGTACCGTTCTGTTTGTACACATAGGGTGACAATTATTGAACTATATGAAATAAAATCCTCATAATTTCTGAAAGGTTTGCGTTAGGACGTTCAAACTACTCGTTTGGCCGCGGTGCATGATGGGAATTAGTATGCACACGAGTACGCGCCTTGTTGTCGGCCACGTTCATTTGGGGGACTGAGAATGCGTATTTCACGATCGAGAAGTCTCTTCACCCTCGACAGGTGATTGCTAGGTGTGCAATGTCCAATCACGGAATAATCTGTGCGATATTCCTTGATTGCACGGTGAGTACTTAAGGTTTTGGAAGATGATGTCATCCCTAATATCCAAAGTGACCCTGGTTCCGATAAGATGTGCTTGACGCAAGACGGAGCTCGACCCCATCGAAGCAGGAGAGTGTTTGATGTCCTGGAGGAGCACTTTGAAGACCCCATTCTGCCTCTGAGGTACCCAGGGGTCCCTGGCATGGGCCTCGATTGGCCGCCATATTCTCCGGATTTGAACACATGCGACTCCTTTTTGTGGGACTATATTAAAGACAAGTTGTACAGCAATAACACCAAAACCATCGCTGAGCTGAAAACGTCCATTCAGGAGGTCGTCGACATCGATGTTCCGACACTTCAGAGACTCGTGCAGAATTTCGCTATTCGCCTCCGCCACATCATCGCCAATGATGGCAGGGATATCGAACATGTCATAACCTACATCCGAATATCTGTACATGTTGAATAAAGCGTGCACGCCGTAGTTTGGAACTACTTTACGTTTTCTTCGAATAGTTAAATAATTGTCACACTGTACATTTATATACGAGGGTGAGTCAAATGAAAACCTTAAATTTGTAATAAAAAATCGAAATTTCGCGCCGCTATCCTGTAGGTTGGTAAGCATGCTACAAACAGCGTGCAGATTGGCCTTCAGGTGGCAGCATAGTGCAGATCCACACATACCGTCGCAGTATCAGTATAAAGATGGCCGCCCCACTCGCGACTTGCACCAGCCAAGAACAGCGTTCTGTTATTCGGTTTTTGGGTAGTGAAGGTTTGAAACCTATTGAAATTCATCGACAAATGAAGGTTCAGTACGATGATGCATGTTTGTCACTACAAGTCTAAGAATGGAGTAGGAACTTCGCAAATGGTGTGACTTCAGTGGAAAATGCTCCTCGTTCAGGTCAGGCACAACGAGTTATGACTCCACAGAACATTGCATCAGTTGAAGCCATACTGAAGGAAAACCGCCGAGTGACACTGAATGACATTGGAGCATGGTTACAGTTTAGTCATGGGTGCATGATGTGATCCAGTTTCACAAAGGTAGGTTGGTTGGTTGTTTGGGGGAAGAGACCAAACAGCGAGGTCATCGGTCTCATCGGATTAGGGAAGGATGGGGAAGGAAGTCGGCCGTGCCCTTTCAAAGGAACCATCCCGGCATTTTCCTGGAGAGATTTAGGGAAATCACGGAAAACCTAAATCAGGATGGCCGGACGCGGGATTGAACCGTCGTCCTTCCGAATGCGAGTCCAGTGTGCTAACCACTGCGCCACCTCGCTCGGTCAGTTTCACAAAGTGTCTAGAAGATGGGTGCCATGAGAGAACGACGTGTTGACGCTTGTGAAGAACTTCTTCGGCGCTTTGAACGAGAAGGTGATGGTTTCCTTGCAAGAATCGTTACTGGGGACGAAACCTGGGTTCACTTCCGCCAACCGGAAATGAAGAGAGCGAGCAAGCAATGGCGTCATTCCTCATCACCGAAACCAAAGAAGTTTCGAACAGAACCATCAGCAGGGAAGGCTATGCTGACTCTCTTTTGAGACGAAAAAGGCGTCATTTTGGAGCATTACATGCCTAGAGGAACCACTGTCACCAGTGCATCATACACATATCTCCTAAAAAATCATCTGTGGCCTGCAATCAAATGAAAGCGACGTGGATTGCTGTCAGCAGGTTTCCTTTTGCAACATGACAATACAAGGCCCCACGCCGCCCGTACAACAATTGTCACAATCACAGACCTGCATTTAGAGTGTCTTCCTCATCCACCATACTCACCAGACCTTGCCCCAAGTGATTTCCATATGTTTGGACCACTCAAAGACGCAATGGGAGGAAAGAAGTTCCGTTCTGATGAAGAGGTACGCCACGCGGTGCATGAGTGGTTGCGTGGACTACCGAAAGAATTTTTTTTCTAAAGGAATTTATGTACTTTGTAAGCGCTGGAGGACTTGCATTGAGCGTGGGGGAGATTATGTTGAAAAGTGATACAGCTTTGTACCACTTCCGTACAATAAATATTTAAGGTTTTCATTTGACTCAACCTCGTATATAAAACTTATTCGAAGACTGCTGTAAATTTCTTTTAACATTCAATATCTATTGAGAGAATGTCTAGCAATAACACTGTCACACACAGACACACACACACACACACATTTTCGAGGCATTCCCGAGTATGTAACGACACTACCAGAAATCACGAGGATCAAGTGCAATCTTTCAACGGTGATCAATTGTTAGAATGAATTATAGAAATGAATGATAAGTTACACAACTTGCTGTTAGCTGAAAACGCAAGTTGCCATGACCAAAGATATACAAAAATAGCGGTCTTCTTTGTCGGAGGGATATAATAGTAACGCTCCGTGCCCAGTTTTTGACCGAGCGAGGTGGCGCAGTGGTTAGGACACTGGGCTTGCATGCAGTAAAGTCTTGTGCCTCGAACACATTCTTGCGACGTGAGATGCGTTTCAATAATGAAGAAGACGCTGAATCAATATTGTCTGCTAACTACACATTACAAATAAAATTAGTACAATATAAGTGTACTCGTTTGCGTTATATTTGACAATGTTAGCGTTATGATCGAAACAAATAGCGCTATTATAGAAAAATCAAAAATTTTGGAATTGATACATCTTGTCATGTATCATTAACAATATTTGAAACAAATGTCTTTTCTATATCTCTGGTAATAACGAGTCTATAAAACCGTCGTGTCTGTCAGTTTATCTTAGAACACTCTAATCTCCAATACCACTAGATGAATTTTCATGGGGTTTCCGTAGGTAATTCGAGCGCAAATTTGGGGCACGGTACAGTGGTTAGTTCATCAAAATCGTCTAATCGAAAAAATATATACATACGTATTATAAAAATGTACGTATGTATTTATGTATGTTCCACATCTCCTCTGAAACCACTCTACTGATTTCAACCAAACTTTATATACATATCACTTACTGCCTGGAAACAATCGCAGTGGATATAAGAACCACCCACCTATAGAAAAAGGAAAGGGTTGAACCCTAAAAGAAATGCACGCCACGACGCGCCAATACCCAGATTTTATTCATCCAGTACTTGACGAGAAGACCAGTTAGTGACTTGCAACAAACTTTAAAGGTAATTTCAAATCCTCACACGATACTTTTTCTCGCTGATAACCCTCTCAAAGTATGACAACAACAAAATATTGCTTACGTTGTGTACATAGTTCCACATAGTCAGCGCGTACACAACTTTCCCACTAGAGCGCGCCCCGCTAAGCACAACAGCGCAGGCGCAGCGCTCGTCCGTCTCCACACTACGAGATGGTGCTGTCTTAGAGACGGACCAAATTCTGCTTCCGCTGATCCACGTATTAAAATGTAACGCAGCCAATGAGATTGCTGCTAACGTAGAATCTTTTCTCCTCGCGGATCACACTCACGCTGTGATACTGAACGCGCGAGGTATTATAACGAGTGTACAGACCTCCGATTAGTCAATCTGCATTTGTCTGCATCAATCTGTACCAGTCGGTACGAGTTCTACATTTGTCTGTACCAGTCTATAGTCACGTTTCAGTCTGCGCCTAATAAGATTACCATATTCCTGTGCATAGCCATGAAGATAAATGTATAAACACTTCTGTCAAGTATCACAGATATATGAGAGAATAAGATTAACATACCAATACCGAAGGAACTTCAGATTGTCAATTGTAAATAGCATCCAGAACCGAGTTAAGTAATTTTTATGCTTGTTATTATTTTAATAAATGTGTGTGAAAATTAATCAAGTTCTGTTTAAAGTTGGTCACCATCAATCTGCTACTCTAAGCGTGCAAGTGGTATTTCTATCGTCTGACCTAACGGCAGGAGATAAACACGCCGCGATAAGGCCACGAGACATATTGCTGACACTCGCCTACTTCGTTAGAGCGACAAGCCAAATAATCTGATGGTGTGTGTACTCATGGTCTTACAGTATCACACACCACAGCTTACTACATTTTCGATGTTTGTTTCAGTAAAACATGCATGAAACATGACGTCATGACGTTTAAATTTATTACTTCTTTGCTACTGACTCTATTCGCAACATATTTAGCATATATGGCGCTGACTGTATCTACAAAATTATATCATTGTACTACACACGGTTCATAAGGTATGAGAGAAGAAGGAGATCCAAAGAGAAAGGTGGAGGAGGAGCTGTGTACAGAAAGGGAAGGCGGAGATGGGGAACGTGGGGGAAGAGGAGATGGGCGTAGAAGGGAAACAGGAGGAGATGGACAGAGGGAGGGGGGAAGGAGATGGACAGAGAGAGGGGGAAAACTGATGGACAGAGAGGAGGTGGACAGAGAGAAGGGGGAGGAGGAGACGCAGTAATAGGACTGACGTAAATACATACGAGGGCAAAGCCGGGTGCTCGGATTGTTTCCAAATAAATGTAATATGGGGTCCAACAAACCGCACCAGACCAGTAATTTTAAACTACACTACTGGCCATAAAAATTGCTACAGTTGC
Organism: Schistocerca piceifrons; assembly: GCF_021461385.2. Taxonomy (NCBI): domain Eukaryota; kingdom Metazoa; phylum Arthropoda; class Insecta; order Orthoptera; family Acrididae; genus Schistocerca; species Schistocerca piceifrons. Next base: position 484,885,981 of record NC_060145.1, read on the forward strand.
TATGATGTGCAAAATATTAGCTTTTCAGAGCATTCACACAAGGTTGGCGCCGGTGGCGACACCTACAACGTGCTGACATGAGGAAACTTCCCAACTGATTTCTCATACACAAACAGCAGTTGACCAGCGTTGCCTGGTGAAACGCTGTTGCGATGCCTCGTGTAAGGAGGGGAAATGCGTACCATCATGTTTCCGACTTTGGTAAAGGTCGGATTGTACCCTATCGCGATTGCAGTTTATCGTATCGCGACATTACTGCTCGCGTTGGTCGAGATCCAATGAGTGTTAGCAGAATATGGAATCGGTGGATTAAGGAGGGTAATACGCAACGCCGTGCTGGATCCCAACGGCCTCGTATCACTAGCAGTCAATGACAGGCATCTTATCCGCATGGTTTTAACGGATCGTGCAGCCACATCTCGATCCCTGAATCGACAGATGGGGACGTTTGCAAGACAACGACCATCTGCACGAATAGTTCGACGACGTTTGCAGCAGCATGGACTATCAGCTCGGAGACCACGGCTGCGGCTACCGTTGACGCTGCATCACAGACAGGAGCGCCTGAGATGGTGTACTCAACGACGAACCTGGGTGCACGAATGGCAAAACGTAATTTTTTCGTGATGGTCGCATCCGTATTTGGCGACATCGCGGTGAACGTACATTGGAAGCGTGTATTCGTCATCGCCATACTGGCGTATCACCCAGCGTGATGGTATGGGGTGCCATTGATTAAACGTCTCGGTCACCTCTTGTTCGCATTGACGGCACTTTGAACAGTGGACGTTACATTTCAGATGTGTTACGATCCGTTGCTCTACCGTTCATTCGATCCCTGCGAAACCTTACATTTCAGCAGGATAATGCACGACCGTGTGTTGCAGGTCCTGAACGGGCCTTTCTGGATACAAAAAATGTTCGACTGCTGCCCTGGTCAGCACATTCTCCAGATCTCTCACCAATGGAAAACGTCTGGTCAATGGTGGCCGAGCAACTGGCTCGTCACAATGCGCCAGTCTCTACTCTTGATGAACTGTGGTATCGTGTTGAAGCTGCATGGGCAGCTGTACCTGTAGACGCCATCCAAGCTCTATTTGACTCAATGTCCAGGTGCATCAAGGCCGTTATTACGGCCAGAGGTGGTTGTTGTGGGTACTGGTTTCGCAGGATCTATGCACTCAAATTGCGTGATGATGTGAACACATGTGAGTTCTAGTATAATATATTCGTTTAATGAATACCCGTTTATGATCTGCATTTCTTCTTGGTGTAGCAATTTTAATGGTCAGTAGTGTAGTTGTGCACAGTAAGGAAGGCTTAACGGGTGGAGGAACGCGAGCTCCGGCAGCGCTCGTGGTCCTGCCTTCTGCCTACGAGAAGGGACCGCTCGACCGCGAGCGCACGCTGTTTCTCGCAGTGTATTTTGTCCGAGCAGCCTCAGAAACAAACTGCCGCCACCAGACACACGCGCATCGCCGGCGTGCTTTACGATGCCGCAGTGCGCCCGCTACACTTAGCCGCCGCCTACACACAACTCGGTCATGTTCAACAGGGGAGCTCTTGCCGCCACTTCGCTACGATAAAGTAGGGTCTCAAAAGCCGGTGAGCGGGTGCTGAAGCAAATACGATATTTTACCGAAGGCTATCGATTTCTGCCGACTGGAGCGTGACTGTTCCAACCAAACTGCTTCTACATATACAGGGTGGTCAGAAAATGTGTGAAATGTTTGTAGGGATGTTACAGGACAGGTTGTACTGAGACATAAATGTTAATAAAGAAATTCGATACGTTGCTCCGTTTCCGAGTTATTTAGCATAGAATTCAGCCAATCGGGGCGTCGCGGGCTCACACTCAAGCGGCCTGCCAGGGGCGGTGTTGCCCAACGAGTGCTTTGTCTCGTCGGCTGAAACTTGAATTTACGCGCGCGACGATCTCAATGGCTAACTTCAATGCTAAATAACTCGGAAACGGAGCAACGTATCGAATTTTTTTCTTATGTATCACTACAACCTGTCCTGTAACATCCCTACAAACATTTCACACATTTTCTGACCACCCTGTATAATAGAATAGTAAGAGAAATTTCAAACACACCTCACACGTACCACACTATTGCATGTGATTGTAATTCTATGTCAGAAAAGCTTTGTATCTTGAAAAACTTGCAGCTGAGTCTGACACCAAATATAGTACACATATTGAGACAGCGGAGGAAGTTAACAAAACAGCTGCTTCCAAGTTCTATGTGAAACAGTGGACGAATAGCGTTACCACGACTTCCGATTTGATATATTTGGAAGATTTTTTTTTTCAGAAAAATGGGTAGCTCTCAGAATTTTTATGAGAATGACAGTGAAGTCAGCGTCTCGTGAACGCAGTTCGGGCAAATTAAAGGTTAAAAATTCTTAAGGCCGAGTATGGCCGAAGGCTGACTGAAAAATTTTGTCCAAGGAAAACAACCAGCTGCTACACTTACGAGTGCCATCACTTAAACTGCGAACCCCCGAGAAAGACTTGGGAAACCCCGGACATACGCGTCAAATCGGGTTCTTTACCCCGTTCCACCAACACCGACTCAAAGGAAGGCCTCGGCGCTTGTTCGTGACGTCACGTCAGCTAGGCACGGCGAACGCCAGGTCTGTTGCAGGCACATTCATAATGGTGGTGTCTCCCTCTCTGACACAGGAAAATGTGAAATTATCGGCGGTAGTTGACCAACACACATTGTTCTGAGAGATTTCTGCAATCAATTAATTGTGCAATTCATTACACTTCTTAACAAATAGTGTACTCCTGAACTTAATTTTCCACCTGTTTTAGGGATTGACATACAAAAACAATTTCATGGTCCAGCAGCAACAGAATTCGTGTTTCTTTACCTTATTTGTAAATCTGAGGAAGTTACGTTTGTACTGGGTTGCTTTTACAAGAAACTGTGAACATATTGGTGCGCTTCTTCAGGTATCTCGGTTGACTATGGGGTGAGGAGCACTGAATGTTAATGAAATATCTTGCGATTGTACACGTTGAGGGGGTGGGGGACAGAAGAAGAGGGAAAAAGAGAGATACTTGTTTTATCAAATAAATTTTTTTTTATTTTATAAAGTTTCTCCTTTCAGTTGCAAGAGAGGAATATTTATCTTTTCTAATGTGCATGTTTAAAAAAGTTTAAGCTCAGCAGTATTTTCGATGTATTAAGCTATTTCGTTTCTTGTTTAGAATTCCTTTCTTTGAAAACGACTGTAATCTAATGACTGTTGGACATTTATACATGTAAATTAGTTCAAATTTCCAGTGACGATGTCAAACGAAAATAAATAAATAAAAGCAACGAGTTCATTGTAAGGGGGTTGGGGTAAGTTTCGATAGCAAAATGGATCAAGTAAATAAAGTTACTTGAATGTAAAATGTCCGAAGCCCGCAATGGGGCAAAGCATCTTCTCATATTGATCTACGTTTGTTTCGACAGGATTCAGTAATACAGAACTATGATCTTCATTTGTATCTTTACGATAGTAAGAAAATCTTTCATCTAAATAAAACTGCAGAATCCAAAACAATACCAAAAATAAGAGATTTATGGTGGTAAGCACGCCCAGGCGTTTCTGCCTGCAACAGACCTGGCGTTCGCCGTGCCTAGCTGACGTGACGTCACCAACAAGCGCCGAGGCCTTCCTTTGAGTCGGTGTTGTTTCCACACAGTCTGTAGACGGTGGGACGGGCAGTGGGTGCGTCAAAGGAAAAGCGTTCCCTCCCTCCTCTCTCCCCTCCCCCCCCCCCCCCCCCCCGAAACACACCAGCGCATTGTCCTGCAACGCCAGCGTGCGCGCGCCCCCCACCAATCAGCAGCTGCGATTCAAGTTAAACAGGAAAGCAAAGGCAGTTATACAGACGCTCATGTTCAAATGAACTTCGCTTAACACCGTGATTACTAGCACGTGTACAATTAAAACAAATAGGCAAGAGATACTATAAAACCACGACGAGTTAGGACATCTTAACAAATATACATGATACACAATTTCTTAAGTCGCTGTGCTGCAGTATCCAGACGTCACGTTTGCGACACGGACATATAAGTGCACACCCGTACAGTCAGCAGCTGTCGTATGGTGGGCGGATGGCACTGTGCGTGCAATAAATTGTCGACTGCCGGCGGCTTCTCATTACTCCCAGTGAAGAAGCGTGGAAACCAATGAAGAAAGGTGGATAATACGTGTACAGGAGAGCGTCTGCGTCTGCGTGTGCTTGCCGCTGCTTTTTATTGTAAAATGAACGAAGCGACCAGCGCGCCTAGACGTACTTAATAAAGTTTAACTAAAATTTTCCGACAAGAACTGCCGTTGGTGGGGAGGCTTGCGTGCCTCAACGATACGGATAGCCGTACCGTAGTTGCAACCACAACGGAGGGGTATCTGTTGAGAGGCCAGACAAACGTGTGGTTCCTGAAGAGGGGCAGCAGCCGTTTCAGTAGTTGCAGGGGCAACAGTCTGGATGACTCATCAACCAAACAGGCCTTGCTTTGCTGGTCCTGTGAACAGCCGTAATTTTTTTCCGAGGGAATGCAGCTCTACTGCATCGTTAAGTGACAGTGGCGACATCTTGGGTACAATATTCCGGAGGTAAAATACACCCAGTTCGGCGGAAACTACTCAGCAGGATATCGTCATCAAGAGAAACAAAACTGGCGTTCTACGGGTCGAAGCGTGGAATGTTAGACATCTTAGTCGAAATGCTTAGAAAATTTACACAGGCAAGTGGATATGCCGAAGTTCGATATCGTGGGGATTAGTGAAGTCGGGCGGCAGGATGAACAAGACTTCTAGTCAGCTGAATATAGCGTTATAAATACAAAGACAAATAGGGTTAATCCAGGAGTAGCTCTAATAACGACAAAGCAAACTGGAATCCAGATTAGCTACTATGAACAGCCTGGTGAATGCTTTATTTAAGTCAAGATGGACACCAAGCCAGCACTAACCACAATGGCATAAGGTCATATGCCAGCTAGCACCGCAGATGATGAAGACACTGAAGAAATGTGTCATAAGATAAATGAAATTACTCAAGTAGCTAAGGGAGACGAAAATTCAGTTGTGATGAGGGACTAGAATTCCATAGTAGAAAATGAAGATAAGGAAAAACAGATGTGAATATCGACTGGAGGAAAGGAATGAAAGAGGAAGCTGCTTGGTATAAGTTTGTGTGGAGCATAATTTAATCGCTAACACTTGGTTTAAGAATCACGAAAGAAGGTTGTATACGTGGAAGGTTTCAGATTGATTATGTAATGGTTTAAATGGCTCTCAGTACTATGGGACTTAACTTCTGAGGTCATCAGTCCCCTAGAACGTAGAACTACTTAAACCTAACTAACCTAAGGACATCACACATATCCATGCCCGAGGCAGGATTCGAACCTGCGACCGTAGTGGTCGCGCGGTTCCAGACTGTAGCGTCTAGAGCCGCTCGGCTACAACCGCCGACTATGTAATGGTAAGACAGATATTTACGAATCACATTTTAAACCGTAAAACATTTCCAGGGGTGGATATGGGCTCTGACCACAATTTATTAGTTATGAACTGCAGATTGAAACCGATGAAATTGCAAAAAGGCTGGAAGTTAAGGGGATGGGACTTGAATAAGCTGAAAAACGAGGTGTTGTCGAGATGATCAGGCAACGGGAACTGAATATATTAGAAAATGAATGGGCAGCTTTGTGAGATGAAACGGAGGAGGAAGCACGAATACAAGTCCTAATAGAAATCCTTGGCTATCACAGTCGACACTCAATTCAATCGATAAAGGTGAAAATATAAAAATTCAGCAAATGAAGCTGGCGAAAGGGAATACAGAAGTCTAAAAAGGAGATTGAAAGGAAGCGCAAAACTGCGCAGGAATGGCTAGAGGACACTAGGGGGAAAGATAGATTCCACCTACAGAAAAATTAAAGAGGCCTTTGGACAAAAGAGAAGCAGATATATGAATATCAAGGCCTTAAATCGAAAACCAGTATCGAGCTAAGAAGGGAAACGTGGAGGGAGTATATAGAGGGGCTCTACTAGGGAAATGACTTCAAGGCAATATTATGCAAACGGAAGTGGACGTGGATGAAGGTGAGGGGGGACATGAACTTGACAGAATGGTGAAGGACCTAAGCCGAAACAAGGCCCGTGGAGTAGATGACATTCTGCCAGAACTGCTGATATTCTTGGGAGAGGCAGCCACGCAGCAACTATTCCTACTGGTGTGCGAGATGTGTGAGATTCTGTCTGTAGCTTGTGGCGTTGCTATCTTGTTATAGAGAACTGCACCGGCTGCAAACAGTCTGAAAGAGTTTCCGACGCTTTCCACTAGTTCATTTATATGCTCTGTAAACAGTAACAGTCCTATCACACTTCCTCGCGGAACCCCCGAAATTACCTCCACATCTGTCGATTCTGTTTTGTTAAGAGCGACGTGTTGAGTTCTGTCTGCAAGGACGACTTGAACCCATTCGCAAATCTGGTCCGATACTCGGTGTACACATTGGTAAATATGCTGAGAAATGAGTTGGTCTTTGTACATCATCGACTTTGCCAGCTTTCGACAGACAATGTGTTACGAAGTAAAAGGTATATCCAATCTCCCCCCCCCTCTCTCTCTCTCTCTCTCTCTCTCTCTCTCTCTCTCTCTCTCTCACACACACACACACACACACACACACACACACACACACACACACACACACACCTTGCACAGAACATTTACACTGATGGTAACACCACCATTAAATCATGATGTATTCAGCCGCTAAGAACTTTAGTGACACATGATGTGTTTTGAGTAGTGTCCTCATTGTGGTGGGAAGGCTGTTGTCCACGGAGAACTGCGCACTGCAGGAACTTGGTTGTCGCGTGCTATCGCAGTGGGCAGCCGAAAATGACGTGATGCATATCGTCCTCCGCCATAGGCGCATAGCGGTGAGTCTGTCAGCAGTAACGGCAGATAAGATATGCAGTCGGAACAGTCCCTGGCTGAGGCAGGGGCGCAGGTATCTGTGGTACACACCAAGCGACCACTACTATCGTGCGTACAAAGGAGTGCGACTGCATAATGCCTTCGTTCTAACCTGCCGTCGCACGTTTTGCAAAAGGTCTACATGTTCGTATATATTTTGCAAGCCACCTTGGGGTCCGTAGTGGGGGTACTTCGTGCAGCTGGTCTTCCCCCCCTCCCCCCCCCCCCCCATCCTCTTCCAGACGCGAATGGTTCACAGGGTGACGATTGTTGGTAAGCCTCCGTGTGGAATCGACTCTCTCTAATTTTATCTCGGCGGTGTTTTCGTGACATACGTAGGAGGAAGCAATATATTTGTCGATTCTTCCAGGAACGTCCGCTCTCGAAACTTTTAACAGCAGACAACAACGGCCGGAGTGGCCCAGCGGTTCTAGACGCTTCAGTCTGGAGCCGCGCGACCGCTGCGGTCGCAGGTTCGGATCCTGCCTCGGGCATGGATATGTGTGTGATGTCGTTAGGTTTAAGTAGTTCTAAGTTCTAGGGGACTGATGACCTCAGATGTTGAGTCCCATAGTGCTCAGAGCCATTTGAACCATTTTTTTAGACCACAAGGTGGTGCAGAACGCCTCTCTTGCAGCGTCTGCCACGGGAGTTGCCTGAGCACCTCCGTGACGCTTTCGCGCTTACTAAATAAACCTGTAACGAAACGCGCTCCTCTTCTTTGGATTTTTCCTGTTTCCTCAATCAGTCCTATCTGGTAGGGATATACTGACGGGCAATAGTGAAGTTATGGTCGAACGAATGTTGTGTAAGCTACTTCCTTTGTTGATGGACTACATTTCCTGAGGATTCTTCTAGTAAATCTCAGTCTGATATGTGCCATATACGCGATTAATTTATGTGCTCGTTCCACTTTAGATCGCTCTGTATGCATATTCCAAGTGACTGTTCTGAAGTCGTGAAATCGTACTGTACAGTACGCAGCAAGTTGCGTTTGTTTATGGCGAGCGTCAATTGCCACTCCCTGCACCGAGCGTCCATCTCTGCACGTCTTCCTGGCTTTGTAACTTTTCTACATACAGCACATAATCCGCGAAAAGCCTCGTGGAACATTCGATGTTGTCTACTATGTCATTTAGATATACTGCGAAAAGTAATGGCTCAAATGGTTCAAATGGCTCTGAGCACTATGGGACTTAACTGCTGTGGTCATCAGTCCCCTAGAACTTAGAACTACTTAAACCTAACTAACCTAAGGACATCACACACACCCATGCCCGAGGCAGGATTCGAACCTGCGACCGCAGTGGCCAGGCGGTTCCAGGCTGAAGCGCCTAAAACCGCTCGACCACTCCGGCCGGCCAAAAGCAATGGGCCCATAATTCTCCCTTGGGGTACGTCCTGGGTTATTTTTGCGTTTCAAGACTTCTCTCTGTTGAGAATGAAATACTAAGTTATGTTTGCTAGAAACTCTTCAATCTATTAGTCACACGGCTGTCCTGACACTGCGCACGCTCGTATTTCGTTCGTTAGACTGCAGTCGGGAACTGTATCGAATATGTTAAGGAAGCCAAGGAGCACCTGGGCGATCGTATCTACCGTCTTCTGGGTTTCGTGGACGAGGAACATATATCCGTACATTTTTGTACCACGGTGGATCGCAATCTTAGCGTCAGCGTTGACAATTTTATTTCCTCTGACACCGTGCTGCCCCTTAACCCAGAGCACGGTGATTTTCAGTTACGGCGCTGCAGTTCTGCAATACGGTTCATAATGCGGTACCGTAAAGTAACTGCTATTACTGACAACATGATACCGCACGGGCAGCTAAGCTGGTCGCCAGTCTGGCAGAAGTATGACTGCATCGGTACCTAACCCGCCGGCACATTTAACTACCCCTAACACTGGAAACAGCTGCTCTGCAAGGACCGAGGCTTCCGGAGGGAGACGGAATGGACGAATACGGAGCATCTGTCGGTGCTTGTGACGCGATCTGAAGTACGCGTTCGATCTGGGTAGAGACGGTGAGTATGTTGGCATCCACTTAGAAAGGCGTCATACAAGCTTCCGTGCAAGGGGTACCCGCGTGAATGCCTCGTGCTGCTGCCGTATACTGTAATTTATGACACGGCCGCTCACAGTGGGCCCGGTCGCAGCCCTTCTGGAGTCCACGCACTCCAGTACACGGCCTGCACAGTACGGCGGCGGCAGACGCTGCTGCTGTGCAGAGCGGCTGCATCACCACTGGCGTCGCGTTGCGCTGACTGTGAGCGGGCCTCGCCCCCTGCTGTGGCGCCACGTGCAGCCTACCTCCCGTCTGTCAGCACAGCACGCTGCCACGTGCCGCTGCCCGGCTCCCACATCTGCATCTACATCTACATGATTACTCTGCAATTCACATTTAAGTGCTTGGCACACAATCATACTATCTGTCTACCATTCCACTCCCGAACAGCGCGCGGGAAAAACGAACACCTAAACCTTTCTGTTCGAGCTCTGATTTCTCTTATTTTATTTTGATGATCATTCCTACCTATGTAGGTTGGGCTCAACAAAATATTTTCGCATTCGGAAGAGAAAGTTGGTGACTCGTAAATACACTCCTGGAAATGGAAAAAAGAACACATTGACACCGGTGTGTCAGACCCACCATACTTGCTCCGGACACTGCGAGAGGGCTGTACAAGCAATGATCACACGCACGGCACAGCGGACACACCAGGAACCGCGGTGTTGGCCGTCGAATGGCGCTAGCTGCGCAGCATTTGTGCACCGTCGCCGTCAGTGTCAGCCAGTTTGCCGTGGCATACGGAGCTCCATCGCATTCTTTAACACGTGGACGTGAACCGTATGTGCAGTTGACGGACTTTGAGCGAGGGCGTATAGTGGGCATGCGGGAGGCCGGGTGGACGTACCGCCGAATTGCTCAACACGTGGGGCGTGAGGTCTCCACAGTACATCGATGTTGTCGCCAGTGGTCGGCGGAAGGTGCACGTGCCCGTCGACCTGGGACCGGACCGCAGCGACGCACGGATGCACGCCAAGACCGTAGGATCCTACGCAGTGCCGTAGGGGACCGCGCCGCCACTTCCCAGCAAATTAGGGACACTGTTGCTCCTGGGGTATCGGCGAGGACCATTCGCAACCGTCTCCATGAAGCTGGGCTACGGTCCCGCACACCGTTAGGCCGTCTTCCGCTCACGCCCCAACATCGTGCAGCCCGCCTCCAGTGGTGTCGCGACAGGCGTGAATGGAGGGACGAATGGAGACGTGTCGTCTTCAGCGATGAGAGTCGCTTCTGCCTTGGCGCCAATGATGGTCGTATGCGTGTTTGGCGCCGTGCAGGTGAGCGCCACAATCAGGACTGCATACGACCGAGGCACACAGGGCCAACACCCGGCATCATGGTGTGGGGAGCGATCTCCTACACTGGCCGTACACCACTGGTGATCGTCGAGGGGACACTGAATAGTGCACGGTACATCCAAACCGTCATCGAACCCATCGTTCTACCATTCCTAGACCGGCAAGGGAACTTGCTGTTCCAACAGGACAATGCACGTCCGCATGTATCCCGTGCCACCCAACGAGCTCTAGAGGGTGTAAGTCAACTACCCTGGCCAGCAAGATCTCCGGATCTGTCCCCCATTGAGCATGTTTGGGACTGGATGAAGCGTCGTCTCACGCGGTCTGCACGTCCAGCACGAACGCTGGCCCAACTGAGGCGCCAGGTGGAAATGGCATGGCAAGGCGTTCCACAGGACTACATCCAGCATCTCTACGATCGTCTCCATGGGAGAATAGCAGCCTGCATTGCTGCGAAAGGTGGATATACACTGTACTAGTGCCGACATTGTGCATGCTCTGTTGCCCGTGTCTATGTGCCTGTGGTTCTGTCAGTGTGATCATGTGATGTATCTGACCCCAGGAATGTGTCAATAAAGTTTCCCCTTCCTGGGACAATGAATTCACGGTGTTCTTATTTCAATTTCCAGGAGTGTACATCTCGCCGCGACGAAAAACGTCTTTGCTTTAATGACTTCCATCCCAACTCGCGTATCATATCTGCCACACTCTCTCCCCTATTACGTGATAATACAAAACGAGCTGCCCTTTTTTGCACCCTTTCGATGTCCTCCGTCAATCCCACCTGGTAAGGATCCCACACCGCGCAGCAATATTCTAACAGAGGACGAAAGAGTGTAGTGTAAGCCGTCTCTTTAGTGGACTTGTTGCATCTTCTAAGTGTTCTGCCAACGAAACGCAACCTTTGGCTCGCCTTCCCCACAATATTATCTATGTGGTCTTTCCAACTGAAGTTGTTCGTAATTTTAACACCCAGGTACTTAGTTGAATTGACAGCCTTGAGAACTGTACTATTTATCGAGTAATCGAATTCCAACGGATTTCTTTTGGAACTCTGCAGCAAATCCTCTATACTTGCTACTGAGTAACGAATATCCCACAAGACTCCAAGTACTGATTCGGTAAGCTTTAAGACTACCTCTGCCAGTACAGACTACCTCTGCCAGTCATACGTACATACCACTGTGCGTTCTTCGAATCAGTACTCAGCTTCGCAGCTAGCACGTGGGCACATAGACAGAACGTGGTCACCAACGAAGCATCCGTCAGACGAGGGTAGAGAAGTGTCCTACTTAGGCTTTCTGGATCCTTCGGTACCACCTCAGCGGATGCACTGTGTGTGGTGCTCGGAATATGCCCCATAGATATCACGATCAAATACAGAGCTGCAAGGTACTGGTTAAAGGTGGGGAGACTAGATAAGGTACACACAATAACCGGTGTGCCGATAGAGACGATACGTCACGTTAAAAGTTGGCGTTTGGATACATGGCAAGGTGAGTGGCATATAATTGATAAGGGACGTAGGCTGCACGACTTCCTCCCTGACATAAGGGAGCGATTGAGAATGAGACATATCGATCCCAGCCGCGGTGTGGTACATTTCTTAACCGGGCGCGGACCTTATCCCACGCACTTAAACCGCGTGAGTCTGAGGCAGACACCTACATGCACATGCGGGGAAGAAGGTTCCCCACAACACACTGTCTTTTTCTGCGGGCAATACGCGAACAATAGACATACACTACACTTAGACTACACAGATACAGACATAGATATATACACAGCAATAAGAGACGATGAACAATGTGCACAATTAAACGCATTGAGAAACAGTATTTCAAAAACAACACATGAAGAGTACATGCGGACACGACATTACAAACATGCCTACGGGCAGCGTAACAGTAATCTCCAGAGGATGGGCAGCGATACCCACAGTGACAGCGAAAATAGTGACAATGAGGAGGAACAGGAGGAGGAAGCTGAGATGTGACATAAGGTGCTGGTGATCTGGCCAAGAAAACACCAAATGCTGTACATGGATGGGCATCTAAAGTAGTTAATACATAGGATTAGTAATAAATAGGATATGCAACATTATTTCTCTACTAATAACCATTTGTGTGTGTGTGTGTGTGTGTGTGTGTGTGTGACTGGCGGTCAACGGCTCGAAGAAACCTTTCCGAGGTTTTCGCCGGGGTTGTATGGGAGAGATTAATTAATTGATCTATTTAATTAATTAGTCAACCAAACTGCGGCCATTCGAGTGACTCAGGCCTGAAGGCTTGCCTTTTTCAGCATGAGCGGGGGGGGGGGGGGGGGGGGTTTGAACGTTTCCGAAGGGATGGGGGGGGGTGGAGGAGGAGGAGGAGGAGGAGAGGGAGGGAGGGGGAGTGGGAAGGGGTCTCTCAGATCGACAGATTATCCTCGGGGGTCATAAATCAACATCGGGGGTCACAAGTCACCATTTAATCAATTTTCATGTCAGTTTGATAACAAAAGTGATGTAGAAACCCCGTTACCCCACTACTTATGAAGTACAGCAATGGTTCAAGTGTAGACCTCTGCAGTAATCCCACTTGGCTAACCAGGCAGGTCTTGATTACCGTTATGTGTGGTATCAGTACCCCAGCACGAATAGTGTGCAACCGAGGCACCCGTCGCTTCCTCCACAAGACTGAGCTGCTGCTTCATCCAGTGTGCCCGCGTAGGGAACCAAAGTGCTCTTGTGATGTTGCTTGGCACAGGCACAGCAGGCAGATGACGAATATGCCTCCGACGGCCGAGGTGGGCGAATAGCGTTTCGCCTCACCTCTCCCTCCCCCCGCCCCCCTTTCCTCGTCCCTCACACCAGCGACTAGGATGTTATATTGGCTGTACAAAAATGTCGCCTACCAGATGTTTTCAGTGTTAGCCATGTTGCATTTCGTTATTCAACATTTATGGTCACCCACTTCATTTAATTCTTTGCGTACAACACCAGTCAGAAACAGAGAAATTCTGTTGCAACCTGCATAGAGACATCGCCTGTGCGTTTTATGCAGTAAACGGACGAGAAAAACCTAGCTTTAGGTGATGTTTTTAACTCAGTATAAAGAAACGCTTATCAAGACTGAAAACCTATTTGAGTAGTGGCGTACACAGTACCCATATTAATGGACAACTTGACCAAGTTTTCTGATTTAGTGTAGATAAAATTCGAAGCTTATTTGATGCTGCCGTTATCTTTCTGTGAGAGCTGTAAGCCAGTGAAGTACCGCAAAAAAGAAGTAACTGACTAATGTGCTAGTAATTTCGTTTACGCTTATGCAAGACTCTGTTGGTAAAAAAGCTCTGGAAACGGCCATCGAGTTTTAAAATGGTTCATTTTCTGAGAAAGGTCTTCACTTAAATTTTGTACTGTGGAAGTAACTATTTATGCGTATGTTACTGTTTTTCCATGCCTTCAATTTTTTTCGTACGAATATTTGCACTTTGGATGGATCAACGGATAGTAGGCAGTTCATTGACGTCCTGTCGCTGTTTCAAGTTTCTGACAGCTGTCCAAAGTGATTCTTGTGTGAAGATGTAGTAGGTTGATATTTCTGGCGTGGCCAAGACACTTTAGGTAGTTTTTCACTTTGTGGTTCGTTCGTTGGCTTCGCCGACTCACCAGCGAACTGTCGACTTTCTTGCTAACCTAGACCTCGGTCTGAGCTACAGGTCAGTCTGTCGCCACATCCTCCTGCGAAAAGCCGCCCACCTCTACAAGCGCCCCACGCACCTCGCAGGTGTCTCTGCGCAGAACATTATCGCTCTCCACAAGTGTTTCGAATCTACAATCTACGTACTGATTTCTTACTTTTCTTCAGGACGAAGATTGCTACATTCGAGGAAAGTCACGAACGGTACCACCAGATTTAACGTCCGTTTCCGTTGTGTAAATAACCAATACTTGCATCCGAGACACCTCATTGTTGGTCGTATTATTGGTTGAATCGAACAGGTACATTGAGAGCTACGCCCCTAATTTAATAAGCCTATATTACGATTACTGTTGCCGTTTGCAGGGTAAGGAAAAGAAGTTAAAGTTTCGAACAGTTATGCTCACTCAAGCCCTCTATGTTTGGTGGCCAGGCGCGCACGGAGAGAGCGAATTATCAGGAGGAAAGAAACGCGTCAAGGGCAACGAAATGGAAGGCGTATTCGTTACTCCGATTCGCTGCCGGAACCTACCGACTCGACCCGAGTCGGGCACGAATTTCCGTGCGAAAACGACTACATGCCGAATTTTTTATTTATTTTTTATTAATTTATTGCAAAATTATAGACCTGTTACCTGATGTTTAAAACAGGTCGTAAATCTTACAATTTTCGTTTTTCATCTTATTACTGTTTCCTTTTCTTTTGTTTTATCTACAACATTTACAAAGAATGATACTTTTTAAAATAACAATAATTTAAGGTTGAAATATAAATAAAATTTTGTTGTTTTTTTAAGAAGAATATGAAAAGAAGATAGGATAGATGAGAGATTTGTTAGTACCATCACTGAATGTGACTGACGGCGAAAACCTCGGAAAGGTTTCTTCGAGCCGTTGACCGCCAGTCACACACACACACACACACACACACACACACACACACACAAATGGTTATTAGTAGAGAAATAATGTTGCATATCCTATTTATTACTAATCCTATGTATTAACTACTTTAGATGCCTTGTTAGGCAGTATGGAATACTTAAACAATTGCAGAGCTTTTTTTCCCCGAACGCCCAAGCAATACCTCACTGCACGTAATTACACCGTTAAAAATCGTTCGATTGTGAAGTACAGACCAGACGGGTGCCGTCTGCCGGGCTGCACCCAGCACCAGCCAGCTCGTGTATTCCAACACACGCAGGCCCTGCGACCACTGTCAGACGCAGCAGGCGTCAGCTGCCTCGTGCAGCACAGAGAGCGGAACTAAACTCCCAAACAAAACCTTCAAGTGGTGGCAATCCTTCCATATTGATACCTGAGAAATTCGTGTAGCAACACATGCTCTCTCTCTCTCTCTCTCTCTCTCTCTCTCTCTCTCTCTCCCTCTCTCTCCCCCTCCCCCTCTCTCTCGCAAGCGGATGCTTCCTGTTTGCATGAACCAATGTGTACAAACACACACAGACAAAGCGGCCCCCCTCTCCCACCTCTCCTCCCTTCCATCCCCCTCCCCCGCCCTCTCGCCATCCATGCAGACCTGCCATTGGCAGTCGGTACATTCCTTTGATCTCGCAGTACCACTGCTATGGAAACATGTATCGAATGGAGCAAAGACATCCGAGAAGAAGTAGGTAGTATGCTGTAGATGTATTGGAAATATTCCCTCACTCTGATTTCAAAAAAAAAAAAAATGGCTCTGAGCACTATGGGACTCAACTGCTATGGTCATAAGTCCCCTAGAACTTAGAACTACTTAAACCTAACTAACCTAAGGACATCACACACATCCATGCCCGAGGCAGGATTCGAACCTGCGACCGTAGCGGTCGTGCGGTTCCAGACTGTAGCGCCTTTAACCGCTCGGCCACTCTGGCCGCCCTATCAGATTTACTGACTAATTAATTAAATCGATACCCTGGACTGATGCGTGCTCACAATACCACTATCGGAAACAATAAACTGATCATCCGGGAATATGACTTGTGATTGGGTTTTTGATGCACTACAGAATTCCTAAATTGTTTCTCTCCACTTCTATAGGAAGGAGGAGGAAGTGTTACTGCGTGATACGATACAACGACAACAAATACCACGGCCGTGCGTGTGACGAGGGCCTCCCGTCGGGTAGACCGCCCGCCTGGTGCAAGTCTTTCGATTTGACGCCACTTCGGCGACTTGCGTGTCGATGGGGACGGGGATGAAATGATGATGATCAGGACATCACAACACCCAGTCCCTCAGCGGAGAAAATCTCCGACCCAGCCGGGAATCGAACCCGGGCCCTTAGGAATGACAGTCTGTCGCGCTGACCACTCAGCTACCGGGGGCGGACTATTGCGATATATTGAGACGCAATAAACAACACACTTAAACCATGATCCAATCTGTAGTAATGGTACTCGTCATAGCTAGATGTTGGAGGTTGCTGACACACTTGCACATTCCACGAGCTCACGTCCCCATGTCCACATGCAGCACCCCAGGCCAGATGTTGCGCACTGCTAGTTTCCACCATGGGACACGCGTCTCAGTGATGGCGCCACATGTGCAGCCGGTCTCAGCCTGCCAGAGGGGACCGACCACTCGGTCGTATCTTGGAGGGTGTCCAGGATGACCTGAGTGGTTGGAATTCGGATGTTATCAACACATCCAGCGCCAGCACTTGGCAGTTATCGATACCGAATCGCTCAATTTTCTATGGAGAATACTCATACCATACGCAATCATGAAGGCTGCCCAACACATACTGAGTATTAGTTGCCTGTTTATGCGACCAAAGGTTGACAGGGTTATGCCCCACTGACCAGTTCAGAAACTCAACGATTGCTTCCGCCCTAAGCCGGAAATATCAATTCGTTCCACTCAGCGGCTACCTATGCCATCCGCCCGTACGCCAGGCAGAATTGTTCTAGGAAACTAGCCACATATTTATCAGTGTAATTACAATTACATATTACGATCATAGCGCCAATCTGGGGACATTTGACAATGAGTGAAGTGTCGGAAAAACCTCCTCCTAACGACTGTGGCTCTGGAAATATCGGTATCTACAGGGTGTTACAAAAAGGTACGGTCAAACTTTCAGGAAACATTCCTCGCACACAAAGAAAGAAAATATGTTACGTGGACATGTGTCCGGAAACGCTTACTTTCCATGTTAGAGCTTATTTTATTACTTCTCTTCAAATCACATTAATCATGGAATGGAAACACACAGCAACAGAACGTAACAGCGTGACTTCAAACACTTTGTTACAGGAAATGTTCAAAATGTCCTCCGTTAGCGAGGATACATGCATCCACCCTCCGTCGCATGGAATCCCTGATGCGCTGATGCAGCCCTGGAGAATTGCGTATTGTATCACAGCCGTCCACAATACGACCACGAAGAGTCTCTACATTTGGTACCGGGGTTGCGTAGACAAGATCTTTCAAATGTCCCCATAAATGAAAGTCAAGAGGGTTGAGGTCAGGAGAGCATGGAGGCCATGGAATTGGTCCGCCTCTACCAATCCATCAGTCACCGAATCTGTTGTACCAACACTTCGACTGAAATGTGCAGGAGCTCCATTGTGCATGAAACACATGTTGTGTCGTACTTGTAAAGGCACATGTTCTAGCAGCACAGGTAGAGAATCCCGTATGAAATCATGATAACGTGCTCCATTGAGCGTAGGTGGAAGAACATGGGGCCCAATCGAGACATCACCAACAATGCCTGCCCAAACGTTCACAGAAAATCTGTGTTGATGACGTGATTGCACAATTGCGTGCGGATTCTCGTCCGCCCACACATGTTGATTGTGAAAATTTACAATTTGATCACGTTGGAATGAAGCCTCATCCGTAAAGAGAACATTTGCACTTAAATGAGGATTGACACATTGTCGAATGAACCATTCGCAGAAGTGTACCCGTGGAGGCCAATCAGCTGCTGATAGTGGCTGTACACGGTACGGAAACAACTGGTACTCCCGTAGCAGTCTCCAAACAGTGGCGTGGTCAACGCTACTTTGTACAGCAGCAACTTCTCTGACGCTGACATTAGGGTTATCGTCAACTGCACGAAGAATTGCCTCGTCCATTGCAGGTGTCCTCGTCGTTCTAGGTCTTCCCCAGTCGCGAGTGATAGGCTGGAATGTTCCGTGCTCCCTAAGACGCCGATCAATTGCTTCGAACGTCTTCCTGTCGGGACACCTTCATTCTGGAAATCTGTCTCGATACAAACGTACCGCGCCACGGCTGTTGCCCCGTGCTAATCCATACATCAAATGGGCATCTGCCAACTCCGCATTTGCAAACATTGCACAGACTGCAAAACCACGTTCGTGAAGAACACTAACCTGTTGATGCTACGTACTGATGTGTTTGATGCTAGTACTGTAGAGCAATGAGTCGCATGTCAACACAAGCACCGAAGTCAACATTACCTTCCTTCAATTGGGCCAACTGGCGGTGAATCGAGGAAGTACAGTACATACTGACGAAACTAAAATGAGCTCTAACATGGAAATTAAGCGTTTCCGGACACATGTCCACATAACATCTTTTCTTTATTTGTGTGTAAGGAATGTTTCCTGAAAGTTTGGCCGTACCTTTTTGTAACACCCTGTATATCCTCATTATCACTTAACATAATTTTCCACGTAAAATCCTTCATCCCCCTTATGGCTATTGATGCACTGAAGTCACAATTTCGCACATGAAATCGATACCTTCTTTATGACTAGACATATTCATTTTCTTCGCACATGTTGGAACAATGATCACAGTAACTTTACACGTCAACACATATTTTATAAGACTGCTGACCACTGAGGATCTGTCACACATCCCCTACTAAGTACAATACTTCGCCAATAACTGAATGCTAGTGACACCAAACAGTATTGAGCGAAAATCCGCGATCGATGCACATCGTTCATTTGTTTTTCCTTCGAGTGGTACCAGAGTGTCTTAAGAAGAGATGTTGTTGTTGTTGTGGTCTTCAGTCCTGAGACTGGTTTGATGCAGCTCTCCATGCTACTCTATCCTGTGCAAGCTTTTTCATCTCCCAGTACCTACTGCAACCTACATCCTTCTGAATCTGCTTAGTGTATTCATCTCTTGGTCTCCCCCTACGATTTTTACCCTCCACGCTGCCCTCCAATACTAAATTGGTGATCCCTTGATGCCTCAGAACATGTCCTACCAACCGATCCCTTCTTCTGGTCAAGTTGTGCCACAAACTTCTCTTCTCCCCAATCCTATTCAATACTTCCTCATTAGTTATGTGATCTACCCATCTAATCTTCAGCATTCTTCTGTAGCACCACATTTCGAAAGCTTCTATTCTCTTCTTGTCCAAACTATTTATCGTCCATGTTTCACTTCCATACATGGCTACACTCCATACGAATACTTTCAGAAATGACTTCCTGACACTTAAATCAATACTCGATGTTAACAAATTTCTCTTCTTCAGAAACGCTTTCCTTGCCATTGCCAGCCTACATTTTATATCCTCTCTACTTCGACCATCATCAGTTATTTTGCTCCCCAAATAGCAAAACTCCTTTACTACTTTAAGTGCCTCATTTCCTAATCTAATTCCCTCAGCATCACCCGACTTAATTAGACTACATTCCATTATCCTTGTTTTGCTTTTGTTGATGTTCATCTTATATCCTCCTTTCAAGACACTGTCCATTCCATTCAACTGCTCTTCCAAGTCCTTTGCTGTCTCTGACAGAATTACAATGTCATCAGCGAACCTCAAAGTTTTTATTTCTTCTCCATGAATTTTAATACCTACTCCGAATTTTTCTTTTGTTTCCTTTACTGCTTGCTCAATATACAGATTGAACAACATCGGGGAGAGGCTACAACCCTGTCTTACTCCCTTCCCAACCACTGCTTCCCTTTCATGTCCCTCGACTCTTATAACTGCCATCTGGTTTCTGTACAAATTGTAAATAGCCTTTCGCTCCCTGTATTTTACCCCTGCCACCTTCAGAATTTGAAAGTGAATATTCCAGTCAGCATTGTCAAAAGCTTTCTCTAAGTCTACAAATGCTAGAAACGTAGGTTTGCCTTTCCTTAATCTTTCTTCTAAGATAAGTCGTAAGGTCAGTATTGCCTCACGTGTTCCAGTGTTTCTACGGAATCCAAACTGATCTTCCCCGAGGTTGGCTTCTACTAGTTTTTCCATTCGTCTGTAAAGAATTCGTGTTAGTATTTTGCAGCTGTGACTTATTAAGCTGATAGTTCGGTAATTTTCACATCTGTCAACACCTGCTTTCTTTGGGATTGGAATTATTATATTCTTCTTGAAGTCTGAGGGTATTTCGCCTGTTTCATGCATCTTGCTCACCAGATGGTAGAGTTTTGTCAGGACTGGCTCTCCCACGGCCGTCAGTAGTTCCAATGGAATATTGTCTACTCCGGGGGCCTTGTTTCGACTCAGGTCTTTCAGTGCTCTGTCAAACTCTTCACGCAGTATCGTATCTCCCATTTCATCTTCATCTACATCCTCTTTCATTTCCATAATATTGTCCTCAAGTACATCGCCCTTGTATAGACCCTCTATATACTCCTTCCACCTTTCTGCTTTCCCTTCTTTGCTTAGAACTGGGTTTCCATCTGAGCTCTTGATATTCATACAAGTTGTTCTCTTATCTCCAAAGGTCTCTTTAATTTTCCTGTAGGCGGTATCTATCTTACCCCTAGTGAGATAGGCCTCTACATCCTTACATTTGTCCTCTAGCCATCCCTGCTTAGCCATTTTGCACTTCCTGTCGATCTCATTTTTGAGACGTTTGTATTCCTTTTTGCCTGTTTCTCTTACTGCATTTTTATATTTTCTCCTTTCATCAATTAAATTCAATATTTCTTCTGTTACCCAAGGATTTCTACTAGCCCTCGTCTTTTTACCTACTTGATCCTCTGCTGCCTTCACTACTTCATCCCTCAAAGCTACCCATTCTTCTTCTACTGTATTTATTTCCCCTATTCCTGTCAACTGCTCCCTTGTGCTCTCCCTGAATCTCTGTACAACCTCTGGTTCTTTTAGTTTATCCAGGTCCCATCTCCTTAAATTCCCACCTTTCTGCAGTTTCTTCAGTTTTAATCTACAGGTCATAACCAATAGATTGTGGTCAGAGTCCACATCTGCCCCTGGAAATGTCTTACAATTTAAAACCTGATTCCTAAATCTCTGTCTTACCATTATATAATCTATCTGATACCTTTTAGTATCTCCAGGGTTCTTCCATGTATACAACCTTCTTTCATGATTCTTAAACCAAGTGTTAGTTATGATTATGTTGTGCTCTGTGCACAATTCTACCAGGCGGCTTCCTCTTTCATTTCTGTCCCCCAATCCATATTCACCTACTATGTTTCCTTCTCTCCCTTTTCCTACACTCGAATTCCAGTCACCCATGACTATTAAATTTTCGTCTCCCTTCACAATCTGAATAATTTCTTTTATTTCATCATACATTTCTTCAATTTCTTCGTCATCTGCAGAGCTAGTTGGCATATAAACTTGTACTACTGTAGTAGGTGTGGGCTTCGTATCTATCTTGGCCACAATAATGCGTTCACTATGCTACATAATCATATTATAAGCGACCAGCAATTAAAAACATGATCGCAGTAGGCATGTCACTGTCACCCTGAATAAAAAGCGGTCTTGGTTCCACAGACATGCACAGGTATCACTAAAAACTTTACATGCTCTGTAAATCGTGGTATAGTATTGCTTCTGACTGAAGTGGTCCTCTACACAAATACCGGGACATTGAATATAGATGGTTCACGAGGTGTGTATTAACAGATTAAAAGTGAAGGTGCACATCACCAGCAGGGTTAGTTCATAATAAAATCACCCTTCTCACCAAGTTAGAAAGTGATCTGGCTAAGGAACGTGGTATTAAGCCAATATTTGCAACTCCCTCACGACACTGGAAGATATTCCCTATTTGTATCAGACTCAATGTCGATACCATGTGGACAGTGTAACAGAGGTTCTCTGATATATTCCTTGAGGGAGGATGATGGTTGATTGAGAATGATAACATACAGTAGATGGTATTAGATGGTGTGCTATGTGAGGAATCACTTAAAAATGCAAGGCTAGATTGCAGACATAATAAATGTACAAAATCCTACAATCAATAGACTGGCTTTTCAGATCTATAGTGTTATGCTTTCTTGTCAAAAAGTGGTCTGCAATTTGGAACCAAGTCTCTCAATTTCTCTCACATACTTGCATTGTATCCTACAGAGGTGACTTTTAATGATTATAGCCACTGATGAATTGTATTCGTGCCACTCTCATATCTCAAAGCGAGTCACCTTTTTCGAATCTATCTATTATGGACACCATACAGCAAAACTCCATGTGGGTTTAGACAGTCTCTCTGTATCCATGCAGCTTTGTCCATGCGATCATTCTAATTTAAGTTGGAACTAAGCGGAAGCTGGAGAGTGCTAATCTACCACCTTCTGCATCCTGTGGAGAACAGGGTGAGATGAGTTAATGCGACAGGCCTGTGTTTTCACCATTCAGTGGAAATAGGAAAATGTTGTCATAGCTATGCCACTGTGTACAATGTCTAAGACCAGCGCCAAATGAAACCCTTTGGTGAACTCAAGATATAACCATGTCCCTATCTTCTGATACATCGAAAACAAATACCGTCTGCATG
Source organism: Schistocerca piceifrons (assembly GCF_021461385.2). Lineage (NCBI taxonomy): Eukaryota > Metazoa > Arthropoda > Insecta > Orthoptera > Acrididae > Schistocerca > Schistocerca piceifrons. The sequence continues at coordinate 484,908,732 of NC_060145.1, forward strand.
CTGCTAACAAGCATATGTGGCGATTCTATTAAACATACAGGTGTTGAACCACTGGAGAAGGTGGCCAATGAATGAAGTCGCTTGCACAGACCAGTGTAAAGTTTTGTATCTCTTATTATAGGATGAACATATCCCACACACTATCAATCACAAGAGAGGGTTCTTGTGTTGTTGTGTCAAAGCAATCATATGCATTGTTTTTCCGATGTAACACAAGCAAGCAGTGTATCGCTACTGCTTTGTACGCCCCCATACATGTTGTTTTTCCAGCATGACTTCGAGGTCTTGACCCATTGGCTCTCACAGAGAGCTGGACATCGCACGGTGTAAACTATGCTGTTACCACAACACACAGAATGGTTGAAATAAAAGACAGAGGCAGCGTTTCCTACAAAAATATGGAGGACATCACGAAATATGGAAACTGGAATAGTTTGCACCACTGTGGAGCATTTCCAAACAGCTGTCCAAAGGTGATTGGTGATCCCTACATTTAAACTCATGTTACACAGTGATGTGGTAGCAGGTGCCTCGGTGTTCCATTTTCAAAGAGATCTTTCATATTGCAGCCATGTACGCAATCACTGTTTGATGCTCGTCATCCCCAGAAGGTGCTGCTCCCTTCAAGACTCTTACTATCCCAAGCAAGTGGTGTCAGTCAATCATTATGTGGTAATCAATAGCATACCAGGGGATAGATGGGATGGAAAAGATACGGGACGATGTACAGTAGTAAGCACCATTGTTGATAGAGTGATTAATTTTAGCAATTTTCCCAGTTTTTCCGTAATTTCAACACCAACCAACGACACGGCAGCATGCTTCCCATTTTTTGTATCATCAGTAAACGACCCCTCCAACACTTTGTGAGTACCTTATAGTAGATTGCGACTCTAGGTAGATGACTGGGCAGTATGTCCATTCATGGTTAATTCTCGAAAGTATACCAGAAAGTGATCTATATATATCTAGCACTTCGATCATACTGTAGAATTTACCATTACGACTGGCCATCTTTCCCTATATGGATGGGAGTCACATTGTCGCACTGGCAGGATAAAATTGGAGACTGAAAGATCTCCCTGCATTGTCTTTGACCAACCCTCCCTGTGACGCTGTAACTGATTTAACTTGCAACTGACCAGAAGTAGGATGATACCACATTCCACGTTTCATAAAAGAACACAGCGAGCTCAATCCGTGACTGCTGTTCAGCGAAGACTGTTCCTCGCCAATCTTACTCAAAAAAAGGTTCAAATGGCTCTGAGCACTATGGGACTTAACAGCTGTGGTCATCAGTCCCCAGGAACTTAGAACTACTTAAACCTAACTAACCTAAGGACATCACACACATCCATGCCCGAGGCAGGATTCGAACCTGCGACCGTAGCAGTCGCGTGGTTCCGGACTGCGCGCCTAGAACCGCGAGACCACCGCGGCCGGTCAATCTTACTCACAGCACCCATCCAGGTGCATACAATATCTCCAGATGCATGCATGTCTAGGAGGTTGGCACCCCTTATCATTGTATAGTAGATATGAGATGTTGTAGTGATAGTTAAAAAGAAATGTGTGGTTTATGCATGATGGAGCTCCAGAGAGACGGTGTTTGAAGCATTTTACGTAAATCACTTGCGCTAACACTTCTGAAGTATTGTTCCAGTGTCTGGTGTCCATACCAAGGGAGGAGATAAATGATCGTGAAACATAAACACATTCCAGTCCTGCACTTAAAACACGCTATAATGTGCGGTTTCTGACCTATTAGTCACTGGAATGCAACGCTCTTAATACTTTTATGCAGGAAATCTATTTACTACACACGACATACATTCTCCTTGCAAGTTTCTCTCAGATAAATTATAATGACAAATTGTAAGCTGATAAAACAATACCTTACACATCAAACATCGCATCGATTCTTTGCAACACAAACACTACATAGGTTTCGGGAGTCGTTTGATGCCTGCTGTTTACGAAGTTCAAGCCAGGTTACAGTTAGGAAATTACGATTTGTTCGCAGCAGTTATATAAAATGATAGTCGGCAGCCGAAAATGCATATGAAGAAACAACGACATCTTACAAGGAAATAAACACCACGATCAATAGCCAGAGGAGATGTGACTGTCTCATCGCAGTTTACCCAAAATGCTCAAATGTATGTGAAATCTTATGGGACTTAGCTTACACACTACTTAACCTAAATTATCCTAAGGACACACACCCATGCCCGAGGGAGGACTCGAACCTCCGCCGGGACCAGCCGCACAGTCCAGGCCTGCAGCGCCTTTGACAGCTTTTTTTCCCATTTTGTTCGATGTTGTTCGTTGCGTTTGGTCTGGGTGGACGTCACAAGATATCCGTTCAAGATGATCGTTGATTCCTTTACTCAGTTTTTTATTACAGAGGGCGAGCAGCCCTCTGACCGAACACGCTGAGCTACCGTGCCGGCAGACCGCTCGGCTAATCCCGCGCGGCCGCAGTTTACCGCCACCCCTCTAACCTTTCTCTTGTACACATTGTACACAGAAGTCATGGTCTGACGGTAAGCTGTATTGCTTACGTGTAAGATAATATGGCCGTTTTGCCCTGACACGACATCTGTAGAACGCCTCCCATTTCCACTATTAAGATGTGTATTGTAGCATTAGTTCCAAACAAGCAATTTTATTAATTTCATTCAGTAGTCATTTCACGGTATTTTTCTTTTAAGTCTGTGTATTCTCAGTCAGTTTCCGTAATTTTGCTAGGTTGTTGCACTTTCACATATTTCATCCTATTTTACTCAATTTTACGTATTTCACATCAATTTTTCGTGATTATGCTAGGTTTTCCTCGAAGGTTTTCTTCGAATTTTATGTCATATTTCATATTTTTCGACTGTGCGCCTGATCCCGGCGGAGGTTCGAGTCCTCCCTCGGGCATGGGTATGTGTGTTTGTCCTTAGGACAATTTAGGTTAAGTAGTGTGTAAGCTTAGGGACTGATGACCTTAGCATTTAAGTCCCGTAAGATTTCACACACACATATTTTTCGAGAATTTTCCATATGTATATGGTGATATTGATGGCATCCCCATGTGTTGTTTGATTTTCTACGACAACCTACTAAAAAAATCCTAGACTTCACCTCTTTCCGATGACCCACATGCATGCATTTTGGATAGGAGAGTCGTGAAAAGTATAGCAACAGTCGCTTCGTACCTGCATGAGGCTTGTATGGTGCGGATGATGGATGTATTGGAAACTCAAAGTGAGGGAACAATTCCTTGTATTGGTCCGACAAATCAGAGGGCCTGTCTACAGACTCATATAGCGATGAACTTTATGGAAACAAAGTCTGGCACAGTTCTACAAATTCATTTGACTCCCACTCTACTGTGTAGGGATCTGCAACAGGGAGTTGAGATGCATACACAATTGATTTCTGCTGCTGCTCTGATATTTTCGCCATAAGTATATGCTCTTATTGCTTACTAGATGAGCTTCGCTACTTTTGTTTATTTCTTCCAGCTCTGATACATTCTCACAACCCTGTCACCGACATCTACAAACTGTAGATTTCGGTTTTTTTCTATTCTAGTAATAAGTTATTCGTTCGTTGCCAGTGCGTAGACTGCAGTTGGCATCCTGAATCTTAAGAGTTTCTCTTCCCCCTCTCGACTGCGCCTCCCCAGCAGCATCATTTATAGATGAACAGGTAGCAACTTGTGCGTTTCAACCGCAACCGTCCGCCGCTGACAGCTCTACACACATACACATGGGACTGTGCACGCATGATACGAATGGCGAAGTCTCGATTTCAGCCACCTGTACGTTATTTTCAACAGTGTTACAGCTCTACAAATAGCGAAATACTCTTCGCAAAACGGCTTTGCAGTGGGTGTAAGCGGATTTAAATTCATCCTGCTAAAGACTAACATCTTCGATATAAAATAAGATTGTAAGAAGATTGCCTAGATTCTCCAGTCATAACAACCATCCAAGGCGTTGGATGGAGGGAGACAGTCCTTCGTTAGTATCATTCTTATGTACGAGATAGAACAGCACATTAGTCGGGAGGTATAGTATAAGACTATACTCGAGTGCATCCAGTCACTTCGAGCCAAATATTCTACAGTTGCCATTTGCTCTATTTTCCGTATGTCTGTGTCTGTGCGTTTATCGCGGATGGCTCCCGTAAAACTGACCCAGTCCTCCTACTAATGGATGGACCTTCAGAGACAGAACATATTGATGATCTGTGGCGCAATTTCTTTTCGCAGCAGGACTTCTTTGGTCGCCATCCTCGGCACTCTTACAGCATAGCAGTACGTCGACAGTAGAACGCTCCGTTTGGTTGCCCTTCAGGGCAAACCATCCTAGGCTAACTTTCAGCAAGATAAAGGCCGTTCGCACATGACGAGAGTTTCTGCTTGTCCTACCTCGGCACAGCAAAGTCGCCGGATCTTTCCTCAATTGAAAATGCTTGAAGCATTATGGGCACGCCCCAGCAACCAGTTCAGGCTTTTGACGATATAACGTGCCAGTTGGACAGAATTTGGCACGACACCCCTGAGGAGGACATGTAACAGCTATGTCAGTCAGTGCCAAGCCGAACAACTGCTTGTCTAAGTGCCAACGCGTTACTGCCTTTCTCTCGAAGGAATTGACATTTTTTTTGAAGTTGTAATTATTTATTTGTTTGTACGCGAGCATAATATCTACCGTTTTCCGTCCCATTCGGATAATTCGTTCGTGGTGCGTCGCTTTTTTTGTCTAAGAGGGTGTGTGCTACTGCCTTCGCGATGACGTCACTCGCGACTTAGCGATGAGGGGAGGGTCCTAACGCGCGATCGAGGAAGGCAGTAGCGACTGCGGAAGGCCTCGTCGGCTATTTTTACCGGCGCGTGGGGCAGGCGGCAGGCGGCTGGAAAATAAACCCAGCGGCAGGGACTCAGCGCTGACGGCGCTTCAGGAAGTGCGTAGGCCAGGGCAGGAGGCCGCGGCCGGGCGGCGGGTGCCCTCTCTCTCTCTCTCTCTCTCCTCTCTCTCTCTCTCTCTCTCTCTCTGCGTCTCCATATCTCTCGCTCGCCCTTTACACTATGTGATCAAAAGTATCCGGGTATCCCTAAAAACATACGTTTTTCATATTAGGTGCGTTGTGGTGCCACCTACTGCCAGGTACTCCACATCAGCGACCTCAGTAGTCATTAGACATCGTCAGAGAGCAGAATGGGGCGCTCCGCGGAACTCACGGACTTGGTCAGGTGATCGGGTGTCACTTGTGTCATATGTCTGCACGCGAGATTCCCACACTCTTAAACGTCCCTTGGGCCCCTGTTTCCGATGTGATAGTGAAGTGGAAACGTGAAGGGACACGTACAGCGCAAAATCATACGTAGAGGCCGACGTCGGCTGTTGACTGACAGGTTCAAATGGTTCAAATGGCTCTGAGCAGTATGGGACTTTACTGGTGAGGTCATCAGTCCTCTAGAGCTTAGAACTACTTAAACCTAACTAACCTAAGGACATCACACAAATCGATGCCCGAGGCAGGATTCGAACCTGCGACCGTAGTGGTCTCGCGGTTCCAGACTGTAGCGCATAGAACCGCTCGGCCATTCGGGCCGGCTGACTGACAGAGACCGCCGACAGTTGGTCGTAATGTGTAATAGGCAGACACCTATCCAGACCATCACACAGGAATTCCAAATCGCATCAGCATCCACTGCAAGTACCACGAAAGTTAGGAGGGAGGTAAGAAAACTTGGATTTCATGGTCGAGCGGCTGCTCATAAGCCACACATCACGCCGGTAAATGCCAAAGGATGCCTCGCTAGGTGTAAGGAGTGTAAACGTTGGACGATTGAACAGTGGAAAAACGTTCTGTGGAGTGAAGAAACACTGTACACAATGTGGCGATCCGATGCCAGGATGTGGGTGTGTGCGAATGCCAGCTGAACGTCATCTGCCAGCATGTGTAGAGTCAACAGTAAAATTCGGAGGCGGTGGTATTACGGTGTGGTCGTGTTTTTCATGGAGGGGGCTTACACACCTTGTTGTTTTGCGTGGCACTATGACAGCAGAGGCCTACATTAACGTTTCAAGCACCTTCTTGCTTCCCACCGTTGAAGAGCAATTCGGGGACAGCACTTTCATCTTTCTGCACGATCGAGCTCCCGTTCATAATGCACGGCCTGTGGCGGCGTGGTTACAGGACAATAACAGCCCTATAATGGACTGGCCTGAACGGAGTCCTGGTCTGAATCCTATAGAACACCTTTGGGATGTTTTGGAACGCCGACTTCGTGCCAGGCCTCACCGACCGATATCAATACCTCTCCTCAGTGCAGCACTCCGTGAAGAATGGGCTTCCATTCCCCAAGAAACCTTCCAGCACCCGCCTGCGAGAGTGGAAGCTGTCATCAAGGTTAAGGGTGGGTCAACACCATATTCAATTCCCGCCAGGAACTTGTAAGTCATTTCCAGCCAGGTGTCCGGATACTTTTGAACACATAGTGTAGGTTGTGTGTCCGACCTTCCAATCTCGGGATCCTGCAATCTAAGTCAATTGCGCTATTCCTGCGTGTCCGGAATGTGGGGCAAGTTTTCTGTGCCTACATTTTTGTGTAAGTCTTCTGCTTTGTTTGATCCGTATTTCGTTTTACATCTTCACCGCCACTTTGCTGCAGTAGCTATTCATACCACAGCAGGTGGCGCCACCTAGTGACCCCGCGGCTATGAATCTAGTGTCCCAGTTAGGACTTTAGCCTACAATCTGAATTGTTGCGCCTCTTCTGTGAACTGTGGAGCAGTCGGTCTGAAACGTTCCCTCAGCACTGGGATGCTGTACGTCCGTGTGATTCGCTTGGCGGGATTTGGCGATGTAGGTGCGTGGCGAGTCGCAGGCACTCGTCGCTGCAGACGTACACTTTAGTGTCGCCGCCACACTACAGCCGCGGATCAGTTCCAGCTGCAGCGCAGAGCCGCCGTGTGAGGCCAAACTGGATACGGGTTTTATGGTGGCGTACTGCGCCATCAGTCCACCTGGTACTTTACCCCTTGTAATCCGCCCACACTCTTCGGTATATTTGCAGTCGGCCAAATTTTCGCATAAGGCATTAATTCCGAAGAATATGAATCGAAACAATGCAGGCAGGTGCACTACTGACCGCAATAACAACAAGGAAAGACGACGCACTACTAGCAAAAGGAAAGAAAACTATACAATTATGTCGATGAAGTTTGATTAGTCTGGTTAATTTCTTAGTAACAGTGAAACAAAAATTTACCGAAACTGTGACTATTGCATCAAATATTACGGTCGACAGTCCGTTTAAGGACATTAATTCTGATATTGACTTGGTTAGGTTCAAACTGAAATTATCTAACAAATAATAAAACACAGGCTACATGATCGACCACGATCATTATACGTGCGGTACCTCAACTGATCTTTCAAGTCATTGTAAGAGTGCAGAAAGTAAATTATCATTACACTGAACACTTTAGAATATCTTAAAAACAAAACTGATGTAATAACTGTACCATGTAACAATGTAATCACTGAAAAACTTGGCCTCACTATATCATTCAGTGTCACTGTATTGTAACCATCACTTCTTTCAATGAAAATTCATTATCAAAATTATAATCCTTAATTTCAAATGACGTCACAATTAATAGCAATTAGATAAAGCAGCGCTGGAAACACGAGACCCAAGATCGACACAGGAAATCAATAAAATATCTTACTAACTCTTTACAATCATACACTACTGGCCATTAAAATTGCTACACCAAGATGAAATGCAGATGATAAACGGGTATTCATTGGACAAATATAATATAAGAGAACTGACATGTGATTACACTTTCACGCAATTTGGGTGCATAGATCGTGAGAAATCAGTACCCAGAACAACCACCTCTGGCCGTAATAACGGCCTTGATACGCCTGGGCATTGAGTCAAACAGAGCTTGGATAGCGTGTACAGGTACAGCTGTCCATGCAGCTTCAACACGATACCACACTTAATCAATAGTGACTGGCGTATTGTGACGAGCCAGTTGCTTCGAACATTTTCTGTATCCAGAAAGGCCCGTACAGGACCTGCAGCACGCCATCGTGCATTATCCTGTTGAAATGTAGGGTTTCGCAGGAATCCAATGAAGGGTAGAGCCACGGGTCGTAACACATCTGCCGGCCAGGGTGGCCGAGCGGTTCTAGGCGCTACAGTCCGGAACCGCACGACCGCTACGGTCGCAGGTTCGAATCCTGCCTCGGGCATGGATGTGTGTGATGGCCTTAGGTTAGATAGGTTTAAATAATTCTAAGTTCTAGGGTACTGATGACCTCACAAGTTAAGTCCCACAGTGCTCAGAGCCATTTGAACCATTTTGTAACACATCTGAAATGTAACGTCAACTGTTCAAAGTGCCGTCAATGCGAACAAGAGGTGACCGAGACCCGAAACCAATGGCAGCCCATACCATCACGCAGGGTGATACGCCAGTTTGGCGATGACGAATACACGCTTTCAATGTGCGTTCAACGCGATGTCGCCAAACACGGATGCGACCATCAGGATGCTGTATACAGAACCTGGATGCACCCGAAAAAATGACGTTTTGCCATTCGTGCAACCAGATTCGACGTCGAGTACACCAGCACAGGCGCTCCTGTCTGTGATGCAGCGTCAAGGGTAACCGCAGCCATGGTCTCCGAGCTGACAGTCCATGTTGCTGCAAACGTCGTCGAACTGTTCGTGCAGATGGTTGTTGTCTTGCAAACGTCCCCTCTGTTGACTCAGGGATCGAAACGTGGCTACACGATCCGTTACAGCCATGCGGATAAGATGCCTGTCATCTAGACTTCTAGTGATACGAGGCCGTTGGGATCCAGCATGGCGTTCCGTTTTACCCTCCTGAACCCATCGATCCCATATTCTGCTAGCAGTCATTGGATCTCGACCAACGCGAGCAGCAATGTCGCGATACGATAAACCGCAATCGCTATAGGCTACAATACGACCTTTATCAAAATCGGAAACGTGATGGTACGCATTTCTCCTCCTTACACGAAGCATCACAACAACGTTTCATCAGGCAACGCCGGTCAACTGCTGTTTGTGTATGAGAAATCGACTGGAAACTTTCCTCACGTCAGCACGTTGTAGGTGTCGCCACCGACGCCAATCTTGTGTGAATGCTCTGAAGAGCTAATCATTTGCATATCACAGCATCTTGGTCCCGTCGGTTACATTTCTCGTCTGTAGCACGTCATCTTCGTGGTGTAGCAATTTTAATGGCCAGTAGTGTAGTTTAAACTTTTACAGTAGTTTGCCAGATTTTCTTACATACTGGCCTCACTGACATGCAGTCTCCATGTGACGTGCCTATCGAGAATCACCTCTAGGTCTGATATGTCATCAAGGTTGATACCTCTCGTGAGCGACCGCCACTCACTCCACGTAATTATTATAACGCGGCATTTCGTGCCTGCCAGAGGCGACGCAGCGCACCGATTTTGATACATCGCGTACGGAGTGCCGTGTCGTCCACACACAAAGCCAACTGCAGTCTGTCGGAGGTGTACACGGAAATAGTTGGGTTACTTCTGAATTTAAAATTGATACGCAAATTGATTAAACTGTGAAAGCTGAATGACTTATGACCTTAACCTATTGTTCTGCTAAGCCATGTGTGACCTCGTGAGGTTGAGTTATGACCCCCTGGGTATAATCCATACTTCCATGAAACCCCCTTTCCTCCCCCCCCCCCCCCACCCCCCGTCCTGTCACTTATCCTCTGGAAACGTCCATCCTACCCTTCTCCTCGCTGATACAAGCACCATTTCAGGGCTTACTCAAATGGCTCCAGTTTGGTTGACTAATTAATTAAATAGATCAATTAATTAACCCTCACACACACACACACACACACACACACACACACACACACACACACACAACACACACACCACTCCACATCCCCTCCCCCACCTGGAAATTGGGTGGAAAAACACTTGGCTATTTGGCGGGGAATTGATTGCAGTGTATGGAATATTGTTTAAACAATTTCTGCTTGAAATGGCTCTGAGCACTATGGGACTTAACTGCTCAGGTCATCAGTCCCCTAGAACTTAGAACTACTTAAACCTAACTAACCTAAGGACATCACACACATCCATGCCCGAGGCAGGATTCGAACCTGCGACCGTAGCGGTCGCGCGGCTCCAGACTGTAGCGCCTAGAACCGCTCGGCCACTCCGGCCGGCAATTTCTGCTTGAGAAAGCATGTGTGTAATATTGTTTATCTAAACAATTTATTGGATCTAAGGCTGTTTACGGAATATAGTTAATTTATTTAGTTAAAGAAATTGATGCGAAATTAGCTGGAGTATATCGAATAATGTGTATTTAAACATTTTGAGAGTGACGACGCAATATGGAATATTTAAACAACTGCAATGCTTTCTTTTCCGATCGCGGAAGGAATACCATCAACATAACTCACCACACGTAATTACACTGTTAACAATCTTTTGATCATGAAGCACACGTCGGATGGTTGCGGTCCTGCAGGTCGCACGCGCCAGCCACCTCGAATATTCCAACACGCGTAGACCCTATGAATGCTGTCAGACGCACCACGCGACAGCTGCCCCGTGCAGCACACAGACCAGAAGTTACGATAATGCCTCAAACAAAAGCTTCAGGTGGTGGCAACCCTTTCATATTGATAATACCTGAGAAATAAGTTGATCAGTCAGGAATTTGAGGTTGCAATTGGGTTTCTGAAACACTATAGAATTCTTGAATTGGTTCTCTCCACTACATTCGGAAGGATCTACTGCGTGATAGGATAGAAGCAACAACAACAAATTCGTCCGCAGCTCGTCATCTCGCGGTCGCGTTCTCGCTTCACGAGCACGGGGTCCGGGGTTTGATTCCCGTCGGGATCAGGGATTTTCACCTGCCTCGAGATGACTGGGTGTTTGTGTTGTCCTCATCATTTCATCTTCGTTCATGAAAGTGGCGAGGTTGGACTGAGCAAAGATTGGGAATTTGTACGGGCGCTGATAACGGCGCAGTTGAGCACCCCACAAACCAAACATCATCAACAACAACAAATACCACAGCAATACAAAATCTACTGCAATGTATTGAGACAAGCATTAAACACGACATGCTTAAACCATGACCGAATCTGTGGTAATGGTACTTGTCATAGCTCGATGGCTGAAACACTCGCACATCCCGCACGCTCATGTCCCCTTATCCACAGACCAGATGTCGCGCATCGCTAGTTCCTTCCATGGGACGCGCGTCTCGACGATCGCGCCACGTCTGTAGCTGGACTCGCCTTGCCAGAGAGGACCACTCACTCACTGGTGTGGGTGTCCAGGATGACCTGAGTGGTTGGTACTCGGATTTTATCAATACGTCCAGCACCAACACTTGGCAGTGGTCGATATTGAATCACTCAATTTTCCATGGGGAATACTCACAACAGATGCATTAACGAAGGCGGCCTACCACTTACTGAGTGTTAACTCGCTATTCACCCAACCAAAGGGCGACACTGTTGTACCCCACCCGATCGGTTCGGAGGCACAGCAAGGCCTTCCGCCTCAAGTCGGAAATGTCAGTTCGTTCCAGTCACTGGTTACCTCTGCGATGCACCCGCACACTAGGCGGGATCGTCCTATGAAACGAGCCACATATTTATCAGTATAATCAAAATTAAATGTTATGATCGTAGCGCCAGTCTGGGGACATTTGACAATGACCGAAGTATTGGAAATACCTCCTCCTGTTGACTGTGGCTCTGGCAATATCAACATCTATACTCATGCTCATAAATTAAGGATAACGCTGATACATGGTGAAACAACGCTCAGGTGGGCGGTTTGCGGATTTGAGTCACCTCAGGGTATGACCATGCGGTGCATTTGTCCTGCAGTAGTCGCACGGTGGCGCTGGCAGCAGTCCACATACGCAGAGGTGGGTTGGTGCATGTCAGAGTACGGTGCAGCGAGTGCAGCCGTTTTCAGACATGCTTATGGTGACTGTGTGTTGAAAATGGCTCAAAGAACACATATTGATAACGTTATTAGGGGTAGAACACTAGGGTGACTGCAGGCTGGTCAAACACAGCAGGTCGTAGCACGGGCCCTCCGTGTGCCACAAAGTGTGATCTCAAGATTATGGTAACGATTCCAGCAGACAGGAAAGGTGTCCAGGTGCTACAGTACGGGACATCCACAGTGTACAACACCACAAGAAGACGGATATCTCACCATCAGTGCCCGCAGACGGCCACGGAGTACTGCAGGTAGCCTTACTCGAGACCTTACTGCAGCCACTGTAACACTTGTCTCCAGACACACAGTCTACAGACGACTGAACAGACATGATTTATTCGCCCGGAGACCTGCAAGGTGCATTCCACTGACCACTGGTCACAGGAGAGCCTGTAAAGCCTGTTGTCAAGAACACAGAACATGGTCATTGGAACAGTGGTCCCAGGTTACGTTCACGGACGAGTCCAGGAATAGTGTGAACAGTGATTCTCGCCGGGTTTTCATCTGGCGTGAACCAGGAATCAGATACCACCCCCTTAATGTCCTTGAAAGGGACCTGTATGGAGGTCGTGGTTTGATGGTGAGGGGTGGAATTATGATTGGTGCACGTACACCCCTGCATGTCTTTGACAGAGGAACTGTAACAAGTCAGGTGTATCGGGACGTCATTTTGCACCAGTATGTCCGCCTTTTCAGGGATGCAGTGGGTCCCACCTTCCTCCTGATGAATGATAACTCACGGCCCCACCGAGCTGCCATCATGGAGGAGTACCTTGAAACAGAAGATACCAGGCGAATGGAGTGGCCTGGCTGTTTTCCAGACCTAAACCCCAGCGAGTACGTCTGGGATGCTCTCGGTCGACCTATCGCCGCAAGTCTTCAAACCCCCAAGAGACTTCAGGAGCTCCGACAGGCACTGGTGCAAGAATGGGAGGCTATACCGCAGCAGCTGCTCGACCACCTGACCCAGAGTATGCCAACCCGTTGTGCGGTCTGTGTACGTGAGCACAGTGATCATACCCGATACTAATGTCGGGGTACATGCGCAGGAAACAGTGGCGTTTTGTAGCACACGTGTATCGGGACGGTTTTCTCAACTTATCGTCAGTACCATGGACTTACAGATCTGTGTCGTCTTTGTTCCCTAAGTGCCTATGCTATTAGCGCCAGTTTTGTTTAGTGCCACGTTGTGTGGCACCACATTCTGCAATTATCCTTAATTTATGAGCATGAGTGTATGTCCTCCTTATGACTGGACATAATTTTCCGTGTAAAACTTTTCATCCCCATACCTCCCTTACAACTGCACATAGTGATTTTCTTTGCTCATGTCGAAATAATCGCCGCAGTAAGCGACAGCTATTCGAAACACGATCGCAAAGAGCAGTCTCGGTTCCAAAGACACACACAAGTATCATGCAAGATATCCATGTTAGAGACTATACATAAATCAAGGTATGGCACTGCTTTTGACTGGAGGGTTTTCCACACAAATACCGGGACACTGAATACAAACTGTGATCGCGGGGTGTGTATTAACAGACCGAAAGTGCAGCTGCACTTCGCCAGTGATGTGAGCTCGAAGTAAAATTACCCTTCTCACGAAGTTAGAAACTGATCCGGCTAAGGAACATTGGTGTCTCACCGCTGTCTGAGGTGTCTCCAGACAGGTCTTCGGCCTGAAATCTCATTGACTGAGGCAGAACTGACTTCAGTGAAGAATCCCGTTACAAAGTGATCCCTGACGACCAGCAAAGACGCCCCAGACAGAGGTGGGGTACAAACTTGAATGGCGCCCACCATACGGCCCGAAACAAAGAGTGATGGTCTGGGATGCCACTTATTTTGCTAGTAGCAGGACCCCTTCAGTTTGACTCAGCAGCACCCCTGCAGTTGAGCGGTACGTCGACAGAATTCTGCACCCCGTTTTGTTGCCCTGCATGGCAAGCCAATGCAAGACACTGGCCAACCACGCACTGCGAGAGTTTCTGGTGTTTGTTTTCGTGCTTGCCAAACCCTGCCTTGGCCAGTAAGGTCGCCGGATTTCTCGCCAGTGGACAACGTTTGGAACATTATGGCCAGGCCCATCCAACCAGCTCTGTATTTTCCCGATCTGACGCGTCAATTGGACAGGATTTGGCACGATATCCCCCAAGAGAACAGCCAACAACTCTGTCGATCAATTTCTGCTTGCTTGAGGGCCAGAGGTGGACCAACGCGTTATTGCGTTGCTCAATTTGTGAAGCTCTTTCTCTTGAGTAAATCATCCCTTTTCCCTGAAAAATCATCCAATTTTTCTGAAATTGTAATCATTTGCTTGTCTGTGTGTGTACATCACATCTACCGATTTCCTTCCCATTCGGATAGCTGCTATGTGGTTTCTCGTTCTTTCTGTCTCACAGCGTACGATGACGAGGTCTTCTCGTGATATGAGCTGAGTAGCAACGTTTCGACGAGTCTCCTATTCGTCATCTTCGCGCTGATACGACTGTAACACGTTGGTATAGTCCATATGAAAGAGTAACGGAGATATTTCGCAGACTTCATCGCGAATCCCAGCATGAAGGGCGAGGATGTTCTTGCAACATTCTTCTGGCTAAAAGTAAAGAATCGGTATTCGAGCAAAGCTATCCAACAATCTACATCTAAGTGATTACTCTGCTATTCACAATAAAGTGCCTGGCAGAGGGTTCAATGAACCACCTTCATTATGTCTCTCTACCGTTCCACTCTCGAACGGCACGCGGGAAAAACGAGCACTTAAACTTTTCTGTTCGAGCCCTGATTTCTTTTATTTCATAGTGACGATCATTTCTCCCTATGTAAGTGGGTGACAACAGAATGTTTTCGCAATCGGAGGAGAAAACTGGCGATTGAAATTTCATGAGAAGATCCTGTTGCAACGAAAGACGCCTTTGTTTTAATGATTGCCACTCCAATTCAAGTATCATGTCTGCGACACTATCTCCCCTATTTCGCGATAATACAAAACGAGCTGCACTTCTTTGTACTTTTTTGATGTCATCCATCAGTCCCACCTGATGCGTATCCCACACCGCACAGCAGTACTCCAGAATAGGGCGGACAAACGTAGTGCAAGCAGTCTCTTTGGTAGACCTGTTGCACCTTCTAAGTGTTCTGCCAATGAATCGCAGTCTTCGATTTGCTCTACCCACAACAATATCTATGTGATCGTTCCAATTTAGGTTATTTGTAATTGTAGTCCCTAAGTATTTACTTGAATTTACAGCCCTCAGATTTGTGTGACTAATCGCGTAATCGAAATTTAGCTGATTCCTTTTAGTACTCATGTGAATAACTTAGCACTTTTTTTTATTCAGGGTCAATTCCCACTTTTCGCACCATACAGATATCTTATCTAAAACATTTTGCAAGTCGTTTTGATCATCAGATGACTTTACAAGACGGTAAATGACAGTATCATCTGCAAACAATAGGCTATTCAGATTGTCTCCTATATCGTTAATATTGATCAGGAACAATAGAGGGCCTATAACACTTCCTTGCTGGACGCCGGATATTACTTATGTTTTACTCGATGATTTTCAGTCTATTACTACGAACTGTGACCTTTCTTTCAGGAAATCACGAATCCAATCGCACAACTGAGGCGATACTCCGTAGGCACGCAGTTCGATTAGAAAATGCTTGTGAGGAACGGTGTCGAAAGCCTTCTGGAATCTAAAAATATGGAATCAATTTGACATCCCCTGTCGATAGCTCTTATTACTTCATGAGTATAAAGAGCTAGTTGTCTTCGAGGTACTTCATAATGTTCGAATACAGTATATGTTCTAAAACCCTACTGCAAATCGACGTTAGTCATATAGGCCTGTAATTCAGCAGATTACTCCTACTTCCCTTTTTGGTTATTGGTGTGACTTGAGCAATTTTCCAGTCTTTAAGTACGGATCTTTCTGTGAGCGAATGGTTGTATATAATTGCTAAATATGGAGCTATTTTATCAGCATACTCGGAGAGGAACCTGACTGGTATACAATCTGGACCGGAGGCCTTGCCTTTATTGATTTAAGCTGCTTTGTTACACCGAGGATATCTACTTCTATGTATCTCATCTTGGCAGTTGTTCTTGATTGGAATTCAGGAATGTTTACTTCGTCATCTTTGGTGATGCTGTAATCCTCACACATGGTGTAAAAAGATTACATGTACAAAAATTTTACCGTTTACAGGAAACAAAAAGCCCGTTATTTATGTGACAAAAGTGTCACAGGTGCACCGTTTCCCGGCTAGGAGTTCATGAACGTTTCGACGTTAAAGGTGTTCCGAGATGGTCTTCAGAAACTGTTATGTGATGAATACTGATTTAGAGATGTTGCTGGAAATGTCGTCCGTTACATTAATACAGAAATGGTATGTATGTCAATTATGCCCTAACAGGGTCAAAAAAAAGTCACCTGTTTTACGAACAATGACGGTAGCTTTAGCCAAACGGACAACCAACTGATCTGGCGCATCGACCGGTGTCCCAGACACCAGAAACTTGATCTCCCACCACAAAAAGAAATCCCTAATAGTTCAGCAAATCATTAAAGGATTCTTCATCTCTGCAACCTACATACATTCGAATCTATTCATCCCATCATCTCCCTACAAAGTTTTTACATCTCACGGTTTCGCCCGTTACTAAACGGACGATTTCTTGACGCCTAAGGATGTGTACCGTCAACCGACCCCTGGTTTTAGTCAAACTATTGACATCAATTTCTTTTTTTCTCCATTCTATGCAGCACGTAGAAGGCTACACTCCAGAAAAATATCTTTACATAAGGCTTTCTAACACTTCGGTTCCTATTCTCCGGTAATCTGTTGAGGACAGTGCGAGAGCAGTTGGACATGAAGTACTTGAATAATGATAACTGAAACCAACAGCTGTATTGTACTCCAGCGTCGTTTACTCAAAATATCCTACCAGTTTCGACGCCAAAAAGGACCATCTTCAGGCGCCATCAATGTGCGATCCACGATGACAAAGACCGACGGAGTCTTTAGATGGAAACGGTACAATTTATTATGCATGTGCAACCAACAAAGTCGAGTGCAGCGTGGCCAAAATCAACTGAATTCCGTAACTCAAAGTAACAAGCCCACAAATGGTCAACTGTCGTCTATTTCCATTTGAAGAATCCGTTGGTCTGTGTTGTTGTGGTTTGTACGTTGACGGCAGATTACATTTGCGGCCTGAGGATGATGCTTTTTGGCAGAGATACTGGTAGCATTTCGTGCTATAGCCAGTCTACGTTTTATATCCTCTCTACTCCAGCCATCATCATCCGACTACATTCCATTAGCCCTGTTTTCCTTTCGCTGATATTTATGTTAATACGATCTCCTCAAGACACTGTCCATTCCGTTCAACCGCTCTTCCAAGTCCTTTGCTGTCTGACAGAATTACACTGTCGTCGAAAAACCTGAGAGATTTTAGCTCTTCTCATTAAACTTTCATTCATTTCATAAACTTTCCTTTCGTTTCCTTTACTGCTTGGTCAGCGTTCAGGTTGAATAATATCTTGGATAGGCTGCAACCCTGCCTCACTACCTTCTCAACCACTGCTTCTTTTCCATGCCCCTCGACCCATAACTGCCGTCTCGTTTCTGTGCAAATTGTAAACAATATTTTGGATCTTCTCTCTTAAAACTGTTACTTTCAGAATTTCGAAGAGAGTATTCCTGTGAACATTGTCCACTGAACGTAGCTTTCCCTTTCTTCAATCTATCTAAGATAAGTCGTGGATGAGTATTGCCTCGCGTGTAGTTACATTTCTCCAAAACCCGAATTGATCTTCCCACATGTTGGTGTGTAGCATTTTTTCATTCTTTCGTACATAATTCGTGTCAGTATTTTGCGAGAGTAACTGACTAGACTGAGTGTTGGCTAATACACCTGTAAACACCTGCCTTCGTTATAACTGAATTATTACATTTCTCTTGGTGTCTGAGGGCGCTTCGCATGTGTCATGTATGTTGCCGAAACATTATGGATAAAATAGAATCTACAAGTCGATAAACACCCTCAAAGTACACCGTTAAAGATTTATTATTCGTAAAAAGCAAGGTAGTGCTTAAATATTTGCAGCAAAATTTTACCTTCGCATTTCAAGCGCGAATAAAAAATACGCCACAGCGAAACGTATAGCTGAACCGAAGCCAAGTTGTTGATCTATGGTACGGGCTATTAGGCCCCTGGGAATTTATGTCATTACAGCGCATTCCTTACAACAACGCACGATTAATCGGCAAAGCCATTGGCTCTATTCAGATTCAGTGGTGGACAAAAAGAGGAATAAAACGTGGATGAGCACGCATGCGCTGGGCGCGCGGCCATCCAGCCACCCACGCGTCCGCACAGGAAGCTGCCCACGTGTGCCAACATTCCGGCAGGAAATGTCCCACCTGACCGCTATGTTTGCAGCTGTCCTCGTAACTCACGGGAGCGCTCCGTACTTCAGCGTGCTAGAGCGCCTGTGCTGTACTGTAGCATACTACGCTATACTATACCGTACTATACTATACTATAGTGTCTGCCACAACAGCAGGAGAGCTGCCAGAAGGTTTGCCGAACCGTCAGTGGCAGGTTGGTGTGAACATAACAGCCACGACTGGGAAACCTAGCAAACACTGGACTGCAAAGGACACATTCACCACATTCTTTACGATATTACACGATGAAACAATAATAATAATAAACTTTCACTAAAAACTTAAAGAAAAATGCACGAGCAGATCCATGTCAGATTTCATTTCAGTTTGTCCTCTGGCTTACTGCAACTTATTTTATATTATGAGGAACCTTAATGAGTAAAAGCTTGTTCTTATTTTACTTTTATTTTTTAGAAAAGCTAGAAAAATGTTACACACTTTACAGCTCGTATTTTGTAGGCTAAAAATTTAATAATCACAATAAATGTGTAACTTCTGTAATACAAAGTCACAACGGGTTAGCTTTTTGTGAAGCAATGCTTTCCATTTACAAGACAGAGGTGTACTGGTTGTATTTTACGCGTTCGCACTCATTCTGCTACTGGAGTTCTCACATTCACATGTTCTTGGTGACAAAATATCATTCACTGCAAGCGTGTGATCATACCAATCGTATCGTTCGTCCACTTCTGGTTTTGGATGAGCTTTCTACATTTTTGCCTTGAGGTGCTCAGCTCACACTGCCTGACACTATTCTGGCATCGACTTCCTGCGAGGACAAGAAAAGGATTCAGAATACTCTTTTTTGCCGCCTGGTTTTCACAGCAGCGCTCTTTGTACAGAAACCAGCAGTCGTCAACTGGAAGTTCCACGACGTGCAATAAACACCGACGAAAGACCACTCAAATCCGAGTCCTCAAATATGGAACGAATCTGATCTTCTGTTACACCTGCATATAATCCTGTAACATAGAACGAATGTGGTATTCTGTTAGACTTGCATATAACATAACTAATCTGCATCTAAGCTTTTCCACAACAAATATACAAAAAAACAGTGATAGAGTGAACACACAACCGATTAAACTCGCACAATCTTGCTACCACAAATACGAGGGGTGGTCGAAAAGTTTCTAGCCTAACAAATAACGAATCACAGAAATTTCAAAATACCAATTTATTTTTCAATATAATACCCATGTACACTAATAAAGTTGCGGGCATGCTCAGATAACTTCTGCAAACCTTGCAAATAGAACGTCTTCGATTTCGAGTCCAACGAAGCGTCTTCAGTAGCAATCACTGCATCATAATTGTCAATCGTCGTCCTTTGAGGTCTTTTCTTTAGGTTTGGGAAAAGAAAAAAGTCTGATGGAGCCTTTTGTGTTAGCGGAAGAGCCAACACCGTGTTACGAGTGGAGGCCGAAATGCATGCGTTTTTGCTCACGCAGGCTGGCGTGAGGAGGGAAGAACTTTACTGACGTGAGGTCTGGAACATGACAAGGAATGAGAATTCACAATAATATCTCTTCAGAATAAATATAGTAACTGAATATGGCACCTTGCTAGGTCGTAGCAAATGACGTAGCTGAAGGCTATGCTGAGCTGTCGTCTCTGCATCGCTAGCAAAGTCGGCTGTACAACTGGGGCGAGTGCTAGGAAGTCTCTCTAGACCTGCCGTGTGGCGGCGCTCGGGCTGCAATCATTGATAGTGGCGACACGCGGGTCCGACGTATACTAATGGACCGTGGCCGATTTAAAGGCTACCACCTAGCAAGTGTGGTGTCTGGCGGTGACACCACAGAGCCAAATCTAGAGAATATGGCGGATGACGTAACAGTTGGAACCTGCAGTCACGCTGAGTTTGCACACGTGCGAGGGCTTTGTGCGTCGGTGCGTTGTCCCGATGCAAAACAACTCCGCGCGCCAATTTTCCGCGCCTTTGTTTCTTTATCTCGTCTCTCAGACGGCGCAGGAGGGTGCAATAGTATGATGCATTGAGAGTTACGTCCTTTTGCAAGTAATCCACCATAATTAGCCCTTCTGGATCCCACTAGACCGATGCCATAACCTGGCCGATCGGTTCTGGGCGCTTCAGTCTGGAACCGCGCGACCGCTACGGACGAATCCTGCCTCGGGCATGGATGTGTGTGATGTCCTTAGGTTAGTTAGGTTTAAGTAGTTCTAAGTCTAGGGGACTGATGAGCTCAGATGTTAAGTCCCATGGTGCTCAGAGCTATTTGAATTTTGATGCCATAACCTTACTGGCTGAATTTTGCATCCGGAATTTTTCTGGGGTAGGGGATGAAGGATGTTTCAATTGTTGTGACTCTTGTTTTGTCTCACGATCAAAGTGGTGAATCCATGCTTCGTCTATTGTCATATAGATTGCAAGAAATCCGCCCTCATCTGCTTCAAATTGGCAGACGATTTCTTCACAACACTGCACACGCTCCCGTCTCTGATCTACATTCAAGTCTTTTGGGACCCGTCGAGATGAAACTTTCCGAATTCTCAAAACATTCACAACAATGTCATGAGCACGCCCGTGGGAAATTCCAAATGTGGTTTCAATGTGCTGCAACATTGTCCGACGATGCTGCAAAATCGTGTCGTGAATTGCAGTCACTGTTTCATCAGCTGGCAACGGTGACACATCTTCGGCTCCCCGGCGCATCTTCCACACTCGTTCTTCCACGTTTGAAGTCGGACACCCAGTTTTTCACTGCTGGGTGAGACGAAGCACTGCCCTTAAGTGTATACCGCACGTCCTCCGCAATTTCCTTAGGCTTCATTCCCTTCAAATGAAGATATTCAATCACAGCACGGTTCTTGATTCTCTCGATATTCGCCATTTCACTTACACTACGATATAGAACGCATCCTCACGGCAAAACTAACTATGCTGGAGCCGGAAAATTTGACTTGCATAGTCAGAAAGGGTCATCATAAAAGTAAGTAGTGGTGTTTGTGCGAGACATTACGGTAACTATCTCGGGCTAAAAACTTTTCGACTGCCCCTCGTACAAATCAAAATCACTACACGCAGTCACTGGACTCGCATTCGGGAGGACGACGGTTCAATCCCGTCTCCGGCCATCCTGATTTAGGTTTTCCGTGATTCCCCTAAATCGTTTCAGGCAAATGCCGGGATGGTTCCTTTGAAAGGGCACGGCCGATTTCCTTCCCAATCCTTCCCTATCCCGAGCTTGCGCTCCGTCTCTAATGACCTCGTTGTCGACGAGCCGTTAAACACTACCCACCACAACCACCTCTACACGCAGTCGTAGTTGTGCGACAGCGCCTGGCCCCACACGCCTCACCCATCTGACTAAGAAAAACTGCAGCATCCTGCGAATAGCCCGAATAGTTCACAGTGCTATTTTTACATCGTTGGCGACCTGAAGGAAAACATGCGTGGGCGTCAGTTACAGTCGGGCAAGGAAATGCCACAATTGGTGCTGTTGGTGATCCGTCAGTGGCCGACCGCGTTCTACGAAACAAGAATTGATCGCCTCGTTTCGCAGTGTGATAAAAGTTTTATTGCCTGTGGTGATTATTTTTTAGTGGAACGATTCTTTGGTCCCGTTGTGACGGTTGTTCGTGTTTGCTTTGACTGCGCCAGACAATTGTGGTAAGTACGACATTATGTACTGCTTTCCAAACATCCACACCCAGCACATTATCGAAATAAGTCATCTCAACAAAATTACGACCTACTCACTTTCGTTCTACGATGTAAAATGTTACTAGATGTTCGAAATTCTGAGAAAAATAGGAGTGCGCCACAGAAAAATAGGGATAATATATCTACATCTACATCTATACTCCGCGAGCCACCTTACGGTGTGTGGCGGAGGGTACTTATTGTACCACTATCTGATCCCCCCTTCCCTGTTCCATTCACGAATTGTGCGTGGGAAGAACGACTGCTTGTAAGTCTTCGTATTTGCTCTAATTTCTCGGATCTTTTCGTTGTGATCATTACGCGAGATATATGTGGGCGGTAGTAATATGTTGCCCATCTCTTCCCGGAATGTGCTCTCTCGTAATTTCGATAATAAACCTCTCCGTATTGCGTAACGCCTTTCTTGAAGTGTCCGCCACTGGAGCTTGTTCAGCATCTCCGTAACGCTCTCGCGCTGACTAAATGTCCCCATGACGAATCGCGCTGCTTTTCGCTGGATCATGTCTATCTCTTCTATTAATCCAACCTGGTAAGGGTCCCATACTGATGAGCAGTACTCAAGAATCGGACGAACAAGCGTTTTGTAAGCTACTTCTTTCGTCGATGAGTCACATTTTCTTAGAATTCTTCCTATGAATCTCAACCTGGCGCCTGCTTTTCCCACTATTTGTTTTATGTGATCATTCCACTTCAGATCGCTCCGGATAGTAACTCCTAAGTATTTTACGGTCGTTACCGCTTCCAATGATTTACCACCTATGGCATAATCGTACTGGAATGGATTTCTGCCCCTATGTATGCGCATTATATTACATTTATCTACGTTTAGGGAAAGCTGCCAGCTGTCGCACCATGCATTAATCCTCTGCAGGTCCTCCTGGAGTACGTACGAGTCTTCTGATGTTGCTACTTTCTTGTAGACAACCGTGTCATCTGCAAATAGCCTCACGGAGCTACCGATGTTGTCAACTAGTCATTTATGTATATTGTAAACAATAAAGGTCCTATCACGCTTCCCTGCGGTACTCCCGAAATTACCTCTACATCTGCAGATTTTGAACCGTTAAGAATGACATGTTGTGTTCTTTCTTCTAGGAAATCCTGAATCCAATCACAAACCTGGTCCGATATTCCGTAAGCTCGTATTTTTTTCACTAAACGTAAGTGCGGAACCGTATCAAATGCCTTCCTGAAGTCCAGGAATACGGCATCAATCTGCTCGCCAGTGTCTACGGCACTGTGAATTTCTTGGGCAAATAGGGCGAGCTGAGTTTCACATGATCTCTGTTTGCGGAATCCATGTTGGTTATGATGAAGGAGATTTGTATTATCTAAGAACGT
Organism: Schistocerca piceifrons; assembly: GCF_021461385.2. Classification (NCBI taxonomy): domain Eukaryota; kingdom Metazoa; phylum Arthropoda; class Insecta; order Orthoptera; family Acrididae; genus Schistocerca; species Schistocerca piceifrons. The sequence goes on from NC_060145.1 coordinate 484,932,292, forward strand.
CATAATACGAGAACACAAAACATGTTCCATTATTCTACAACAGATTGACGTAAGCGAAATAGGCCTATAATTATTCGCATCTGATTTATGACCCTTCTTGAAAATGGGAACGACCTGCGCTTTCTTCCAGTCGCTAGGTACTTTACGTTCTTCCAGCGATCTACGATAAATTGCTGATAGAAAGGGGGCAAGTTCTTTAGCATAATCACTGTAGAATCTTAAGGGTATCTCGTCTGGTCCGGATGCTTTTCCGCTACTAAGTGATAGCAGTTGTTTTTCAATTCCGATATCGTTTATTTCAATATTTTCCATTTTGGCGTCCGTGCGACGGCTGAAGTCAGGGACCGTGTTACGATTTTCCGCAGTGAAACAGTTTCGGAACACTGAATTCAGTATTTCTGCCTTTCTTCGGTCGTCCTCTGTTTCGGTGCCATCGTGGTCAACGAGTGACTGAATAGGGGATTTAGATCCGCTTACCGATTTTACATATGACCAAAACTTTTTAGGGTTCTTGTTTAGATTGTTTGCCAATGTTTTATGTTCGAATTCGTTGAATGCTTCTCTCATTGCTCTCTTTACGCTCTTTTTCGCTTCGTTCAGCTTTTCCTTATCAGCTATGATTCGACTACTCTTAAACCTATGATGAAGCTTTCTTTGTTTCCGTAGTACCTTTCGTACATGATTGTTATACCACGGTGGATCTTTCCCCTCGCTTTGGACCTTAGTCGGTACGAACTTATCTAAGGCGTACTGGACGATGTTTCTGAATTTTTTCCATTTTTGTTCCACATCCTCTTCCTCAGAAATGAACGTTTGATGGTGGTCACTCAGATATTCTGCGATTTGTGCCCTATCACTCTTGTTAAGCAAATATATTTTCCTTCCTTTCTTGGCATTTCTTATTACACTTGTAGTCATTGATGCAACCACTGACTTATGATCACTGATACCCTCTTCTACATTCACGGAGTCGAAAAGTTCCGGTCTATTTGTTGCTATGAGGTCTAAAACGTTAGCTTCACGAGTTGGTTCTCTAACTATCTGCTCGAAGTAATTCTCGGACAAGGCAGTCAGGATAATGTCATAAGAGTCTCTCCCTGGCTCCAGTTCTGATTGTGTGACTATCCCATTCTATACCTGGTAGATTGAAGTCTCCCCCTATTACAATAGTATGATCACGAAACTTCTTCACGACGTTCTGCAGGTTCTCTCTGAGGCGCTCAACTACTACGGTTGCTGATGCAGGTGGTCTATAGAAGCATCCGACTATCATATCTGACCCACCTTTGATACTTAACTTAACCCAGATTATTTCACATTCGCATTCGCTAATAACTTCACTGGATATTATTGAATTCTTTACTGCTTTAAATACTCCTCCACCATTGGCGTTTATCCTATCCTTGCGGTATATATTCCATTCTGTGTCTAGGATTTCGTTACTGTTCACTTCCGGTTTTAACCAACTTTCCGTTCCTAATACTATATGCGCACTATTTCCTTCAATAAGAGATACTAATTCAGGAACCTTGCCCTGGATACTCCTGCAGTTTACCAATATTACGTTAACTTTTCCTGTTTTTGGTCTCTGAGGACGGACGTTCTTTATCAACGATGATAATGTCCTCTCTGGTAAGCCGTCAGGTATTTTATCGTTTCGCCCAAGGGGGGGGTCCCTCTAACCTAAAAAGCCCCCGTGTGCACGCCACACGTACTCTGCTACCCTAGTAGCTGCTTCCGGTGTGTAGTGCACGCCTGACCTGTCTAGGGGGGCCCTACAGTTCTCCACCCAATAACGGAGGTCGATGAATTTGCAACCATTATAGTCGCAGAGTCGTCTGAGCCTCTGGTTTAGACCCTCCACACGGCTCCAAACCAGAGGACCGCGATCGACTCTGGGCACTATGCTGCAGATATTAAGCTCAGCTTGCACTCTGCGTGCGATGCTGGTTGTCTTCACCAAATCAGCCAGCCGCCGGAAGGAACCAAGGATGGCCTCAGAACCCAAGCGGCAGGCGTCATTCGTTCCGACATGTGCTACTATCTGCAGCCGGTCACACCCAGTGCGTTCAATAGCTGCCGGAAGGGCCTCCTCCACATTACGGACGAGACCCCCCGGCAAGCACACCGAGTGCACACTGGCATTCTTCCCCGACCTACCCGCTATTTTCCTGAGGGGCTCCATAACCCGCCTAACGTTGGAGCTCCCTATAACTAATAGGCCCGCCCTCTGTGACTGTCGGGACCTTGCCGGAGAATCGGCCACTGGCCCAACAGGCGAGGCATCCTGTGGTGGCTCGGAAACGATGTCATCACCACTAGGAAGCACCCCGTACCTGTTGGAAAGGGGTAAGGCAGCTGCCACGCGGCCAGATCCCACCTTCGCCTTTCGGCCAGGCACGCGCGAGCCCACCACTGTCCGCCATTCACCCTGGAGTGATGGCTGACCGGTAAGATGCTCACTGCCGGAAGACGCAGCGACATCAGGGGTTCCATGTGATTCCAAGGCCACCGAAGTAGGCATAGGTCTCACCACAGTTGCCCCAACGCCACTACGAGCCGACGCCTGCGCCTCGAGCTCGATGAGCCTAACAGACAAAGCCTCCACCTGCCCCCGAAGAGTGGCCAATTCTCCTTGCGTCCGCTCACAACAACCACAGTCCCTACACATGACTATGTTTACCCTACTCTATACTGTGACAAATTCCCAAGATAATCTTCTGATAAGCTACTCTGATAATCAAGAAACACTCACTGAAATACGAGGCGCGAAAACTACGCTAGGTTTTCCCAGAGAAACTATTTAAAAGCTAAGCGCAGCAAATAAGTACAAAAACGCTTTATACAAACAGTACTCGCTGCTGCTGGTGCTCTCGCTCTGGCTGTCACAAGACAACTGTTGATTCAAGTGACTAGTGGCTAACGGCCGCGAAACAAACAAAAGACGGTTTTAGGGCGCTTTCTGTTCTAAACGATCAAGAAAACACTAAGAAATCTAACACGAAAACTAAGTAAAGTTTTATCAAGAACTGTTAGTTACTATGCAGAGCAGATAAACACAAATAGAATCCCTTCCTTAGTGGAAGGTCGTAAACAAAATGCAAAATAAACGCTTTATACAAACCGTACTCGCTGCTGCTGGTGCTCTCGCTCTGGCTGTCACAAGACGCAACAATAAAAATGGAAGCCGAAGAATAAAGTGCTCGGATTAAAAAGTGTGTAAGACAGGGATGCAGCCTTTCACACCTACTGTGCAAAGGAATTCTGCTACCTTGGAAGCAAAGTAACACATCGCGGACGAAGCAAAAAGGACATAATAAACAGACTAAAACTGGCAAAGAGGACTTCCTGGCCGGGAGAAGTTTGCTGGTATCAAACCTACGCCTTAATGTGAGGAGTAAATTCCACAGAATGTGCGTTTGGAGCATAGCATTGTATCATAGTTAAACATGGACTGTGGGAAAACCGGAACAGAAGAGAATCGAAGCATTTTAGATGTAGTGCCACAGAACAACGTTGAAAATTAGGAGGACTGATAAGGTAAGGAATGAGGAGGTTCTCCACAGAATTGATGAGGAAAGGACATGTGTTAAGCCAACACGTTCAGTGAATCTAATGGGGAACAAACGTTTATATTAGTTTGTTTTCAAGATTCATGTAAAGTTTCAACAGCTAGTTTCATAGATTTAAAACTCGTTCATCATTCAGAAGAGAGCAAATTAATTAAGCCGGCACTAGAATTGTCGGAAACAGCACCGCATCCCTCAAATACTCGACATTAAAATATTCCACTGCAAGTGCGTCTTTTAGATGAAAGAATGTGCCAGCTTTTTACAAAGAGAGATTTTCAACAGGCCGCGCATAATTTATTCAAATTAGTTTTTGTGGTAAATAATTTTGGACGTTTGTTATCCAAAGACTAGCTGTCGCGAATGAACTGCATAAGAAAAACCAACAGGCGATGTCGGTGATAGCAGTGTTCATAACCTGAGAAATTGTGTCAAGTTCCTCCTAAGGCACCAGAAAAAGTTTACCTCTAATTGAACCTTCCTCTAAACATTGAGGGAAACTTACACTTCGTAAATATTTTTCATATCATATATAAGGGGCAATCAAAAACTTTCAGTTTGCGGGCGTTGCCGCAGCGTATACGCAACGTACCGTGACTCCAGTGCGGGTATGTTTGTACCGATATTTAGGCAAGGGATCACTGCGGAATTCTTGTCTCTTCGACGTGACCAATGGAAACGTTATTAGCAAATACGTCCAAACAAGACGTTATTCTATTTTTGAATGCCGGTGGACATCCATCGAAGAGTGAAGAATGTTCATGGGTCAGCAGGTCTGTCGAACACTAGCGCTGTGGGCTCGTGCGCCAAGTCCCGTGCTGGTCGCAATTCGATACAAAACGCCGGTCGATCTGGAAGGCGGTCATCGCCCATTACGTCCATTACGGACAAGTGGGGGACTCCCAAGCACTCATCCCCCCTCCCCTTCAGTCCTCATCTCTCTCAATGTGATTAACACGCCATCGGTCCCTTAAAAAAGACCACGAACGGTCGTCGCTTCCTGTCGGACTTGGGCGTACGTACAGCAGGCAGTTACGGACTCCTTAATGCAGCAACACACGGTGTTTTAGCAAAAACGTATCTTCCACCTGGTGCATCGGTCGGATGATTACCTCGATGTTCACGACGATTCTGCCTCATTGGCATGTCGATTCTGGACTGTACGGCCTTGATCGCACCTTATACAAGAACACAATCCCTGATTGAACTGAATATGTTTTCAGCACTTTCTGGGCTGCATATATTTGTAATTCGGTAAGTTTGAGAGAGATCGTCCAATAACTCGATCTGGATGCTACTGGCGAATTTGTCATGCGTGTTACCTGCGTCAGCTTCCCAACCTTGAAACTATGAATAGAAATTGAAAATAAGAACTGTACTAATCATGAGACTTGCGTTGTTGGAGTACTTCTGTTAAAGAGACCACACAGACAGTACTGTGGAAAACTTGGTTAGGCATTTATGAACAAAAGCGGAAACCTCTCCGAGTGACCTGCGTGTACCTTCCACATAGGAGGTAATGTATCGCATTTTTTATCAGGGCTCATAAATGTGTGCAGTAAGCGTCAAATTTCAGAGTCGCCTTGAAACAACCATACGATTTAGCATTTCAAATTGTCAGTGAGTGATACCTGTTGTCTCAAACGCTTATATCCGACGTCTGTCATACTTCATCCCAACGCAAAGCAAATCGTAGAGAAAAGTTTGAACAGGATCTGGAAACGACAGTTGACTATGCTCGCTTTTCTCGTTCCTCGTCCCGTGGTAAATACATGAAAGAAACGAATTCAAAGCATGACACACATTGGGGAAATATTTTTACCAACAAATATTCCGAAGTATGGAACAATTGCCTTGTAAACAACAGTAGATAGCAGCAACTTACATTCTCAAAATATATGGATGAACGTTTCTCTGCAGCAAGAGATATTTTACGCGACATCAAGTCCCAAGGCTTCCCATTTCACAACAGCTTGAAAATCAAACAAGTAATTGCACTGAAGGTAATGAGTGTTTAAAGCAATATTCCTGAAGACTTTATAGTTCTAATCCCTCGTTCTCAAATGGTTCAAATGGCTCTGAGCGCTATGGGACTTAACATCTGAGGTCACCAGTCCCCTCCCTCGCTTTCAGTTCCAAGATCGAGTGTAATGCAATCTGCATGATATGTGCAGAATATCGAAATATGCACAAAAATTCCGTACTGGAAATCGAACGGTGAACCGCTGTCGCTGTCGCGCTTCTACATTTGCAAAGCACTCACAATCAGACCGTGACGTCATAGTATAGAAGCCGCCGCAGACATCTTTCACATCCGCCTCTGGATCTGGGAGAGGACCGTTTATTGGTCAATATCGACAGCGCCGCAAGCAGGCGAGCGCCACGATCTCCGCAGTGTTCGGTTTGAAGCTCAGCGCGGTATCCATGTTCTCCTACAGTAATACATCTATTTCCGTTCTCAGCAAAGCACTCTGAAGGCACATCTTACCAGTTACTTTTACCCGTTCGAATCACGTACGGATCGCGGGAAGAATGACTGCTTGGACTCCTGAGTGCGAGCTGTATTTAATCTAATATTATCTTTGTTATCACACAGAAACAAATAAGTGGGCGGTGGTAGTACATTCCTAAACTTATCACTTAAAGCTGGTTCTTGAAACATCGTAAATAGGCTTTCACGGAATACGTTGCGTCTGTCTTGAAGCGTCTGCCACTTCTGTTGTCCCAACGTCTCTGAGGCACTCTCTCGCGGGTCGAACAAACCTACGACCATTCGTGTCGCCTATCTTTTTATAGGTTTAACTCTCCCTGTCAGTCCTATTTGGTACGGGTCCCGTATATTTGAACGGTAAAGTTATGCGCCACCTAATATGTTCCAAAACTCCTCCCATAAAAACGGCATTCTTCCGGGTTTCTTGCCTTGGGTTCTATTGGTGATGAAAAAGTAGAGTCAGATGTTTTCGATAGCCGTTGGGCTAGGGACCATTAGTATATCAAATAGAAGCGTTGCCTTAGTGTCACTATCCTACAATATAGAGTCACAGTATGCATTACACACTTCCTCCTGCTTAGGCACACGGAGCAAATCAGTTGGCTCTTTTTGCATTTGATGTGGTTTATGGTGGACCTTCAGAGGCTAAAGAAGCACCATTAGTTCACGGGCGGTTCTTCAGAAAATAAATTATTTTGTCGTACAAAAATCGAGCCGCAGATTCCAAGACGGCTACGAACAGCAAATGGCTAAGTTTTTACGATATATTCCAAGTCCCTATCTCGAACAACCTTGAAAATTTTCTTCACATCTTTGTTAGTTTCCAAGTACAGATCAAAGTTACGAGACTTGTACATGCAAAATACGCACTTAAAATTCGGTGCAGGACTAAAACGTAGTTTATAAAGTGCCGTACCACGGAGAAAAATGCTATTAAGTGTCTCCGTTATCATCAGAAGCGTTCTGGGAAACCCATGTTGTTGTACTGCAGGGCATCCAAAATATTTGTGCATGTAAAATACGATCTGAGGTGTACTAGAGAAAGACTGGTGGAAACCTATAGCAGTGTGAGAAAGAGAGGGACACAGTGGCTGTGAAACATAATTGAGAGAGTACTGCTTGGAAAAGAGTGGTTCAAATGGCTCTGAGCACTATGGGACTCAACTTCTGAGGTCATTAGTCCCCTAGAACTTAGAACTAGTTAAACCTTACTAACCTAAGGACATCACAAACATCCATGCCCGAGGCAGGATTCGAACCTGCGACCGTAGCGGTCTTGCGGTTCCAGACTGCAGCGCCTTTAACCGCACGGCTACTTCGGCCGGCGGAAAAGAGTGAAGCAGATAGTGCAGTGGGAGAGGAATAAAGAGAAGAAGAAAGTAGAAGTGGGTGAGAACCAGTGATGATGAGAGACACAGTCTACTACAATGACAACGAGGGAGAGAGATATAATGACAGTGAGAAGATGCAGCAGCAATGGAAAGGGAGGAATGAGATCGTGGTAGTAAGAGAGAGAGAGAGCAAGAGAGAGAGACAGTAGTAGTAGTAGGAAAGAATGACGGAGACAGTGGCTCTGAGACAGGAGAGAGTAGCAGAGACACAAAGAGACAGTGGCTCTGAGACAGGAGAGAGTAGCAGAGACACAAAGAGACAGTGGCTCTGAGATAGGAGAGAGTAGCAGAGACACAAAGAGACAGTGGCTCTGAGACAGGAGAGAGTAGCAGAGAGACAAAGAGACAGTGGCTCTGAGACAGGAGAGAGTAGCAGAGACACAAAGAGACAGTGGCTCTGAGACAGGAGAGAGTAGCAGAGACACAAAGAGACAGTGGCTCTGAGACAGGAGACAGTAGCAGAGACACAAAGAGACAGTGACAGTGAGTCTGGCTGAATGAGTGAGTGAGTGAGAATTGGAAAGTGGGAGTGCACGGTTACGAGCGACTTACAGCGATGGACTATTATTAGCGAGTCAGGGATCTTGTGTGTTAAAGAAAAGGTGAATATGTTCGCAAGCCAAAATTTTTGGGAAAATTTTTAAAGGTGCTGTGGAAAGAAGGATGAGGCAGCTCCTAACCCACTTTTCACTCTGAGGCTTTCCAACAGGAGCACATTCACCTTTTTTGTGCTGCAATAGGAGCACTTTTCCGCTGCTTGTAAGATGTACGGACAGGTTATTTATAAGCAACCTCATATGTAGACTGCTGCATTTTCACACTAATCTGCCAATGAGCACAAGTCAACCAGGAGCTATACCTACAACAAAGACTAAGGGATCATTCCACTCCACAAAAATCATTAAATCTAAGTATTTGTGTGAGTCGACTGATCCTAATTGTGACTCACTGACACTGTAGTCACAGTTTTTTTTAAATTTTTTTTACATTTTATTACGATGTAACCGAATATTTGTGCTGATTTCTTGAGAGTACTATTATCACAAATCACTGTCCCATCTAAAAAAAAAAAAATGAGGTTGCTATCAACATTATCTGTGAGATGATTAATATGAACATGAACAGCGAGGTTCCCAAAACATTAACTGGGACACTCCTGAAGCTCCTACATCTGTCAATGAGTCTCCATCCAAGATAACTCGCTGCTTTGTCTCTACCAAAAACTCCTCAGTCGAATTCCAAATTTCGCTTGATGCCACAGAGCACCGTACTTTCTGTAGTAATGGTGTGTGTGAAAGTGAGTAAAATGTTTCTCGGAAGTGTCTGAAAGTACAGAGTGGCAAACACTATGTAACGATGAATAGCAGAGCGATAATGATGAAGATGTTGTTGCTTGCTTGCTGCTTGACGAAGAAAAATGAATACAAGAAAGCTTTGAATATTTTATTCCAGACTTTGGTAACTCCGTTTTCAGCCCAATGTTATCGAATAACTGGCGATAAATTTAAGTCTTTCCTTTGCTTATTTTTGTGTGCTCTAACGAGACAAAATACGTCCTTCAGAACGGCTGTTGATCAAAATACTGTAGGATAAACAAATTTGTTTTAACCCAATAATTATATATTACTGTAAGATGGAAGAGAATGTTATAACTCTGAGTATGCATTCAACATAAAGTAATTATTGCATTTATTTTTAACTTAAATGGGTAATGTTTACATGCCTCTCTGAATGCAACAGACATTGTTGACGATTCCCAGTTGTACGAAGTATTTCGAAATTTCGTCACTGACTGTAGTTCCTTGACATGAGCTGGGTCGCAGACCTATGCCTCACCGGCAGGAGTGGCCGAGCGGTTCTAGGCGCTACAGTCTGGAACCGCGCGACAGCTACTGTCGCAGGTTCGAATCCTGCCTCGGGCATGGATGTGTGTGATGTCCTTAGATTAGTTAGGTTTAAGTAGTTCTAAGTCTAGGGGACTGATGACTTCAGATGTTAAATCCCACAGTGCTTAGAGCCATTTGAACCAATCGACGTAAGAGAAGACAGCTAAAAACAGGGACGTGAAGAAAGTCTAGAGAATACACCATAGAGAAACGGAGGTCCAGAACTAAAAATTATATCGCCTTCGCCATATTGCTACGACGGATAAAAAGTAAAACGCGGTCGACAGCCCGCGCGTCGTCCGCTAAAACGGACGATAACTCAGACGTCAAACCCAAGCGGGAACGTAAACGGTTAAAAAATGGGCATTCCGACAGGCAGTGGCGGACAGTTAAAACCCCATACACAGCCGAGTTAAAATGACCTCTTCCAACCCCGGGGGGGGGGGGGGGGGGGGCGAGGAGGTCGTCCAAGCCTCTGGGAGAGGATTAACAGGCCGGACTTCTTCCCGTGAAGAGAGGACCAATGGCGATGCCAAAGTGACACCACCTCCTGACAGACGGCAACACAGAGATCATCGAAGGCAATATCAGAACCAGAGGGCTGAGATACGAGGACTGCAGCCTTGGCAGCAGCTTCAGCAGTCTCGTTTCCTGGAAGACCGACATGACCAGGAACCCAAATAAACATCGCAGTGGCTCCACCAAGAGTGAGCAAGTGACAGTCTTCCTGGATCCGTTGCACTACGGGATGGGCAGTGTACAGCGCACAGAGGCTTTGAAGGCCAGTGAAAGAGTCCAAGCAGAGGGCGCAACTGAAAGGCCTGCGGATGCGCTCCGTGGCCTGATACAGGGCGAAGGGCCCTGCTGTAAGTACTGAGCAGTGCGCCGGAAGCCGACACCGAGAAACGTCGACGCCAATGACGTAGGCACACGCGACACCACGGTCAGTCCGACAGCCATCAGTGTACACAAAGGTACTGTAAGAAGCAGCTTTTGATACAGGAGTTGGGACAGAAACTGCTTCTTTTCTTTTCTTATAGATGTTTCTTCCATCTGTAAGTTCCATTGCAACCTATTCTAATGATTCTTGAGCAATTCCTCATTTCTGTTGCAGTACACACCCCAAATACCTTTCTTTTGACTTTGGCATCGCCATCTGGGCCTCTGAATGGGGATGTTTTAATCATCTGTACCACAACGACGAAGAAATTTGTTAGATAATCGTCAGGTCTTTTCTCCGGTTTACCTCTCAGACTCTGTTTTACTTTGCAAGTTTAATTTTTACATGCCGCAGCCTTTTATATTTCCTGAAATATACCAGCATGAAGGAATGGCAATACCACTAGACACGCCGTAATCCAAAGGCGTGGTAAAGTCTTCCCCCGGCTCAGAGTAATTTTTTGCAGACGTGGTCTACCGTATCTTCCTTCGCCGTCGGCGTTGCCGTTGTTACCGTGAGGCACCGTTATACCACGAGGAAATGCGCATCGCTCTTAGAGCATGAGGTATGATGACCTTAAGCCACTGACTACACACAACGGTCACGGTAGCACCTGATTCCAGAATGGCTGCAGTAGTTAGGATCTACGAACTATCCCCTCTTGACCAGGTCCCCAAAACTTAACTCGTAACGAGACCCCTTCAAAGTAAATTGTCATAACGATCGTCTATAAAGGCTTCGTACAACGAGAAGAAATGTTACAGTTTATGGAATAATAACGGATACGACCAAACGGTCTTATCTCTTCTGCTTTGTTTAACATAATTTCGTTCACAGTTTCATTTCGCATTCACCACTCATTCACCAAAACCCTTTGATGAACAGTTTTGGTTGCTTGACACCAACACTCAATGATAATGATACAGTTTTTCTCCTTTTCATAAATTGAAGCCCGCTCTCCGCGATATAATTAAAAAAAACGGTCTCAATACCGCGTCCCTCGTGAGACGCGAATAGATTTATCCCGGAATTGACCGCCCGGTAGGTGTACTCAATTTAATGACCACACTTCACTATCCGCTATTTCGCGTAACTGAATGTCCATTTGTTAGTCTGATTATACACTGTAGCTACTTAAAATTCGCCCCTATATTGTTCACAACGCACAATTAGCACTTCTTTACTTGTCTTTTTTTTCTAAGAGTAAACGAAAAAAAAAAAGACGCCGTATCATCGGCTTAGTCGATATAAAGCAAAACACCTTAATATGCCCAATTTTACCTCTTCTTATAGGAATCACGCGGCGTGCGTTTTTAACGATAACTTTACGCTATTCAAGTTCCGTTACAGCTATCTTGACTCGTAATGCTACAGGGGGGACGGGGGGGGGGGGGAGGGGGGCGTTCGTATATTGCAATGACGTGAACGTTCATTCCGCAAATTGAAAAACAAGAGAGATATCTTTTCTCGAACTTCCGAGTCAAAAGTTTTGTTAGCATCTAAGATATAAAATAAAAAACTCGCGTGGTTACTTCAGTATCGTTTCTGTACGTTCTTGTCGATGCTTGCGATACTGCACCTGTTGAAGGTTAAAAAGTTATTTACATTTTCGCACAAGATCGATAACTATCCATTCGACTTGCTACTAAATGCCTGCGCGGCTTTTAAATGCCGACGTTCGCCTATTTTCGTATCGTAAACAGAATCACCAGCAATGAACATAGCCACCGAATTAAACATTCTTATAACTAGCAACATCTTGCACAAAAAATTAACAACAGGTATAGTTTTGAATATGGCACTCTTTCACCAACCGTATATAAGTTTAAATGGAGAAATACCACAGCCAACCGGATGCAAATAATTATTTAATACATTTACTTAGATTTGAACATATCTAAGGACGACTTCATCACAACGAAAATTTTAAGGCCGTAAAGCTACACTGCGAGATGGCAACAGCCAAGCCTCAGAGCAGACATGCTGAGGTCGAAAATTCAGACGGTTCCAGCCTTTTTAATTTTTGAGTTCAGCATGTCTGCTCTAAGCTTTCGCTGTTGCCTTCTCGCAGTGTAACTTAACGGCTTTTAAATTTTCGTTCTGATGAAGACGTCCTTAGAGATGTCAAAACGTATGCGAATGAATCAGACAATTATGTGCAACCGGTTGGCTGTGGTATTTCACCATTGATAATAACACAGAGGAATTATAATACAAAAATCAATAGCCCAAGGAGAAGATGTGTTGAACAAATACACATCACTGTCTAACAAAACACTATTTGGCACACTAGATGGGCTGCATAAATAGTCCCCCCTCAAAAAAAGCAGCGGATTATTTTCACACGCAGAATCACAACAAAAACAGCTCAAGTGTCAACAACACAAAATCGCGGTTACATAAATGAAACAACAAATGAAATGGCGTCAGAAACTTTGTATTTTGCTGACAAAATACGCCAAATGCGTGTGTAACAGCTATAAACGACAATAGTAAAAGAAATAAAGTAACTGTTTTAATACTTTATAAACAAGGGAATCGCTATATAGTGATTTTTATTCCGAAACGAATGAAAAACGGGAAAAGTTTGCAAATTTTGCGGATGACAAGTTGTAGAATGCGTTGTAGGTAGAAAACAACCGCCGTACACCAGTAACAGCGAATCGTACGAGGTATGAGAACAAGTATACAGTGTATAACAAAAAGCTGTGGCCAAACTTCTAGGAAACATCCATCACACGAAGAGCAAGAAATTCTCATATAGACTGATGAGTCAAAATGTTATGACCACCTGTTTAATAGCATGCTGTTCCATTTTTCAAATACAGAACTATAGAGATTCTGCTTAGCGTGGGTTCTACAAGTCTCTGAGAGGATTGCAGAAGTATGTGGTACAGTACGTCTATGCACAGGTAAACCAATTCCCCCAAATTAAGGGATGGTGGTTTACGTATACGAAGCTGGCACCTGATATGTCAAAGTAGGTCTTGGGCAAGACATCAATGTGAGTTGACTGTAACGCCCCTCAAAGCACTGCAGCACGATTCTGACCTTGGAACACGAACAGTTATCCTGCTGGAATATGTCATCGCCGTAGCGGATGACGTCAGGCATGAAGCGACGCAGATGGTCCGCAATAATGTTCACGTAGTTCACTGCTGTCACGATGCCTTCGATTACCACCACAGATCCTACGGAAGACTAACTCTGTGTACCCCATAGCATAATTCTGCCCTCAGCGGCCTGCATCTGTAGCGTGGTGCGTGTTTCGTGCAGCCATTCGCTTGGATGGCGACGTGTAAGGACCCAACCACCGACCTGGTGTAACAAGAAATGAGATTCATTCGACAGGCGACACTCTTCTGTTGACCCCCGGTGAAAAGTCGGTGATGCTGTGCCCAGTGCTGTCATAACTGACGACGGGTCAACAAAGGGACAAGTAGAGGTCAAGCCATGTGACGCTCCATCTTCAACAATGGCCTCTGAACGGTGTGCTCCGAAACACTCGCGCCTGCACCAGCACTGTGCTCTGTCGTCACATCTGCCACAGATCGCCGCCCGTCTTGGATTACCTCTTTGTTTTGTGATGAGACGTGGTCGTCGAATACGATACGCCCTACTCGTTATTCCACCATCCTTGAACCACTTTCCATAGGTGCTCACGACACACCAGACAACAGCTTCGCCGTTTCAGAGATTCTCGCTTCCAGCCGCAGCGCCACAACAATGTGCCATTTGTCAGAACCGCTTATGTCAGTGGATTTCCGCATCTGCGGCCTGTATCTTCGATATAATGACTGCCCATTCGTCTCTTTTCCGTTTACATTCTTTCCCTACTATGCCACGTGCCCGCAACACCTCTGGAGGCATTCAGCCTCGCGGTGGGCAGTGGTCATAATGTTTTGACTCATCAGTGTATATTATAAATGAGAAAAGTGTGTGTGTGTGTGTGTGTGTGTGTGTGTGTGTCTGTGTGTGTGTGTTTAATTACTTCACGCTGAAACGGCTGGACGGATTTGGATGAAATTTGTGTACTCTGAATTAACACATAGGTTACCTTGTATAAAGTGGTGAGTGTGGGGGTGATAAAGGAGTGTAGCGTACGACGCGCGAATACCCGCAGTGTAGTCATCCAGTGTTTGAGAATGAGAGCACTTCGTGACTTGCAGCAAACTTTACACGTAATATCAAACCTTTACGAAACTTCTTCTCGCTGATAACTCCCACAAAATGATGAAAGACAAGAAATGTATCGCTTACTGCATTTCCGCTGTACATGCAGTAATACTGCCGCTTAAAGCACGACGTTTAATTTATAACTTCTTTGCTACTAACTGTATTCGCGAAACGTTTTGCATACAGTATTAACATATAGCGCTGAATGTACCTGAAAAATTATATCGTTGTACGACCCATAGTTCAGGAAGTATGACATCATTACTATTGAGCCGCGTGAAAATGAAACTGCAGGGCGAAGTTGGCTAGAGGTAGAGGTGACGTATATGTACAAATACGTTCGAAATATGTGAAATATATTTGACAGGGCGTATGCAGACGGGAAAAGTGACAGATAAAAATTCTCATCCTATACCCCTATAACGATTTCAACCACAGATTAGAGGGTGGGGGGGGGCGGGAGGAGGCGATGCAAAGGGGGAGGGGGAGGGGAAGATGAGAGGGGGGAGCAAACTGATGGGAAGAGGGGAAGGAGGGGATGGACAGGGAGAGGAGAAGGGAGGAGATGGACTAATAGAACATTGGAATAAATAATTACCTGAGGATTTTTTGTAAATAACTGTTTAACAACGGGTAAATGCAAATGTCGTGTGACTAGGGCCCTCCCGTCGGGTAGACCGTTCACTACAGGATGCAGCTAGTATGTGTTATATACACATTGATCCGGAAACGTTTTACTTCCATGTTAAACTTCAGTGCCTGCAGCTCTTCAAGACAGTAATCACGGGAAACTGTCCGCCACCGGTAGCAGAGTGGTCAGCGCGACAGAATGTCAAACCTAAGGGCCTGGGTTCGATTCCCGGCTGGGTCGGAGATTTTCTCCGTTCAGGGACTGGGTGTTGTGTTGTCCTACTCATCATCCTTTCATCCCCATCGACGCGCAACTCGCCAAAGTGGCGTCAAATCGAAAGACCTGCACCCGGCGAACGGTGTACCCGACGGGAGGCCCCAGTCACACGGCAAGAAAAGAATAAGGAAACTCACAGGAAAGGAACGTATCAGCAAAGTATGATATACTTTCGTGAGTGAAATTTTCAAAGTGCCCTCAGTTAGCAAGGATACAGGCATCAACCTGCCGTCGCATTCAATCCCGGATGCGCTGAGGTGGTCCGGACAATGTGGGGGCCCAGGACATGATCCACCTCCACCCATCCATTCGTCACAATCTGCTATTTATAAGCCTAGAAGCAGCTCCATCGTGCACGAAATACATGTACACATGTTACAACAGAACGCGTAGAGTATTCTTTAAGAGAGGCTGGTAAGTTTATCTGTAGAGACTGGATGGAACACCGTGATACCTAACAGTTACCAACAGTGCCACCGAAATGTTAATAGGAAATCTTTGATTTTAATGTGACTGCACAATGTCGTGAGTATTCACGACAGCCCATACGAGTCGATTCCGAAAATTTACAATGTGATCACGCTAAAGCGAAGTTTCGTCTGTGGACGGCACTAGTGCACTAAAGTGAAGGTTGGCGTATTGCTGAATGAACCAATCGAAGAATGCGCCCTTGCAGAGAATTCTGCCTGCACAAACTGTATACGGATACAGCAGGTTCTCACGTAGCCTCATCAGACAAATACGTGGTCGATGTTCCTTGCTGCAGCTAATTGTGTTGCGCTGACACTACAGTCGTCAAGTTCCTCCTCCAGCTGACGTGTCTCCGTTCTTCTAGGTCTCCGATGGGTCACTATCAGTGGGCTTAAATGTCCCATGCTCCCTAAGACGGTATTTTGAACCTTTCATATAAGAAAACGTTTCGCGTAAAGCTGCTAGAAAATAAGCTGACGTGGAGATAAAGCGTTTTCGGACAAATCTAAATATTCGTGTACTGCCGGTACGTTCTGCTCATCTATGTTTCCCATGATTAATGTGATTATACAGTAAAGAAGAAAATAAGCTTGGCATGGAAATAAAGCGTTTTCGGACACATGTCAATATAATATATTCTCCTCTATAACAGAGGAATGTTTCCTGCGAGTTAGACCATCCCTTTTTATTACACCCTATATAACAATCTTATTTCCATATTAGCGTACTACACCTAAATCTTTCGGCATAGCGTTACTGTGTAACACAAGATGCTTCAACCCTGTGACACGTGTCATTACATGCATGTGTGTACTAACGTGAAGAAATATGTCGCCGCCGCGCGGGATTAGCCGAGCGGTCTACGGCGCTACAGTCATGGTCTGTACGGCTGGTCTCGGCGGAGGTTCGAGTCATCCCTCGGGCATGGGGGTGTGTGTTTGTCCTTAGGATAATTTAGGTTGGGTAGTGTGTAAGCTTAGGGACTGATGACCTTAGCAGTTAAGTCCTATCTCACACACATTCGAACATTAAATACGTCGCCAAATTATCGCTCGTTTGTTCATTTAAATACCCTATAGCAAAAACTCATGTAACATATGCAATATATTAACAGGTAAAAATCATTTTCAGAAAGAAAACAAACAAAAAAATCCCAATGAAGACACCACATTCAGCGCTGGAGCGTGTTTGAGTGACGACAAAACTAATGGAAAGCCGTCTTGCATAAAGCGCATCTTATATCTAGTTTTTCATAGCAAGCATGGAAAATAGGAAGCGCTACATGACGCGAACGGTGAATTACAGAGCTCCTCTTTTACCTAAGATTCTTTGTTTGTTTGCTTGTTTTGTTTTAGGACGCGAAACAACTGGGGTCGAACGCGCCCAAATGAAATTATTGAACACGGAGACAGAGAAGAGTTAAAAAATGACTATGCGTCAATCCCAATTGACATAGGAGAAGACAATTAAAAACAGGGACGTGGAGAAAGGGTTACAAAGGACACCATACAGAAACGGAGGTCCAAAACTAAAATTTAAATGACCTTCGCCATATTGCTTTGACGGATAAAAAGTACACTACTGGCCATTAAAATTGCTGCACCACGAAGATGCCGTGCTACAGACGCCAAATTTTACCGACAGGAAGAAGATGCTGTGATTTGCAAATGATTAGCTTTTCAGAGCATTCACACAAGGTTGGCGCCGGTGGCGACACCTACAACGTGCTGACATGAAGAAAGTTTGCAACAGATTTCTCATACACAAACAGCAGTTGACCGGCGTTGCCTGGTGAAACGTTGTTGTGATGCCTCGTTTAAGGAGGAGAAATGCGTACCATCACGTTTCCGACTTTGGTAAAGGTCGGATTGTAGCCTATCGCGGTTGCGGTTTATCGTATCGCGACATTGCTGCTCGTGTTGGTCGATATCCAATGACTGTTAGCAGAATATGGAATCGGTGAGTTCAGGAGGGTAATACGGAACACCGTGCTGGATCCCAACGGCCTCGTATCAGTAGCAGTCGAGATGACAGGCATCTTACCCTCATCGCTGTAAGGGATCGTGCAGCCACGTCTCGATCCCTGAGTCAACAGATGGGGACGTTTGCAAGACAACAACCATCTGCACGAACAGTCCGATGACGTTTGCAGCAGGACGGAGTATCAGCTCGGAGATCATGGCTGCGGTTACCCTTGACGCTGCATCACAGACAGGAGCGCATGCGATGGTGTACTCCACGACGAACCTGGGTGCACGAATGGCAAAATGTCATTTTTTCGCGTGAATCCAGGTTCTGTGTACAGCATCATGGTGGTCGCATCCGTGTTTGGCGACACGGCGGTGAACGCACATTGGAAGCGTGTATTCGTCATCGCCATACTGGCGTATCACCCGACGTGATGGTATGGGGTGTCATTGGTTACACGTCTCGGTCACCTCTTGTTCGCATTGACGGCACTTTGAACAGTGGACGTTACATTTCAGATGTGTTACGACCCGTGGCTCTACCCTTCATTCGATCCCTGCGAAACCGTACATTTCAGCAGGATAATGCACGACCGCATGTTGCAGGTCCTGTACGGGCCTTACTGGATAGAGAAAATGTTCGACTGCTGCCCGGGCTAGCACATTCTCCAGATCTCTCACCAACTGAAGACGTCTGCCCAATGGTGGCCGAGCAACTGGCTCGTAACAATACGCCAGTCACTACTCTTGACGAACTGTGGTATCGTGTTGAAGCTGCATGGGCAGCTGTACCTGTACACGCCATCCAAGCTCTATTTAACTCAATGCCCAGGCGTATCAAGGCCGTTATTACGGCCAGATGTGGTTGATCTGGTACTGATTTCTCAGGATCTATGCACACAAATTGCGTGAAAATGTAATCAGATGTCAGTTCTAGTATAATATATTTGACCAATGATTAACCGTTTATCACCTGCATTTCTTCTTGGAGTAGCAATTTGAATGGCCAGTAGTGTAAAACGCGGTCGACAGCCCGTGCGTCATTTGCTAAAGCGGCCGATAACACAGACGGCAAACCGAAGCGGGAACGTAAACGGTTAAAAAAAGGGCATTCCGTCAGGAAGTGGCGGTCAGTTAAAACTTGGGAGCAATGCGTAGAAAGTGGCGGGGTGCGCCACTTTTCAAATGACGATGGCTAAGAAGTCAGAGCCCAGTACGCAGCCGAGGTAAAATGACCTCTTCCAACGCCGGCGGGAAGGCCGAGAGGAATCGTCCAAGCCACTGGGAGAGGCTTAGTAATGCGGAGCTTATTCCCACGAAGTGAGGGCCAAAGGCGATGCCAAAGGGACATCCCTTCCTGACAGACGGCAACACAGAGGTCATCAGAGGGAATAGAGGAACTGGTGGGCTGACATACGAGGACTGCAGCCTTGGCAGCAGCGTCAGCAGCCTCGTTTCCTGGCAGACCGACTTGACCAGGAACCCACGTAAACATCACAGTGGCTCCACCAAGAGCGAGCAAGGAAGTTTTCCTGGACCCGTTGCACTAAGGGATGGGCGGTGTACAGCGCACAGAGGCTTTGAAGGGCGCTAAGAGAGTGTGAGCAGAGGTCCTCAAAACATGTACTAAATGAGAATTGCTTCCAGTGAACTGTATTCTGGCAATAGCACTCTGAAATTCTATTTCTAAATCCAAATCGTTCGCGTAACGACGCTCACATATTCTTGTGGCAGACGGGAAATCTGAGGTGTGTTGGCTCCTCTGGCACTTTCGGAGAGTCCGACGCCGAGTGACGGCTTGTTACCGGTGTGCGACGGTTCCTGGTGCGCCTGAAAGCATCTCGTCGCGAACGACTGCGACTCACCGCAGTTTCGCAGCCGCTTGCATTCCGTGAGACGCGGCTCCGGTTGCTGACTTATCTCCGGACTTGAAGAGAAACTCGACCACTGCACACTGTCGTAATCGGTTGTCACTTTAATATCCCGTGCTGGCTTACCTGTAACAAAAGGAAACAAAAGTTAGGTACACTATATAAAATAGTGATATAACATAGCGTTTTTCTATAAGAAACTAACGAAAAACAGAGAAACAGAAGACGTTTCCTTGCTTGCAGATGACAACCTGTAGAATGGATTGTAGATAGGAAACTACCAGTCAAGAGAACTAATAGCGTCTTGTGAGGTATGACAATAGTATATCTTATTTCCTAATTGGTATCCTAGATCTAAATTTTTCAGCATAGCGTAACTGAACAACATATCATGCCTCAACACCATGACGTGTCTAACTGTGTACGTAAGCTATCGTATAATTTCGCGACGAACTGTCGCCCCTTTGCACACATAAACAACGACTGAAAGTAGCAAGGAAAATGCAGAAACATGTTTGGAAAATACAACACTAATGAAACGATCCACTGAAACTGTATGGTCCCAGAGACGTTTTCAGGTCTCAAACATCTATGATGTATACATGCAGACAGAAGCGACGAATGAAAATTTGCACCAAAACCGGGTTTCGAACCCTGATCTCCTGCCCATAAGACAGATGTGCTGACCACTACACCACCCCGGCGCAGTGGGATTGCAGACAGGCAGGCGTCAATGGGAATTTGGACTGGGGACGAAGGTGTGATAGGATAGACCGTGGAATCGTACGGAGTCACTGCGGCAGGGTGGCGTAGTGGTTAGCGCATCTACCTACTGAGCAGCAATCCCGTGTTCGAATCCCGGCCTCCGTACAAATTTTCATTGGACGCTTCAGTCTGCATATATACATAATGAAACAGGGTCTCGAATAACTCGAAATTTCTCTCCGACCTAGATTTATGTTTGTCGAGTTTCCCTAACTTACTTACGGCAAATGCCGGGATGATTCCCTACAAAGAACGGCTCATTTTCTTTTACATGCGACCTCTCTAATTCGTCGTCGATGATGTCGGGAGGTTAGTGCCTAATCTTCTTTCCCGTAGTAAACGTTGCAGGGAATACGACAGCGCAACTTGTGCTTTGCGGCTTAACAATGCTCTGCCACTATCTATCGCTTGAGCCTTGTCCCACAGTCACGCAGGGTCAGCCATCGTTAAACAGATTTGGCATGTTCCTGCCGCCACCCCGTACCCCACGGGACGGAACTACTCTACCCCAACTGCGTCGAGTGTAATCCATGGAATAGTGCGGATGTGTTCAGATGTCTGCGAGCCGCGTATCTGAGGCGG
Organism: Schistocerca piceifrons; assembly: GCF_021461385.2. Taxonomy (NCBI): domain Eukaryota; kingdom Metazoa; phylum Arthropoda; class Insecta; order Orthoptera; family Acrididae; genus Schistocerca; species Schistocerca piceifrons. The sequence continues at coordinate 484,953,308 of NC_060145.1, forward strand.
ATCATGGGGACGAGCCCAGTATTCACCTAGCGGGATGTGGAAAACCGCCCGAAAACCACATCCAGGCTGGCCGGCGCACAGGCCGTCGTCGTTAATCCGTCGGGCGGATTCGATCTGGGGCCGGGGCGCCTACCCTAGTCCAGGAAGCAGCGCGTTAGCGCTCTCGCCTACCCTGGCGGTTTAACAACGCTCTGCCACTGAACACTAGTAATCGTTGCCACGGAAACGTCGACGTGGTAATCAGGTGTACGCCGGGCTCGAAGCATTCTTGTCAAATAGCAACAGCACTGCACTCCGTCTTCAGGCCACAAGTGGTCCATCGGGACCATCCGACCGTCGTGTCATCCTCAGATGAGGATGCGGATAGGAGGGACGGGAGGTCAGCACACCGCTCTCCCGGTCGTGGTGATAGTTTTATTTGACCGGAGCCGCCACTAATCGGTCGAGAAGCTCCTCAATTGGCATCACGAGGCTGAGTGCACCCCGAAAAATGGCAACAGCCCATGGCGGCCCGGGTGGTCGCCTATCCAAGTGCCGGCCACGTTCGGCAGCGCTTAAGTTCGGTGATCAGACGGGGACCCAACAGCAGTGCCGTATTCCAGCAAGCCGTTGGCAGCGATTAATTACTTACTACTTTCCTGTAAGCGAACACTGCGCACGTCCTCCACTTGGGGGGCCGCGTGTCTCTGAATGGTCCCTGCGGTCCGTGGCTCGGAGGCTCTGCGGCCAGAAGCGACGCACTCTCGGCGATGCGCCGGACAGACGTGTCGCGACGCGCTGGCCCCGCGGATTCCACCGTAAGCGGCTGCTGGTGGAGCCGGATGAATTACGCGCACTGACACACGCGTGTAGAGTCGGTGTAACGAGGGTCGCCGGCGCTGCTCTGACCCGGGAACACAGGATGGGACTCGTAACTGCTCCAGTACCCTGCAGCAGTCCAACGACTGCCAGAAGAATTCCGAGATCCAGGCGCTGTAGGTTTTTGCAACTGTAATAACAGTCCTATGTAGACCATACTCATTTCGCTTTCTTTCAGTTACACATCGTCTACTTTTTCATTTTGCCGGATCACCCTTGCTTTTGTTTTTGTCGTTGTGGAAGCGCCATTTTCTCTCTCTCTCTCTCTCTCTCTCTCTCTCTCTCTCTCTCTCCCTCCCTCCCCCTCAAGTACACGTATACACAAGCACCACCATCCCCCTCGCCTGTGTGTGTGTGTGTGTGTGTGTGTGTGTGTGTGTTTGCGCACAACTCCTGCCGTTTTTCTCCACAACAACAAAACAGGAACAGGATTCAAAGTCAACAGGGAATATAGTACCCTCAGATTGCCCGCCCGGCCAGTGTGTGGATGGTTTTTAGGCGGTTTTCCATCTGCCTCGGCGAATGCGGGCTGGTTCCCCGACACTATGTCGGCGCTTGCTGCGGAAACAAGTTCTCCACGTACGCGTACACCACCATTACTCTACCAAGCAAACATAGGGGTTACACTCGTCTGGTGTGAGACGTTCCCTTGGGGGTCCACCGGGGGCCGAACCGCACAATAACCCTGGGCTCGGTGTGGGGCGGCGGAGGGGTGAAGTGGACTGCGGTAGTCGTCGTGGGGTTGTGGACCACTGCGGCTGCGGCGGGGACGGAGGCTCTCCGTCGTTTCTGGGTCCCCGGTTACCATACCATACAATACAATACAATACCCTCAGATTTCCACGGGAACGAATGTAATGTACTATCTTCCATGGAAACTTTGCCAAGTCCGTCTCGTTGACTACAACACCAAGTGCACACTTAGGTTTCTGAATCTGAACATAGTTTGAGGCCTCTGGCTACTAAACCTTTAGTGCCAACACTCTCCTCCGAAAACTGTTAAAACGTTGAAAACTGCACACCAGCACGTGGGAAGCGCTGGCCGCACGGGAAGATATACTTCATGGATCACCAAGTCTCCGAGCACAAGGATGGCTTAGATTTCGACGATTCGCATGAAGATTCCACTATAACTGTAAATGATCCGGAATCTGCAGATAGTGATAGCGAGCCTGGTACTCCTAGAGGGACTACACATACTCCAAACAATTTTTTGTAGGATGATGATAATGAAGTTGTTACTGATACACTCGTACTACAAGCGTCTGAAAACCGCCCAAAGATAAACAGATAAATGAAATCATTTGGAAAAAGCAAAGTGTTTGGTTTCATTATGAACCTTGTATTGGAGCATCTGGAAACGATATGATTCGTCTTGTACGGGAAATTGGGAGGAACCAGACCTACAAGAACTGTTTTGACAGACGTTATACCTCTATAAGTCTAGCTGTATTCCTATTCAAGTCACGGATTCAATGTGTAGGAACGATCCACACGAATACACTACCAAGCTGTAAATTTCAAAATGAAACGTAGCCGAGGAAAGGAGCGCGTGGGTATTCTGAGGAATGCGTTACAGCTTTTGACAATGTGGACTTAATCTCCGTTTAGTATAAAGACAGTAGTATTGTCCGTTTTCTACCTACCTTTGTCAGCGAGTTGCCAAAATCTGAAGTGAAAAGGTTTAACAGAAAGAAGAGTGAACGCAGAATAGTACCATGTCCTGCTGTTGTTTCCGTTTACAACTTACATATGGGAAATGTAGATTTGTTACATAGCAATATCGGCATATGTCATGTAAAGATTACATCCAAACGATGGCATTTATGTTTGTTTTCCACCTTAATGATACAATTGTAATAAATTCGTGGATTCCCTACAGATTCATACTCACTCTAAAACGAATAACTGACATTCCAAAGACCCAGAAGTAGTTTAGAATTGAAGTGGCTCAAATCTTTCCCAGATTGGTGCTGGGGCAGAAAAGCGAGGTAAGCCAGTTAGCACAGATCCAGTAGAGACCAACATGAGTAAATTTAAGGGATCGCCTTCTCATTCCATACCGGCCAGTGATTAATGTGCAGTCGCCCGACCTGCGAAGTTACCTTTGCCATACGTAAACTTATAAGCTTAGGGACAATAAAGACAAAAACTGCCTTCTTGCATTCCACAGTATTTTAAAGGCACACACACACACACACACACACACACACACACACACACACACACACACACACACACACACACACAGAGAGAGAGAGAGAGAGAGAGAGAGAGAGAGAGAGAGAGAGAGAGAGAGTAATGGCGTAAGAGGGGGACAATTTCGTTTGTGAGCTCTGATGAGCTTCGTCACAAGGAGCGACGTATTTTCACTTACTGTCTGCAGTTTACTTTAAATTCTTAAATTTATTGCGTTTTTGGATGTACAGTAGCTACTGTTACACGTTTTAATTACTGAAGGCGTTTAGTATGGGCGGAGACTGTGATTGATTCGTTCAGACGGTAGCTGGGTCTGTGACCCTCCAGGTGGTGATGGCTTCAGCCATGCGGCTTGAAGCCATTGCCAGTGGGCATCACTGTGGGAGGCTGCACGTGGCCATCTGAGAGGTGTCCATAACGTTCCACGTATTATTCGCCGATAGAGCCACTACTGTGACTGCATCAGTTACTGCCCCACTTTGGGGAGAACCCTCGCCTATGGTCGAGTGAGAAGTCACATGGGGGTGTGGCAGGCAGCCCCCTTTGGGGCTATCTGTGGCTGTTGAAGATCCTGAGCCAGACACAGTCGTTTGGCCTGTTTCAGAAGCAGGCTCCCAATCCGCAAGATCTGAGCATTCACAGAGGTTTGGATTACTCTTTGGTGGAAGCTCCAGCGTTAGGCGCGTACCGAGACCCCACAGGGATACAGCTGCCAAGGAGGGGAAGGAAGCCAGTGTGGCCTCTAGATGCATACCAAGAGGAGTAATGACAGATGTGGAGTGGACGCTTCCGGATCCCAATACAGAGCACAGGGTGAACTCCGCTGCAAGTGATGGTCCGTGTGGGAACTGACGTGTCTCACTTTGGCTGGAGGAGATTCTCTGGTGGCATTTTAACTGGTAGAGACTGCAGTCTTGCCTGCGAGATGAAGGCAGAGCTCACCATCTGTGGCATCATCTTCAGGACCGATTGCAGATCTTTGGTACAGAACCGAATGGAGTGTCTCAGAGGATCTGACGGTTCTGTGTAGGCTGCAAATTCCTCGATTTGCGCCATCGGGTGATGAGGTTTCACGCTCCGCTTAATAGGTCATGTCTCCACTACACAGAGGAGGTGGCTACACTGTTAACCGGGGGCTGTGTGGAGTGGAACAGGCGGTTATTTTAGTTTAGAGTGTCTCGCGAAGATACAGAAACGGCTTCAGTCCCAAAGGATGCAGGACGAACACAGATTGTGAACAAACATGGTAACAATCAGTATTGTAGTTGCAAATTGTCGTAGCTGTGTTGGGAAAGAATCAGAGCTCGAAGCGCTAGTGGAAAGCACTGAAGCTCAAATCGTTACTGATACCAAAAGCTCAGTGTCAATTTTTATAAAGAATCTAACGTTGTGCAGAATGGGTAGGTTCAATACCGTTGGTAAAGTGTTTGTTGCTATTAGAAGAAGTTTATCTTGTAGCGAAACTGAAATAGAGTGTTCCTGTTAGTTAGTATGGGTAGAGGTTATACTTGACAACCGGGATAAATTAATAATTTGCTTATTTTATCTTCCCCCGACTCAGATGATCGAGTTGCTGAACTCGAGTCTCATTTCAAATAGGTAACCGACTCATACAATTATACTTGGTGGTGACTTCAACCTTCCCTCGATATGTTGGCAAAGAAATTGCTCAACGCCGATGGCAGCCATAAAACATAGTCAGAAATTGTACTAAATTATTTCTATGAAAATTATTTTGAGCAAATTGTTTAGGAGCCCAGTCGAAGTGTGAATGGTTGCGAAAACATACTTGGCCACTTAACAAAAAATAACCTGAGCAGGTAGGTAGCAGCTTGGGATTAGTGGCCACAAGGAGTTCGTAGGAGCGAGACTGAACAGTGTAACCTCGAAATCCACTAAAAATAAACGCACAATGTATCTACTTAAGAAAACAGAAAAAAATGACTTGGCACCTTCCTAAGACAATCTCAACTTCTTCCAAGATCAGATGTGACTTAAATTCAATGAAATAGAAACAGCGGCTTCTGAGAGATATTTTCCAAATAAATTAATAAGAGATGGTATGATCTCCATTGGAGTACACAACAAGAGCACTGTGACAGAAGCTGTGAAAAAAGCATGCTAGATTCAGAAGAACGCAAAACCTCAGATGGACGATGTATTGCTAAAGCTCTAAACTTAGGAACGACTTCAATGCGAGATGCTTTTAATAGTTTCCTCAATGAAACTATGTCAAAATCTGGCAGTAAATCCCAAGAGGTTGTGGTCATATGTAAAGTGCACCTGCGGCAAGACACAATCAATAACTTCACTGCGCGACACTAGTGCTAATACTAGCGATGACAGTGCGACTAAAGGGGAGTCACTAAACAGCTTTCCGAAATTCCTTCACCAAAGAAGTAGGACACATTTCAGAATTCGAAAAGAAAATATGCCAAGATGGGTAACTTAGGAGTAGATATCCTAGGTGTAACAACTTAAATCACGCAATAAAAACAAGTCCTCTGGTCCAGATTTTATTCATATTAGATTTGTTTCAGAGTATGATGGCACAGTAGCTCCACATTTAACAATCACATACAACCGTTTGGTCAACGAAATATCCGTACACAAGATCGGAAAGTTGCACAGGTTGCGCAAATACTCAAGAAAGAAAACAGGAGTAATCCAGACAATTACAGCCCAATCACTGACGATTAGCAGTAGAATTTAGAACACATGCTGTGTTCACACATTATGAATTTTCTGGAAGAAAACGGTCAATGAACGCACAGTCAGCACGGATTCAGAAAATTTCGTTCTTATGAAGCTCAACTAGCTATTCATTGCATGAAGTAATGCGTGATGTCGACAGGGGAGCTCAGACTGATTCAGTATTTCTAGATTTCCAGAAGGCTTTTGACACCGTTGTTCACAGCAGACTCTGTGCTGTTTTCTAATCTAGATAAACGATTGAGGACGCATTCTGGGCAGTGATCTGAGACTGTTTGCAGATGATGCAGTCGTCTGCCGTCTAATAGCGTCATCAGGAGATCAAAACTAATTGCGAAATGAGTAAGTCAGGGTATCTCTATGGTGCGGAAAGCGTAATTTGGCGGTGAATAATAAGAAGTGTAAAGTCATCCACATGAGTATTAAAAGGAAATCGTTAAATTTCGCCCACTAAGCAAAATTTGTGAGACTATGAAGCTGGAAACTCGTAGCGGTAAAAGTACCGAATTATGTGGCGACATAAAACTGAGTTGCTGTCAGGCAGGGAAATTTCTGAAGCCCACTGCTAGTGCATCAGGGAATGCGGGAACAGAGCAGATGCAGCCGCGGAATGTCCTCGGCGCACTCACGCTGGCGTGGACGCGACGCGACGCGACTGCGGCCGTGGGAAGGAGCCGCATGCTTCCGGTCTGGCCTCTGCCCTTCCGTCCCGAAGATGGCGAAACCCACAGCCGCGAAGAGAGCAAGCTGACGCTACAGAAACACATGACCCATAGTTCCCAGTGACCGTAAAGCAGCGATCGCAACGGCCATCTACAAACAGGCAGCAGAATTAGCTCACTCCATTCTAAGCACTAGGGCTTATTTCCGAACTGTCTTATCTTCGTATCAGATCAATATCCAGTTTCTAATACCAAAACTTGGGACAGATGGTTCTCTATGATCTACTTGCTTTTTTCTTTCTCTTGTTAGAAACGGTACCGCAAAACTGGTGTTATTTCCAAAGTGGCGTACGCCTTTCTTGTGTTAACTTTTTCCTCACTGAAGTGATCGTCGGCATACGACGCTCGAACTCTTACGGGAATTGGCGACGTGCCGCGAGTAATGAGGACAGTGGGTAGGGAGCGCTACATCAGTAGTGTGTGGGTAAGTTGAGAATTGGTGTCTGACGGGAGGCGTGCTAGGGTGATCCGTGCAGTTGCCACGGCCACTGTGTCTGGATGACTTAGCGGCGACGGTACGGTAGCTCAGCGTTTAAGCTCAGACAATTAGCTCCCCTCTGTAATAAATAAAAAAACTGAGTGAATCGATCAACGATGAACTTGAACAGATGTCATGTTGCCCCGAACAAATGCAACGAACAATAAAGAACAAAATGATATAAAAAAATGGTCAACGCATCTGTCTAGTAAGCAGGAGTCCCGGATTCGAATCCTCGTCCGGCACAAATTTTCACCTGCGCCACTGATATAAACGAATGCCCACTGGCAGCTAACGGATTTCATTCTTTTGTGCCTTGATTCATAGTGGCTGCAGGATCCAAATGGTGTTCGTTCTTTCGGCCGACTACCAGCAGTGATGTTCAGGGCTACCATTTCACTTGACAGCGGGATCCCTTCGGTTCTCATCTGCGGCACCCTTACAGCAAAGAGATTCGTCGACGATATTCTACGCCCCGTTTTGTTGGACTTCATGGCAAACCATCCTGGATTACATTTCAGCAAGATAATGCCCGCCTGCAAATAGCGAGAGTTTCTAATGCGCTTTCTAGACGCTGTTGCTTGTCTTCGTGACTGCCAAACTGTACCTTGGCCAGCAAGACCGCCGGATCTCTTCCCAGCTGAGAACGTCTGGAGAATTATGGATAGGCCCGTCCAACCAGGTCGGGATTTTGACTACCTAACGCGACAATTGGACAGAATTTGGCATAATATCCCTCAGGAAGACATCCAACAACTCTGCTAAGCCGAATAACTGCTCGCAAAAGGGCCGGGGGTGAACCAACGCTTTATTGACGTTCTCCTGAACGAATGGTCCAATTTTTATGTATTTGTAATCATGTTTGAACATGTAAATCACATCTAACAGTTTCTGTCCCATTCGGATAATTGCTTTGTGGCGTGTCGTTTTTTTTCTCAGAGTGCATTATATTTTAACATGACAGGTAGAATAGTTTTATTAAAATGCTAATCTTGTACGGCGAATTGCAAGGAAGAGAGAGAACGATAATCAGCTGCGACGCTCGTCAGTGACACATACCTATGCAAACACACTTGAGGGATATTGTAAGAGTATGCATTTTGCAGCATTCTTTGGGACTTTGTCAGGATAAATGATGTGAATTAAACTTACGTAAAACAAGACTGCTGGACATCATACTGTCAATGTTTGTCCCCAAATAACGATCAATTTACTTTTCTTGCAAAGTTTAGCATCCTTTTCCACATGTACAGTCTGATACATAGGATGAAATGATAATTAAATCATGACCCTAAGCTGTCCGACAGGCGTTGATATACATCAACGGGTTACATGGCAGACGGTCTATCCATCTGAGCCACCGAGGGCACAGAGGATAGTGCGACTGCAGGGATTTATCCCTTGCACGCTCCCCGTGAGACCCACATTCCCAACTTAATGTCCACACACTATTTTCTTAGTGCCCCTGCCCATTACACTCATTACTCGTGGCAGACAATCTTACCGAGTCCCATAGTTCGGGCAATGCGTGTGCTTCCAGCACAGAAGGAGGAGGCCAATGGCCTGTTAGCCTTAACTCTATGGAGATGGTATCTGTTCTTTCGGACATAGGAGTACGTCTACACCTACATCAGTACTCACACTTCGGTGCTTGGCAGAGAGTTCATTGAAGCACCTTCAGACTACTTCTCTACCAAGGAAGTGTGTGCGCTCATACGAAACTTCTGGAAGCTGTGGCCGGACCCCGACCCGCAGTCGGGAATTTTGCCTTTCACGGACAAGTTTTACTTCTCCATCGTCCCACGCGAGGGAAAAACTAAAATTTAAATCTTTCCGTGCGAGTCTGTATTGTGGTGCTCCAGAAAAATGTTGAAAATCAGGTGGACCGATAAGGTAACGAATGAGGAGGTTCTCCGTAGAATCGGCGAGGAAAAGGACGTATAGAAAACTCTGGCAAGGGACAGGATGATAGGACACGTATTAAGACATCAGGGAATAGCCTCCGTAAAGACACAGGTGGGAATACGTCCAACAAATAACTGACGATGTTGGGTGTAGGTGCTACTCTGAGATCAAGATGTTGGCACATGAGAGTAATTCGTGGCGGCCTTCATCAAACCAATCAGACTACTGATAACTCCTCCCACTCACCCCCCAAAAAGGGAATCCTCGGAACGGTTTACTTCGGATTAGCGTCAAGCTGTGTACTTACATCTAAGTGCATGTGTACGCTTGATTAGGGCTGGTGTTCGTATGCTGTTAACCGGCGAAAAAGTAACAGAAGACCCAAATATTGGTCGGTTGTGTCCGTCTATCACCAGTAGCACCACAGCCAGCGACGAGCAGTCACCGGAGTAGAACCGTGTAGCGGCTGCGAAGTGACCGACAGTTGCGGCGCTCCGAACGGATGTTCGCGGTAGTGTTGTGCAAGGCTGCAAGCACACCCAGGGTGCCGCTCCGTTGGCGAGAACGAGCGAACACACTTTCAAACAGTGTGTTTACTTACTATTTAGGTGCCAGATAGAGACAGAAGCTGGTAGTACCACTGCGTTTATAATGCGGAAACTGAAATCAGATGCGTGGTACTTAAAATAGAGAACCAACAGCTTTTTTTCCTGTACAGAAATTATTAATATTATTAATTAGTCAGTTAGTTACTAATGACTATAACACCGTTTAATGTAATTCCTCGGCTTCAATGTATTTTTTTTGTTATGGATATTTTTTCATTTTTTTCTAAGCTGTCTATCGCTGGAATAATTTATTGTTTTTGCTCCACATCAAAAATAACAGTATGTCGCGCTGCTTTAAATTCAGTCATTTCACAGTACTTCCAATAAATTCATTTTACTACACAAGAAATTCTGTTGATGTTCTACTTAACACAAAGACAATATTTATGGACCTTCTGCACGCTGAAGGTGAAACAGCACAGTTTTTTCTTTATTGAAATAAATGTTTGGAATTGCGTCGATAGTTTCTTTAAAAAGTATCCTTTATTTATTGGTGGTGACTAGTTTCCGACATTCTTTCCACTTTCGAACCGTCCGACTCCGTAAATGATCGAAAGACAGTCGAGTATGCATGTTTGTAATAGCCGCAGCAGACAATCCAAATGGCAATGCAGATAGTTTAACTTGCCTATAATATGTTAAATTATTTGCTTCGTCATTTCGATTGTCTGCTGCGGCTGTTACAAACCTGCATACTTGACTGTAGGTCAGTTAGTTACGAAAACGTCTGGTTTGAGAATGGACACAATGTACCAAACTAGTCACCACCAATAAATATAGGGTACTTCTTAAAGCAACTTTCGAAGGAATTTTAAACATTTTTCTCAACCAAGACAGTTTTATATTATTAGGAATTCGGACGCTCCATTCTCATACGTTCAAAAGATAGCAGAAGACTAAAAATACTCGTCCTTTGGCCTGCATTTTCAGCTCTTTGAACAGTATATAAAAGAGCGAGTGCTGGCGACTTTTACATACAAACGGATGGACACGGAAGGCAGTGGGCTCAGTGCAGCTGTCTGATGTTTCCGTACTTGGCCTCTGACCGAAGAACGTCGGAGGGCGCTGCTGAATGGTGAGTCTGCAATGATCTGTCCGTCACCAGGGGACAGATCCCTGCTCTTACAGCGACAATGGAATAAAAAGGTGCAGTTTCAATGAAGCGCTTCAGATACGGTACTCCAATGTGCAAAACTACGGTACTGATCATTTATGCATATCTTTACGACGAGCTATTCCAATCGACTGTGTTTCAATCACTTAATTTTAAGTGCCACATTTGCACTTCAGTGACGAATAAGACAAGAATGTACAAAAATACAGTACTTTCTCTTTTGACAAATACACTCCTGGAAATTGAAATAAGAACACCGTGAATTCATTGTCCCAGGAAGGGGAAACTTTATTGACACATTCCTGGGGTCAGATACATCACATGATCACACTGACAGAACCACAGGCACATAGACACAGGCAACAGAGCATGCACAATGTCGGCACTAGTACAGTGTATATCCACCTTTCGCAGCAATGCTCCCATGGAGACGATCGTAGAGATGCTGGATGTAGTCCTGTGGAACGGCTTGCCATGCCATTTCCACCTGGCGCCTCAGTTGGACCAGCGTTCGTGCTGGACGTGCAGACCGCGTGAGATGACGCTTCATCCAGTCCCAAACATGCTCAATGGGGGACAGATCCGGAGATCTTGCTGGCCAGGGTAGTTGACTTACACCTTCTAGAGCACGTTGGGTGGCACGGGATACATGCGGACGTGCATTGTCCTGTTGGAACAGCAAGTTCCCTTGCCGGTCTAGGAATGGTAGAACGATGGGTTCGATGACGGTTTGGATGTACCGTGCACTATTCAGTGCCCCCTCGACGATCACCAGTGGTGTACGGCCAGTGTAGGAGATCGCTCCCCACACCATGATGCCGGGTGTTGGCCCTGTGTGCCTCGGTCGTATGCAGTCCTGACTGTGGCGCTCACCTGCACGGCGCCAAACACGCATACGACCATCATTGGCACCAAGGCAGAAGCGACTCTCATCGCTGAAGACGACACGTCTCCATTCGTCCCTCCATTCACGCCTGTCGCGACACCACTGGAGGCGGGCTGCACGATGTTGGGGCGTGAGCGGAAGACGGCCTAACGGTGTGCGGGACCGTAGCCCAGCTTCATGGAGACGGTTGCGAATGGTCCTCGCCGATACCCCAGGAGCAACAGTGTCCCTAATTTGCTGGGAAGTGGCGGCGCGGTCCCCTACGGCACTGCGTAGGATCCTACGGTCTTGGCGTGCATCCGTGCGTCGCTGCGGTCCGGTCCCAGGTCGACGGGCACGTGCACCTTCCGCCGACCACTGGCGACAACATCGATGTACTGTGGAGACCTCACGCCCCACGTGTTGAGCAATTCGGCGGTACGTCCACCCGGCCTCCCGCATGCCCACTATACGCCCTCGCTCAAAGTCCGTCAACTGCACATACGGTTCACGTCCACGCTGTCGCGGCATGCTACCAGTGTTAAAGACTGCGATGGAGCTCCGTATGCCACGGCAAACTGGCTGACACTGACGGCGGCGGTGCACAAATGCTGCGCAGCTAGCGCCATTCGACGGCCAACACCGCGGTTCCTGGTGTGTCCGCTGTGCCGTGCGTGTGATCATTGCTTGTACAGCCCTCTCGTCGTGTCCGGAGCAAGTGTGGTGGGTCTGACACACCGGTGTCAATGTGTTCTTTTTTCCATTTCCAGGAGTGTATGACTGTGTGAGGACTGAATCTGCAAACATATACGGTTTCGAGCGAATTTTTAGCTTTTCGGAATATAATACTGTTGCATCGTGCTACTCATCAACTATGGGAAGTATAAGAAACCATATTTCTCGGATCGCTAGACAACAATTCAAGCAAATCGTATTAATGAATTTTATTACGAAAATAAAATGACAATACCTGAGTTTGGGAAATACAGATGTGTTGCAAGCAATGAGCGAGAGACAAAATAAGAAATATCTTCAGTACCTATGATACCTAACGCAAATGAAGTAATACAGTTGATGCTTCTATCCAGGTCGGTGGCCTTGACGCTTCTGTAGACCAGCGCGCGAACAATCGGGAGCGGCGCTTATGTTCCCCTCGTCTACAGGCCTCTGCCGTCGCGTTGTCGTCCTGGAGAGGGGTCGGTCAGCGTGCTATTGGCTGACGTCTTCATCACAGCCCCCTCTGCTCTCTCGTTCCCCACTTGCGTGCCGGTGCTTGACTTTACGCCGGGACAGATACCTCATTTATCACTCTTGTGAATCTGCTCGCTATAATTCTCTGTTGGACAGTATTATTTGTTTAGTGACTTGTGCTTGTGTAGCCTTTATGTTCGTTAAGCTTCTGAGCCGTGGTAAAAATTGCTGTTTTGAACAGCGCGGCGCAGCGCGTAGTGTGAAGCAGTCGCCCTCAGTTTCTGGCGGTGGCGCCGCTGTGGCAATCGCAGCTTTGGTGTCTCCGTCTGAGGGAAAAGGGGAGAGGTTGCCTGTTCACGTGCATTTAAGGGGCGCTATGAGCTCGCTAGGCGGCGTGTCTGGTCAGTTGGTCAGCCGGCTCAGTGTGGGGCAGTCAGTGTCTGTCTGTCATCCGGAGTGCTAGTATGTGTTAGGCCGCCAGTCTGCTCGAGTTTGCTCTGGCAATGATCGTTGGCGGTTGGATCCATCGGTTGGTCGGTCGCGCACTGAGACACAAGATGACTGGTCCGGCTTGAGCGTCGTCGCATGTGAGGTCGCCACGTGAGTGCAGTGGGCCGCGCCGTATAGCGAGGGGTAGTGGCTTCGCGGCCGACACGAGAGCAACAGGAGTCAACCAAAGACACTGATCTGGCCGGTGCGAGCTGCGACGCCGTGAGACGGGAGATCGGCGCGCCTCCCTGCGTCCGTTGAAGCGGCTGGCAGCGGACGGTTCGGGAGAGAGATTTGGGGGTGCTGCGCCAGGTCTTCGTCATAAATGGCAGTTTATTAGAAGTTAAGTGATTCGTGATATGTTGTTTCATTTTGTGAAATTGTACTTGTTTTCTTGGTCAGTCTCTCGTGCCCAGCTGGCTCGTCTGTCTCCCGTCCGCATTTGTTAGACAGTTAGTGTCTGTCTGTCGGTCGGTCTGCCGTACGTTAATAGTTTCCTCTGTCATGTTTGTCGGATTCGGTGTTCACGAATTTATTGCTTAAGGTGTAAAGGCCGAATTCCTGAAATATGTTTTTATCTTGCCTATCATCTTGAGAGGCGGTATATGTGTAATGTAGAGCATGTTTGTATATTTTAGGTAAGACTGCATTTCATGGGTTTTTATTTAAATGGTCATTTTAGTATATAAAGTTGCCTCCCTTCCACCGTAAGAGTTTTCTTTAAAAACTAGTTGCACTTTCGGTGGCAAGTAATTTTTTTTTAAATGTTAGTGTTTCGTACCATTTCCATCCCTCATACGGGGTGCATAGTTTATGTTTTAGTGTAAGTTGTTAAAAGTTTTAGTTTAAAGTAATCTGGTGTGTTGCAGATTTGCACCAGTGTAGTCTTTCAGAGATTGTTGTGAGCGGTCGTGACTACGGCCGTGTTAAAAGGGAGCGGCAAGCTTCTCAGCCCGAAAGCTCATAATGCCAAAAAAAAAAAAAAAAAAAAAATGTTATTTCTGTCTCTGAATAAATTGTAATTTGATATTTAGAGGGTGATTTCTGATTATAATTTTTAAATCTTTTTTTTAAAAAAAAGAAAACGTTTTTAGGAAGAAAATTTCCATTTGTTGAAAGAAATTTGTTTTCATCAGTTACCCACTGGCAACTACTTCCACGCTCACATAGTGTGATTAAATGTCTTAATGTTCTTGATGAATCGCTAGCAAATAAAGTAAATTCTTTAAGAAAAGATTTTGAAAATAAATTCACGGTTAACCTTCGTACGTCGATTGTACCCAAATGAAGAGTTTTACAGCTAAATGAGCTCGGTGGAAGGACAGCTACATCGGCATGTTATAAATTTTCTTTCATTCGATTTCAGACATTCGAACTGGTGTAATCCCCTTGTAAGTACCTGCTTCTCAGTTTCGGACTCCAGCCAGGTAAGATTAATAGAGGAGCTAGAAGAGATTCGAGCACCGAGCGTTCAGTGTCATACAAGAAACAAGCACCGAGTATCCGGCACCAACGTCGAGCTCTAAGCACCAAGTGCCGTGCACAAAGTACTGAGCACGTAGCGCGACCACCATATGCAGAGCACCGAGCACAAGCTCCAGGTATAGAGCATCACTCGCCAAGTACCAAGTGCCGAGCACTGTGCACCGAGCAACGACAGCTAAGCGGGCGCTTGGCGCTGTGCTGGAAGCGCCGAGCCGTGGCGGCCGCAGCCTTGCCGGAGTCAAGGCCGCAGCGGCAGCGGCGGCGACGGCGGAGGGTCAGCGGGTGCAGGCGGCGTTCACAGCCCGAGGACGACCTCGCCAAACACGGGGACGCGCCGCGCCGCTGCTGCTTCACAAAACCCACTGCTTGTCACTTTACTTTACTTTATTTGCAGTACTAGAAGCTACAGCGCACCGGACACAGTGAGCAGAAGTCGAGAGCTGTTGCCGGCTACTCGACACATGAGTGCTTGTGACAGATCGCCAAGAGACTGCGGGCTGCGCATCTCCAGCTGCATCTCGCTCGGCGTAGCGAAATGTCGACCTGGCCGTGGCGTTAGCTACCTCAGTCGCGAGTCCAGCTGCAGCCGCGTCGTTACCTCGCAATGCGAGTGCGGAAAGTGATCGCGGAAATGCCGCGACCACAAGAAGGAGAAAGGGAATGACACTACTACAGAAAAGATGGCGAATGTGAAACAAAAATGTTTAAGTACTAACTAACGAAGCAAGACCGCCATGCTGAGTTGAATACGTGGTCCAAAGAAGAAATAAATGAACAGCTACATCTGTACGAAATTTCTTGGCAGATTAAAACTGTGTGCCGGACCGAGACTCGAACTCGGGACCTTTGCCTTTCGCGGGCAAGTGCTCTGGCAGCTGAGTTACCCAAGCATGACTCGCGCCCCGTCCTCACAGCTTTACTTCTGCCAGTACCTCGCCTCCTACCTTCCAAACTTTACAGAAGCTCTCCTGCGGACCTTGCAGAACTAGCACTCCTGGAAGAAAGGATATTGCGGAGACATGGCTCAGCTACAGCCTGGGGGATGTTTCCAGAATCGGGTCTCGGTCGGGCACACAGTTTTAATCTGCCAGGAAGTTTCATATCAGCGCACACTCCGCTGCAGAGTGAAAATCTCATTCTAGTTACATCTGTACTCCGAAGGCCACTCTCCGGTGACTGCTGGAGGATACCTAAGTACTACTGCCTTTATCCCCCTTCACCACGAAGGCGGCGTTGGGAGAACGATTGCCGAAAAACCTCCGTATGTGCTCTAATTTCAGTGATTTTCTCGTGTCAATTTCGGGGGCCCTGCCTGTGGGGAAGTGATATATTGCTCGGCTCTTCGCGAAAAGTAGTCTCGCGGAAACTCGACAGTATTCGTCTCCGTGACACACAACGGCTCTCTTGTAGCGTCTGCCACTCGAGTTCGTTTAGCATCTCCGTAACCTTCTCATGTGATTAACTTCTCATGGTTGGGATTCACAGTCATATAATATTTCTTAAAAGACGTCATAGTCGCTTTCACTGTTTAAAATATTTATTGTTACTATTGCAATTTCGGCCTTATGGCCATTTTCAAGTAACACTGCAAAGTCACCTCAACACAAAAGTGAAGCACAGGGTGTATATACATAATTAAGCAAATACTTCATTAATAAAGTAGCTCAATTATACAAATTGGTGAGAAATGTACATTACTTACATTCTGTCAGGATATAAAACTATCTGACATGAGTACATGTCGTCGTCAAAATGCAGCCTTTTGACTGTGAGAGTTCCACAAGATCCGATGAGTACGACACTTGTTACATCGTAATGTGTTGTTAAATATATATTGAACTGTCGATGTTATCATCGTTCTAACAATCTATCGCACATAGAAGTTCAGGTACATTGACAACATGTGGAGCTAAGTCAATTGGCGCGAAAATACATTTACTAAAGATACTGCCTGTGCACGTAGCAAAGATAGTGCACACGAAGGATACAACTTATAAGCTTTATATCGTAAGAGAAGAGAATCATGAAAGAAGGTTGTATACATGGAAGAACCCTGGAGATACTAAAAGGTATCAGATAGATTATATAATGGTAAGACAGAGATTTAGGAACCAGGTTTTAAATTGTAAGACATTTCCAGGGGCAGATGTGGACTCTGACCACAATCTATTGGTTATGACCTGTAGATTAAAACTGAAGAAACTGCAAAAAGGTGGGAATTTAAGGAGATGGGACCTGGATAAACTAAAAGAACCAGAGGTTGTACAGAGATTCAGGGAGAGCATAAGGGAGCAATTGACAGGAATGGGGGAAATAAATACAGTAGAAGAAGAATGGGTAGCTTTGAGGGATGAAGTAGTGAAGGCAGCAGAGGATCAAGTAGGTAAAACGACGAGGGCTAGTAGAAATCCTTGGGTAACAGAAGAAACACTGAATTTAATTGATGAAAGGAGAAAATATAAAAATGCAGTAAGTGAAACAGGCAAAAAGGAATACAAACGTCTCAAAAATGAGATCGACAGGAAGTGCAAAATGGCTAAGCAGGGATGGCTAGAGGACAAATGTAAGGATGTAGAGTCCTGTCTCACTAGGGGTAAGATAGATACCGCCTACAGGAAAATTAAAGAGACCTTTGGAGATAAGAGAACGACTTGTATGAATATCAAGAGCTCAGATGGAAACCCAGTTCTAAGCAAAGAAGGGAAAGCAGAAAGATGGAAGGAGTATATAGAGGGTCTATACAAGGGCGATGTACTTGAGGACAATATTATGGAAATGGAAGAGGATGTAGATGAAGATGAAATGGGAGATATGATACTGCGTGAAGAGTTTGACAGAGCACTGAAAGACCTGAGTCGAAACAAGGCCCCCGGAGTAGACAATATTCCATTGGAACTACTGACGGCCGTGGGAGAGCCAGTCCTGACAAAACTCTGCCATCTGGTGAGCAAGATGTATGAAACAGGCGAAATACCCTCAGACTTCAAGAAGAATATAATAATTCCAATCCCAAAGAAAGCAGGTGTTGACAGATGTGAAAATTACCGAACTATTAGCTTAATAAGTCACAGCTGCAAAATACTAACACGAATTCTTTACAGACGAATGGAAAAACTAGTAGAAGCCAACCTCGGGGAAGATCAGTTTGGATTCCGTAGAAACACTGGAACACGTGAGGCAATACTGACCTTACGACTTATATTAGAAGAAAGATTAAGGAAAGGCAAACCTACATTTCTAGCATTTGTAGACTTAGAAAAAGCTTTTGACAATGTTGACTGGAATACTCTCTTTCAAATTCTAAAGGTGGCAGGGGTAAAATACAGGGAGCGAAAGGCTATTTACAATTTGTACAGAAACCAGATGGCAGTTATAAGAGTCGAGGGACATGAAAGGGAAGCAGTGGTTGGGAAGGGAGTAAGACAGGGTTGTAGCCTCTCCCCGATGTTGTTCAATCTGTATATTGAGCAAGCAGTAAAGGAAACAAAAGAAAAATTCGGAGTAGGTATTAAAATTCATGGAGAAGAAATAAAACCTTTGAGGTTCGCCGATAACATTGTAGTTCTGTCAGAGACAGCAAAGGACTTGGAAGAGCAGTTGAATGGAATGGACAGCGTCTTGAAAGGAGGATATAAGATGAACATCAACAAAAACAAAACAAGGATAATGAAATGTAGTCTAATTAAGTCGGGTGATGCTGAGGGAATTAGATTAGGAAATGAGACACTTAAAGTAGTAAAGGAGTTTTGCTATTTGGGGAGCAAAATAACTGATGATGGTCGAAGTAGAGAGGATATAAAATGTAGGCTGGCTATGGCAAGGAAAGCGTTTCTGAAGAAGAGAAATTTGTTAACATCCAGTATTGATTTAAGTGTCAGGAAGTCATTTCTGAAAGTATTCGTATGGAGTGTAGCCATGTATGGAAGTGAAACATGGACGATAAATAGTTTGGACAAGAAGAGAATAGAAGCTTTCGAAATGTGGTGCTACAGAAGAATGCTGAAGATTAGATGGGTAGATCACATAACTAATGAGGAAGTATTGAATAGGATTGGGGAGAAGAGAAGTTTGTGGCACAACTTGACCAGAAGAAGGGATCGGTTGGTAGGACATGTTCTGAGGCATCAAGGGATCACCAATTTAGTATTGGAGGGCAGCGTGGAGGGTAAAAATCGTAGAGGGAGACCAAGAGATGAATACACTAAGCAGATTCAGAAGGATGTAGGTTGCAGTAGGTACTGGGAGATGAAAAAGCTTGCACAGGATAGAGTAGCATGGAGAGCTGCATCAAACCAGTCTCAGGACTGAAGACCACAACAACAACAACATCGTAAAGTCTTTTCATCTGCCGACATCATACAGCTTACTAAATAGTGCTATGATTGTGATGGGCAGTAGAATAGGATGGGAATATTTATTTATAATATAATAGAGGATAATACATGTGTTATCTGTT
Source organism: Schistocerca piceifrons (assembly GCF_021461385.2). NCBI lineage: Eukaryota > Metazoa > Arthropoda > Insecta > Orthoptera > Acrididae > Schistocerca > Schistocerca piceifrons. The sequence continues at coordinate 484,972,390 of NC_060145.1, forward strand.
ATTAAGGTATCACATTGACTTAAGTGTTCGTAAATGAGATGAAGACAGAGCTCTGATATATAAAAATTTGTATGCGTATAAATTTTACGAATATAAATGGCGTAAACGTTCGCCAGAAATCCAATTCACTGGGCAGCACCACAAATTCTGACAAAACATCACAATGCCTCTGCACAAATACATGATGCATCCTTCAACCAGGCTCTATTATAGCAAACAGGACTATGTAAATATGTATACTGTTCCATCGAAATTGTTTTTAATGTTTTTGGTAAGTGTCTAAAATAACTGTACAGCTCTATGAATTACTGTTGAAGTAGATTGATACAATAAATCACAAGCTTAAGATACAATGAAATGTCGAGGCTACATTTCATTTACAAAACATACAAAAATAAAATACATTGGAGAATGCTTTTCTTCCCTCGTTATAGTCCATAAACTTTTCTTTACAGTAAAATACACCAAATTACTGATAAAATTTGTTACTTATGATTTAAGACAAAACTGGTCAGATACATTACATAAAAATTGGCGATCTTAAAATACATCAAATAAGTGAATAGATACATTAAAAGTGGTAGCGGATATGACATTACACAGTTACTAATATAATTTTGAAGCATCTACTTTTCTAAAAAAATCTCCGTAACCCTATCGAGACAAGATCCCTTTAGTAAACGCGCCGCTGTTCCTTGGTTATAGTTTCTCTCTCGTGTCAGCCCTAGTTTGTAAACGTCCCACACTGATCAAGAATCGATCCACACGTGTTTCGTAAGGCACTTCTTTCCTGGACGAATTACATTTGCTTAAGATTCTCCCACAGAATCTATGCCTGGCATGTGCTTTCTCTACTATCTGTTTTACGTTGTCATCCACTTAGGTTGCTCCAGTTGGTTTCTTCTGGCTGCGTTACGGTGCTTACTGTTTTCAGTGATTTCTTGTATGCAGTGTAGTCTGACAGATGTCGAGCTCTCCGTCGGTTTTGTGCGCAATAGTTTACATATATTTACACTGACGGAAAAAACTCGCAAAGTCAAGAAGGAGTCGTGCGACATAAACGAAAGTTCGTAGGCGTGTTTCTACATCTGGAAGATGACGTCTATTCAGATTTCGCGTCAGTCACGTAAGAGTGCGCTAGTAGCCAATATGACGATGCAAATGAGGTTTGTTTTAAATACACTCTGTAACGCTTGTGAGCGTTAGCTGCCATTGAGATTGGACAAGGTGAGTTGATATTAGTCAAGAATACCTTTAAGGCCTCAAAGACGCCATTATCAAGACCTCACGGAGTTTGAAAGAGGTCGAGTAATAGGGCTACGAGAAGCTGTGTGTTCCTTCTGCGATACTGCAGAAACGTTTGGGAGGAATGCAGCTACTGTACATGTTTTCTGGCAGCGATACCTCGATAATCTACTGTCACAAGAACATCTGCATCTACATGATTACAGTGCAATTCACATTTAAGTGCTTGGCAGAGGGTTCATCGAACCACAATCATACGATCTCTCTACCATTCCACTCCCGAACAGCGCGCGGGAAAAACGTACACCTAAACCTTTCTGTTCGAGCTCTGATTTCTCTTATTTTATTTTGATGATCATTCCTACCTATGTAGGTTGGGCTCAACAAAATATTTTCGCATTCGGAGCAGAAAGTTGGTGGCTGAAATTTCGTAAATAGATCTCGCCGCGACGAAAAACGTCTTTGCTTTAATGACTTCCATCCCAACTCGCGTATCATATCTGCCACAGTCTCTCCCTTATTACGTGATAATACAAAACGAGCTGCCCTTTTTTGCACTCTTTCGATGTCCTCCGTCAATCCCACGTGGTAAGGATCCCACACCGCGCAGCAATATTCTAACAGAGGACGAACGGGTGTAGTGTAAGCTGTCTCTTTAGTGGACTTTTTGCATCCTCTAAGTGTTCTGCCAATGAAACGCAACCTTTGGCTCGCCTTCCCCACAATATTATCTGTGTGTTTTTTCCAACTGAAGTAGTTCGTAATTTTAACACCGAGGTACTTAGTTGAATTGACAGCCTTGAGAACTGTACTATTTATCGAGTAATCGAATTCTTTTGGAACTCGTGTGGATCAGCTCACACTTTTCGTTATTTAGCGTCAATTGACACCTGCCACACCATACAGCAATCTTTTCTAAATCGTTTTGCAACTGATACTGGTCTTCGGATGACCTTACTAGACGGTAAATTACAGCATCATCTGCGAACAACCTAAGAGAAGTGCTCAGATTGTCACCCAGGTCATTTATATAGATCAGGAACAGCAGAGGTCCCAGGACGCTTCCATGGGGAACACCTGATATCACTTCAGTTTTACTCGATGATTTTCCGTCTATTACTACGAACTGCGACCTTCCTGACAGGAAATCACGAATCCAGTCGCACAACTGAGACGATACCCCATAGGCCCGCAGCTTGATTAGAAGCCGCTTGTGAGGAACGGTGTCAAAAGCTTTCCGGAAATCCAGAAACACGGAATCAACTTGAGATCCCCTGTCGATAGCGGCCATTACCGGGCTCTGGACAGCCACGTGGCACTACCGAAAGGAAGGATCATCGTGTTCGGCTTACGGCTCTGGCGCATCGTTCTCCACCTGCAGCAGCAATCTGAGCAGCAGTTGGCACCACAGCGACACAACGAACTGTTACAAATCGATTACTTCAAAAACAGCTCGGAGCCAGGCGACCTGTAGGGTTCATTCCACTCACCACAAACCACCGCCGCTTGACACTTCAGCGGTGTCAAGCGAGAGCTCATTGGAGGGCGGACTGGAAGTCAGTTGTGTTTTCTGATGGAAGCCGGTTCTGCCTCGAGGCCGGTGATGTCCGTGTGTTACTTAGGAGGAGGTCAGTTGAAGGCCTGCAGCCAACCCGTCTGCGCGTTAGACACACTGGACGCCCACCTGGAGTTATCATCTGGGGTGCAATTTGGTATGACAGCAGGAGAACTCTCGCTGTTATTCTTCGCACACTGGCTGCAAATTTTTACGTCAATATAGTGATTCGACCCGTTGTGTTGCCATTCATGAACAGCATTCCACGGGTTGTTTTCTAACAGGATAACGCTCTTCCAAACAGCGCTATCGTAACCAGACATGCTCTACTGTCTGTGTTCCCTTCGCCTGCTTGATCACCATATTTCTCGCCAATCGAGCACGTACGGGCAATCGCCGGACCACATCTCAAATAGCACTAACTGTACCTGTGTTGAATGACCAACTACAACCGGAGTGGAACTCCTGAAACGTCTCCGTGGAGTCGTTTCACAGGCGCTTGTCTCACTGGATTCTGTGCATCCTATTCTGTCCACCACCTGATTGCGGTTTAATTTATTAACTCTCCCAGACAGACTGAGCAATCAAAGTAAGGCTTATTAAATGATACTATGTTTGATTTTTTTTTTTTTTTTGTGTTCCACAGGGAATCATGACCTGTATTTATTACGTTTTTTCCTTCACCCTACCCTATGTGTGCGGGTTTCTTTAGTGAGGGACGCTGAGTCGGTTGTCGTGTGCTAGAAGAGGTGATGTTTGCTTCTCGTTTGGAGGATGACGAACTTAGGATCCCAGTACCTGGACAGAGTTGTTTACGTCTTTCGGTATGAGAATGGTTTGTCTGTCAGGTTGGTGGCGGAAGCCTACCCCTCTGGTAGCTTCCGTTACACCGGTAGTTAGGCGAAGTTCGGCGGACAAACGACACTCTGCAGCTAGCGGTGGGTGAGTACAGTTCGTAGCTCCTAGAGAGGGTTTCTGCCTTGCCGAGTTAATTTTATTTCGTGACGGCAAAATCATTCTGCTATTGCACCATTAAAATTTCTTACATTTGTGCCTGGTTTTATGTCTAATTTCTGAACAGTTAACTCGTAATCAATTTTATCACGTGCTGAAGGTCGGCCGTTCGTAAGCGGCAGGCGCGGATTCCGTGTCGTATATCTACTTTACAAACCTTGCGAATCAGATAAGCCTCTTTCCAAGCTAGTGCATGAGCATAATGGTGATAGGTATCTCTCCGAACTATTTCTGTCGTGGATATGTAGATGGAATGATTGAATTATTGTGTTCCACTGCTCTTTTGTGTGTTTTTCCTTTTTTAACTACGCTATTCTACCATTTTTTTTGCGAATTATTTAGTTAAATTTTTCATTCAGGCACCAGTCATGTGTATTCATAGGACGTGCATCAAATTCAGTAATGAAATAAATGTGTTACGTAGAAGATAAACTCTGCGTCCTTTAACTTTCTCATTGATGCCAGTGTTCAAATTAATTTTCTATTCCCTGATTTTTTTAAAAGTTAATGTGCTTGCTTGTGATGAACAAAAATGGGAAGAAAAATGAATTTAATTAAACAAGGTCATTGATATACGACATACAATGCTGTTCCTCTTGTTGGTGTCTTTAAAAAAATTGCATTCTTATAATTAAATTCTTAATTTAATTGAACTGATAATTTCCAGTTTGGTCTTTTCTTAATTGTTAGGAAGGGCTTGCGCTGGTGGCGACCCTGTAATTTTTAAATTTGTAATTGAGCTTCTGAGCTGGCTTAACCAAAGATTGGGTTGCATCTGCATTATTCTTGGTGCGTAACGTATGTCGAGCCTTGGCTAGTATCCGTTTACACTTCTACATATATACTTTACACTCAGTCCCACAAACTAACCTCCGGCACTATACAAGACAATGCACGCACGTTTGGATACTTGCATTCAACATTCTGACGGTTACACCGGTTGATAATGTACCAGCATTTCACATTTCCAGTGGCTTATTTCGCGCTAACATTAACCCGTGGTCTTGCACCGTTAATCACTTAAATATGTTACCTAGACAAATCTATTCCCGAAATTTCATTACTCTACGTGAAATATTTTTTGGTGTTGCGATTTTTCCCAGTCAGTGTAGATTCACGATCAGTTGCTGTCTCTGCACTAATCTGCCAGTATTTCGCCATTTCTTGGCTTTGTAAACTTTCAATGAACAACATCGTAAGCATTCTAGTAGCGACCTGGATAAATGTGTTACTACGCAGTAATGTCTGCGATATTATGAACACTTCAAAGAAGCACCACGTTTGTGAAGACTTTGCAGCTTTTGTCGCAAAGGATTGGACTTCAAACTGGTGTAGAAACTCTGAAAAAATTGATAAGTCTATGGGATAAGATTTTAAAAGATGCCAGAATAAAGGAGCGGTCAAGCGTGCGAATGGGGCGGCACACCTCACACAAAAATGAAAAGAAACCTTACTACATTAATTTTTAGTAAAAAGTGAAACACCAGAGTTAAAAGAGCCAGTGGTTTAATCAGATGAAACGTGGATGCAGACAGATCATACAGTGACTGAATGTCGCCAAAATGTGCTAGGAGTATTGTCAGAAAGTGCTGGTCAGTGGTTGATTGTGGCGCACGGGGCACTTGTGTGCAGACGGACAGCATGTGATGGCGCTACGGTTTTCAGATAACGGCGTTACCGCCTCCCTCCCTATAAAGACGACGCTGCTGCCGCCCTGGCCGGGTCTTCGCGGGTTTTCAATTGGCTTCAGTGACACACACACACACACACACATTGTGAGCGCCTTCTTAACAGCTTGTTCGGAACGTAATAGAGGGTGATTAATATTTCGGGTTCACATCGGACGAATTTTGTGGCGAACACATCAAGGTGAGATCACCATCACTCTACGCAAACCGCAGTAGCTCGATTCTGGCCTTGTGACGGGGACAGTTATCGCGTTGGAAGACGCCATCGTCGTGGTGCATGGGAGGACGCAGCTCATCCGCAGTACTGTTGGCACAGTCGCGGTGAATGTCCCCCGCAGCCTGTCACTCCCTCTGTCCGCGGGCGCGCTGCGTCTTTCGAGGATGGACGACGACCATCGACCTACTGTAACAAGAAGCCCCATTCATCCCGTCAGATGACACGTTCCCATTAATCTACGGCCCAATCTCGTTGACCCCGTGCCCGGTGCAGTTGTAGTTGACGATGTCCTTGGGTCAATATAGTAAGTTCAGCAAAGTGCGCTGGACAGCGTATTCCGAAACACTTGCGCCAGCGCCAGCACCAGCACCGCACTCTGCCGCCAGATCTGTCACAGGCCGCGTATCGTACTTCACAGAGCGAGCGGCCAGGCTGTCGATCTCCAGGTTCCTTGGGATCTCCGTTCCACTTTAAAGTCCTACGCTAACAGGATATGTGTCACGTGAGTATGTGTCATATGTTCGAGTGAAACTTACTGCTACGGCGAAAGTGGCCAATAGTGGTGAATAATAGCATCGTACTCAAATAATATACAGACTCACCGGAACCGGAACTACTTTTAAGCGCCGTTTGATAGCTGCGGGACCTAGCATAAGAAAAACAGTTGATGACAAGCGCGGAAAAAGTCGGGCTAACCTTCAAACGTAAAAACTTAGATAAGTGCTGCCGTCTTTTGTGGGTACGGGAAATATCAAAACTGACAGTCGTCTCACCCCTAAAAATAACATTAGGGTGTAATACAACGCAGAGAATTTCTTTTGTTTCGCCAGATATGATTTTTGTAACGTCAAAAACGGGCCGATACTGTGCCATATGATAGACAACAGACAATCAACTGTAAGTTGAAAAGGTTGTTTTTCAAGGATTTCCTTGCGTAAAAAACAGTATTCCATTTAAATCCATAGACATATCTCGGCACTGCACTGAACAGATATTTGAACGTTGTGCAGGGGCAGTTGTACTTAGTGAACCTAAACTTCTAATTATTGTTGTTTATACGTCCCCTAACTCTGACTTCAGAGCATTTCTGCTAAAGCTAGAGAGGGTTCTTGATTCGCTTTATACGAAGTACCAGAAATTAGTTATACGTGGTGACTTCAATATTAATTTTGCATAAGATTGTGCCAGAAAAAGGATTTTTGGTACATCTCCTAAATTCACATGATCTGATGGAGACTGTTTCTTTTTCAACTAGGGTGCAGGGGAACGCTCATGCTCTTTGAAAGCTGCTTTCCATTAGAAGGTTATAAATGGGGTACTAGCAGTAAAAGGCAGCCTGGGCGGCTGACTAGTCGGATAAGGATATCATATAGAACAAAACGGGTATTACATCAAAATGTTACAAGTAGCCCATTACAAACAGTATTGTGAGGTCCTTAAAAACGTTATTAGGAAGGCAAAGAGTATGTGATGCGCAAATAGAATAGCTAATTCACAGGCTAAAATTAAAACCATATGGTCAGTAGTGAAGGAAGGCAAAGAGTATGTGATGCGCAAATAGAATAGCTAATTCACAGGCTAAAATTAAAACCATATGGTCAGTAGTGAAGGAAGTGCCTGGTCACCAGCACAAGGTCGACCATATAAAGTTAGTCTGTAGTAAAAATATTTCCGTTACTGACAAATCAGATATATGTACAGTCATTTTCTGAGCATTGCTGGTGAATTAAATAAAAATTTAGTTTCTACAGAGAATCATATCTATCTTGGCAAATGCCTTTTCGAGATTGATGTCTGAAATATTCCTCTGTGATACAGACAAGAGGGGGATTGAGTCAATAATTAAATCACTGAAGACTAAGGACTCTCATGATTATGATGGAGTCCCTAGCAGTGTATTAAGATACTGTGCTGCACATTTTAGCCCTTTACTTAGCCATATTTGTAAGTTTTCCTTCAGTAATGGTCAATTTTCTGAGCGATTGAAGTACTCAGTAGTAAAGCTGCTGTATAAAAAGGGGAGAAAGGGACAATGTAGTCAATTTTAGACCTATTTCTATGCCATCAGTGTTTCCTAAAGTTAATGAAAAGTCTGTGTATATGAGGATAATTGATCATTTTATATCACGTAATTTGCTATCAAATATACAGTTCAGCTTTAGAAGTCGTTTAACAACTGAAAACGCTACATTCTCTTTTCTCTGTGAGGTACTGGATGGGTTAAACGAGAGGTTTCGAACGTTAGGCATATCTTTTGATTTAACTAAGGTGTTTGATTGTGTTGATCACAAAATATTGCTCCAGAAGTTGGACCATTATGGAATACAGGGAGTAGCTCACGATTGGTTCACCTCTTAGTTTAACAATAGAAAGCAAAAGGTCATTATACACAGCGTTGAGAATGGCTATCATGTGGGGTCTGAGTCAAATGGGTGGTGCCTCAGGGATCTGTGTTGGGGACACCCCTGCACCATATTTATATAGATTATGTGGTGTCACCGCCAGACACCACACTTGCTAGGTGGTAGCCTTTAAATCGGCCGCGGTCCGTTAGTATACGTCGGACCCGCGTGTCGCCACTATCAGTGATTGCAGACCGAGCGCCGCCACACGGCAGGTCTAGGGAGACTTCCTAGCACTCGCCCCAGTTGTACAACCGACTTTGCTAGCGATGGTTCACTGACAAAATACGTTCTCATTTGCCGAGACGATAGTTAGCATAGCCTTCAGCTACGTCATTTGCTACGACCTAGCAAGGCGCCATTATCAGTTGCTATTGATACTGTAAAGAATGTACAGCTACGTTCAACATTGATGGATTAAAGTTAAGTATTCCACCAAGTACCACCTTTTTTCTGAAGTCTGAATTCCTTGTCCTGTTCCAGACCTCACGCCAGCCTGCGTGAGCTTAAACGCGTGCCTTTCGGCTTCCTCCAAACTCCGTGGGTTGGCTCCTGCCAATCTACAACAGATTATATGCCCTCTAGTATTACGGATAACTCTAAAATATTTCTGTTTGCTGATGACACTGGCTTCGTTGTAAAGGATGTTGTGTGCAACACTGGCTCGGTTTCAAACAGTGTAGTTCATGATATAAGTTCAAGGCTCGTAGAAAATAAACTAACGCTAAATCACAGTATGACTCAGTTTTTACAGTTTCTAACAAACAATTCAACAAAACCTGACATCTAGGTGTTCAGATAGATAGTAAACTGTCATGGAAAGCCCACATTCAGGATCTTGCTCAAATACTTAATGCTGCCATTTTTACTATTCGAACGGTATCTGAAGTGAGTGATCGTTCGACACGAAAATTAGTCTACTTTGCTTATTTTCATTCGCTTATGTCGTATGGTATATTTTGGGGTAACTCTTCCCATTCTAAATGGATATTTTTGGCTCAGAAACGGGCGGTTCGGGCAATAAGTGGTGCGAGTTCACGAACCTCTTGTCGACCCCTGTTCACTAAGGTGGATGTTTTGACACTGGCCTCTCAACATATATCTTCTCTACTGTCGTTTCTTGTTAGCAATATCAGCTTATTGCCAAGAAAAGTAGCTTTCACTCAGTTAATACTCGACAGAAATCCAACTTGCATTTGGATCAGACTTCCTTAACTCTGCTGTAGAAAGGTGTGCAGTATACTGCTGCATTCATTTTCAATAAGCTACCAGAAGTATTCAAAAATCTTAGCAGTAATCCACGCGCTTTCAAATCGAAACTGAAGAGTTTCCTCATGGGTCACTCCTATTCTGTCGAGGAGTTCCTTGAAAAAGTAAGCTGATTCTTATGTATTGTTGACTGCGTTTACTTAAACTTATGGACTGACTTCTTTCGGGTTCATAAACATATATTCTTATCTTTTATTACTTTTATGTCGTAATTTCGTATACTGACACGTTCCATGGTCTTGGAGACTTGCTCCTCAATTTGGTTCTACGGAACTTTACGTGTAAATAAATAAATAAAGATTTGGGAGCTGAAGTATATTATATTGGAATTAATACAAATATAAAACCAAATGTAATTCTTGTGTGATATCTAATATTAATCACTTTATGAACCTAGAGTGTTTTATGTTTTCAGTTGGAACATTCAGTACTAAATACAAATACGCGTTAGTGTACATAGTGGATGTAAAAATGGGAAGCGTTGACGAAAGTGTGAAAAATCAGTGGAAACTATCGAAAGAAAAGCGTAATCCACAGAACTGGCGCAAAGAAGTTTAGAAGAACAAGGAAACATTGGTAAAGAGTACATTAATCAATGGGTGTAGTGAAAAAGGCAAAACCACACGGTTCAGATTGAGCCTATGCGAGAAAATGCTTCGATATCGCACCTGTAGCTACAGGCAAGAAGTTGTCTCGTGATTTCCGAAATCTAAGTAACAATGATCTTCAAAAGTCTTACATATCTGAATGTGTGAATATGAATCCTGTCAATCGGAGGTGCGGTGATGATCCAAAGAGGATTAGGCGACAGACAACAAACATCTGTAAGGTTCTGTAGGTGAAGCAGACGTTGAGATTCGTTAAGAGGCCTGTCTAGAAATCTTCGGTGTAAGTAGTGGACGCCTACCTCGTATGATTCAACAAAACAAAACATCCCAAACTCTTGAAGTTAGTTTATGTGTTCCATTAGGTAACAAAACACTACACGTAGATTCACAATGATAGATTCGCGTGTAACATGACATTAAAACTAAATATTTTATTTATGGTGGATAAGCGTGGGGGACGAAACAACAGTCCAAATAAATGCAGCGAGGAGGACTAGGCATTTGCATGTACGGGTAGATAGCTTTTCTACGCAGTGAAGTCACTTCTCCAAGAAAAGAATCCCAACATAACTATATGTATCTGTGTGCAAAATGTACATTCTTTGTCAACATTAGCGCAGCCATACGTGATGTGTTATCACCAATTTTCCATTTAACAGGCCTTTTGCTAAATGTTGATGGTAATTTGTGGCTGTGGATATTTGATAATGTACAAAACAAACTTCAAATAATATTGTTCTTCTTTACTAGTTATTATTTTTATATTACGTTCCACTATAAAGGATATGACAGATAAGATGCAATAACTGGTCCATACTGTATTGAGTTCCATTAATGAAGCAAGAATAAAATACTCTGATATTATTTCCAGCCTCATTCACACGGTTTCAGTGTTATTGGTGGTTCCTGCCTGTGAGGTCAAATGGTTCCGGGCTCATTATTAGATCAAAATGCCTTTTAGAATTCAACAGCGTATTTCCAAACTGGTGCATCTGTAAGCAATGAGAAATTTTCAGAAATAAGACTTTTAAATAACATTATCAATTTTTCTTCCTGAAGCTCAGTTTTTGGAACTTGCATTTGCTTCTACATTCTAAATACGGACACAACAGAAATAAAACCCTAGTTCTTGGGTGTGGTAGATGACCATCATTGAGTTTTGGAGTGAAGTCCCTTTGGAGCAAAACAGCTGAATTCATCTTATATCGCCGTTAAAAACTTTAATTAGGTTCATCTATTTGATTTTTTAAAAAGTCAAACACCTTTCACATCATTTCAAGGACTATTTAATTTATTGGATTTAAGAAAAAATTCTCGACAAAGGACCCATATGTAAAGGCTGGTAGTTGCCACGTTACAACAATACACAGGAAAGGAAGAAGGAATAATCCTTTGAAATACAAATCCGGATCACTGACGTCCATTTCCAGTAGGATTTTCGAACATATACTGTGTTCGAATATAGCGAATTATCTTCAAGAAAAGTATATGTCAGCACGTAGTGAGTATTGATTGAGAAGATATCGTTCTTGTGAAACACAACTAGCCCTTTCTACTCATGAAGTAATGGGTGATGTTGACAGGGGTTCTCAGACATTCCGTGTTTCTAGGTTTCCAGAAGGTTTTTGATACGTATCCTCACAAGCGGCTTCTAATGAAACTGCGTGCCTGTGGAGTATCGTCCCCGTTGCGGGACCGGATTCGTGGTTTCCGGTCAGAAAGGTCGGAATTCGTAGTAACTGACGGAAAGCCATCGAGCAAAACAGAAGTGATATCTGGTGTTCCCCACCGAAGTGTTACAAAGCTGGCGTTCTTCCTAAGCTATATAGACGAGTTCAGAGACGTTCTAAGCAGCCATCTTAGATCGTCCGAAGATTATGTTGTCGTGTACGGTGTGGTAGAGTCATTAGGAGATGACACCAAATTGCGAAATTATTCAGCAAGTTATCTGTATGGTGCGAAAAGCGGCAACTGATCCTAAATATTGAAAAGTGTGAAGTCCTCCACACGAGTATTAAAAGAAATCCGTTAAACTTCGAGTGCACGATAAATCGCACAAATCTAAAGCCTGTCAATTCTACTAACACTTATGGATTACAATCACGAACAACTTAACCTGGAAAGAACACATAGAAAATGTCATGAGAAAAGCGAACCAAATAGTGCGTTTTATTGGCAGACACCTTAGAAGACGCAACAGACCTATTGAAGAGACTGCGCTTGTCCGTCCTCTAGCAGACTACTGCCGCGCGTATCGGATCAAATGGTTCAAATGCCTCTGAGCACATCTGCATTTATCCTCCGCAAGCCACCCAACGGTGTGTGGTCGTCAGTCCCCTAGAACTTAGAACTACTTAAACCTAACTAACCTAACGACATCACACACATCCATGCCCGAGGCAGGATTCGAACCTGCGACCGTAGCGGTCACGCGGTTCCAGACTGTAGCGCCTAGAACCGCTCGGCCTCACGGCCGGCGCATGGGATCCTTACCCAATATGATTGGCCGAAGAAGTTGGAAAAATCTGAAAGAAGGGCAGTTCATTTTGTAGCATCGCGAAACAGGAACTAGAATATCATTTATACGATACGCGAGTTTGAGTGGCAGTCATTGAGACGAAGTTGTTTTTGGTTGCGGCGAGATCTTTTCACTATGTTTGAATCACAGTGTGCAGAATGTGAATCTGAATGTGAAAACATTTTGTTGGCGTCCACCTGCATAGAGACAAACGATCGCCGTAATAAGCTAAGGGACAGAGCCTGCGTTTCCCTGTGCGTTCTTCTGCTCGCCGTGTGCTAAGCCGCACAGCGCGCGGCAGCCAGCCGCGACCCGACCCCTGCCAATTGGAGCCGCCTGCCTGTGACGGCGTCAACAACACCGCGGCAATGCGCGGCGGCTGACCGCTGTTCCGCGCAGTCTCGCCTTCACACCGGCAGCCACACACACGGTCACGCTGGAGCACTTGTCTCGCAAGAGTGTCACCAACTTCAGAAAGAGCGAACTTAACATGTGAACCCACCCGGCTAGCCGCGAGGCGTTGCTTCCCGAGCGCGAAGGCGTGCCGTTCCCCGTCACGAATCCGCCCGGCGGATTAGTGTCGAGGTGCGGTGTGCCAGCCAGCCTGTGGATGGTTTTTAAGGCGGTTTTCCATCTGCCTCGGCGAATGCTGGCTGGTTCCCCTTATTCCGCCACAGTTACACTGTGCCGGCGATTGCTGCGCAAGCACCGTTTCCACGTACGCGTACACCATAATTGCTCTACCACGCAAGCATTTGGGGTTACGTTCGTCTGGCATGAGACGTTCCCGGGGAGGGGGGATCCACTGGGGACCGAACCTGAATTTGGTGTGGGGCGGCGGTGGGGTGCGTGGACTGCTCTCTGTCCTGTCGTGAGGTTGTGAACCACAGAGGCCTACGGCGGAACGAAGCCTCTACGTCGTTTCTAGGTCCTCGGTTTGCATACATAACATGTGGTGTCCCAGTGGGCTATGACAACGGAGAAGAACCTTCCACGAATGTTAGCATTCCACTCGACACTGGAATGGTTCCAAGCTGTTAAATTTTATTACGAATTAGCGTCGTTTAACGTCGGATGAAGTAGGTGCCCTAGTCAGTGTTATTGGAATATCCTAAAGTTTTTCTTTGTTCGCTTTTACAAAAAATGGTTCAAATGGCTCTGAGCACTATAGGACGTAACATCTGAGGTCATCAGTCCCCTACAACGTATAACTACTTAAACCTAACTAACCTAAGGACATCCCACCCATCCATGCTCGAGGCAGGATTCGAACCTGCGACCGTACCAGTCGCGCGGTTCCGGACTGAAGCGCCTAGAACCGCTCGGCTACCGCGGCCGGCTCACTTTTACACCGATTAGAAATGAATGCCCAACCTTATTCCCTTTATAGTTTAAGAACAGTAATCTGTTTAAATTATGAAAACTGATGCATTCCTTTCGCTCTTCGTCTTATTTCAGCTGTGTATCGCCGCTGAAAATAAAGCAGAAATGCGGACTAAAATATGGGAGTAGCACCAGACGTCGCGTAAAAGAAACTAAAAAGGAAGCTTAAAGGTAAAATAAATTTTGAGATCGGCTTTGATTTCATCGAAAAACGTGAATGTTTGTTCTTTATCGAAGCTTGGGACTTCTACGGGAATCAGAGTCATAAGATTTTCACTCTCCTTTTTTTCTTATCCTCTACTTTCGAAGAAAATTCCATTTTTTAAAGTGGTAAGATGAAGAGGTAGGACCTTAATTAGATAGAAAAAATGTTTATTAACGCTATATTTTACGTATTTCCGATAGTGGCTCAAGGACACTTTTCGTTCTCTGTGCTAACTGCAGCGCCACAGAGCGTTACTGGCATGTGACATCTTAAGTAGTCTTAACGCTCACTGATATCGTGAAGTAACTTCAAAAATTGTCAAGGCCTGTAACTATAGCAGACAAAAATTTGCCTTCTAGACATACACTTAACGAACGTCATAGTACGCTGACTGTAAGCAAGTAGGCGACAAAATGCGAAGATAAAATATTGTAGCGATGAAATAATGAATTCAGTAAACGTGCATTCTACATCTACATCTACATATATACCCCGCAAGCCACCTGACGGTGTGTGGCGGAGGGTACTTTGAGTACCTCTATCGGTTCTCCCTTCTATTCCAGTCTCGTATTGTTCATGGAAAGAAAGATTGTCGGTATACCTCTGTGTGGGCTCTAATCTCTCTGATTTTATCCTCATGGTCTCTTCGCGAAATATACGTAGGAGGGAGCAATATACTGCTTGACTCATCGGTGAAAGTATGTTCTCAAAACTTCAACCAAAGCCCGTACCGAGCTACTGAGCGTCTCTACTGCAGAGTCTTCTACTGCAGTTTATCTATCATCTCCGTAACGCTTTCGCGATTACTAAATGATCCTGTAACGAAGCGCGCTGATCTCCATTGGATCTTCTCTATCTCTTCTGTCAACCCTATCTGGTACGGATCCCACACTGGTGAGCAATATTCAAGCAGTGGGCGAACAAGTGTACTGTAACCTACTTCCTTTGTTTTCGGATTGCATTTCCTTATGATTCTTCCAATGAATCTCAGTCTGGCATCTGCTTTACCGACGATCAACTATATATGATCATTCCATTTTAAATCACTCCTAATGCGTACTCCCAGATAATTTATGGAATTAACTACTTCCAGTTGCTGACCTGCTATATTGTAGCTAAATGATAAAGGATCTTTCTTTCTATGTATTCGCAGCACATTACACTTGTCTACATTGAGATTCAATTGCCATTCCCTGCACCATGCGGCAATTCGTTGCAGATTCTCCTGCATTTCAGTACAATTTTCCATTGTTACAACCTCTCGATACAGTACAGCATCATCCGCAAAAAGCCTCAGTGAACTCCCGATGTTATCCACAAGGTCATTTATATATATTGTGAATAACAACGGTCCTACGACACTCCCCTGCGGAACATCTGATATCACTCTTACTTCGGAAGACTTCTCTCCATTGAGAATGACATGCTGCGTTCTCTCATCTAGGAACTCTTCAATCCAATCACACCATTGGTCTGATAGTCCATATGATCTTACTTTGTTCATTAAGCGACTGTGGGCAACTGTATCAAACGCCTTGCGGAAGTCAAGAAACACGGCATCTACCTGTGAACCCGTGTCTATGGCCCTCTGAGTCTCGTGGACGAATAGCGCGAGCTGGGTTTCACACGATCGTCTTTTTCGAAACTCATGCTGTCACGTGCGATGTTTTCACTGCAAGCAATTCGTCACGACGCTTGGGCGCTTCGTCGTCCGGTGCGAGCACGGCCGAGTGTGAGCCGCCGCTTGGCTCGTGAGCGCCTGTGCTCGAGCGTGTTCGCAGCGCCACTGGCAGAGGTCGCCAGGCGCCACCCGATAACACCGACCGACAGCTCGGTCACAGTACATCCAGCCTCCTCCATCTGTTTTTGGCAGAATGGAGAGCGTTACGTTAGAATCTATTTTAACCTCATTGAGCGGACTGGCTGCCACGGACGGCGTCCCTGTGCAGTGCAGAAGAATCCCGATTGCGGCTTTCGCTATTAAAAAGACGCCGAAAACACGTGAATGAGCTATATCTGTCTCGAAAAGAAAGAATAGTTTCGCTTCTGTTTGCGACACTTGTCACCGCACAGCCGCAGAATGTAAAACTATTTCGTAATGTAGCCGTCAGTGACAGTGCCTGTTCCTTCGTGTCTGAAGCACATTTCATTGTGAAGATGCAAACGCTGCATAAAGACAGACATTGTAACACTCTATAAAGTTTTACGGAAACATGAGATGCAGAGTGAAATCCTCTGTTACGTAATCGAGGTGATTCATGCTGAGATTGAGAAGCAACGCTGCAAACACTCTGCAAAACTTGAAATTAATTCAACAAAACACACACACACCGATATGTCACTTAACCTTAAATGACTGTCACATACATTTCAGAGTCACATTCGCTGGACACATCAACCACTGAGGAAGGGAAGCACATATTCCACAGTTCCAAACCAACTCATATAATACACACATCAAAAAAAGTTTTGCATCTCCCCGGTTCCCAGAACTCCGGAAGTTAGACGTTGACTGTGGGTATTGTATTATAGACACAGTCCCTCGACTGATCAGAGACGTCACTAAACCCGCCCAAAGATGTAAAGAACCATGCATGAATAACGCCTATTAGATGGAGGGGGTCCGACAGCCGATCAGTTCCAGTCATTCCACCAGAAAGGAGGTACACGGCTCGTGTTGTCTGTAGGTCAGCCACGCGTCCCCATTGTTCTTTGGATCCAGGAAGGCCTCTCAACAAGGGGAGTGAACCAAAGCGATGTTGTTCGGACATGGAGGAGATACGAGAGGAAGGAACTGTCGATGACATGCCTCGCTCAGGCCGCCCAAGGACTACTACTGCAGTGGATGACCGCTAACTACGGATTATGACACAGAGGAACGCTGAAAGCAACGCATCGTGTTAAATAATGCTTTCCGTGCAGCCACAGGACCTCGTGTTACAACTCAATATGGGCGCAGTAGGTTGCATGATGCGCAACTTCACTCCCGACGTCCATGGCGAGGTCCATCTTTGCAACCACGACACCATGCAGCGCGGTACAGATGGATCCAACAACATGCCGAATGGACCGCTCAGGATTGGCATTACGTTCTCTTCACCGATGGGTGTCGCATATGCCTTCAACCAACCCGGTCAGGCTGAACGCCTTAGACACATTGTCCAGCGAGTGCAGCAAGGTGGAGGTTCCCTGCTGTTTTGGGGTGGCGTTATGTCGGGCCGACATACGCCGCTGGTGGTCATGGAAGGCGCCGTAACGGCTGTACGATACGTGAATGCCAGCCTCCGACCGGTAGTGCAACCATATCAGCAGCATATTGGCGGAGCATTCGTCTTCATGGACGACAATTCGGGCTCCCACCCTGCACATCTTGTGAATGACTTCTTTTAGCATGTTCTCCGGACATGAACCCTATCGAACATGCGTGGGATTGATTGAAAAGGGCTGTTTATGGACGACGTGAATCACCAACCACTTTGAGGGATTTACGCTGAATCGCCGTTGACGAGTGGGACAATCTGGACCAACACCTCCTTGATGAACTTGTGGATAGTATGACACGACGAACACAGGCATGCATCAATGCAAGAGGACGTTCTACTGGGTATTAGAGGTACCGGTGTGTACAGCAATGTCGACCACCACCTCTGAAGGTATCACTGTATGGTGGTACAACATGCAATGTGTGGTTATCATGAGCAAAAAAAGGGCGGAAATGATGTTTATGTTGACCTCTATTCCAATTTTCTGTACAGGTTGCGGAACTCTCGGAGCCGAAGTCACGCAAAACTTTTTTTTATGTGTGTAGAAACGGCGCCTTACTAGGACAAAAGCGCCAATAAGTGGTAATTGTAATTCGTAGACAGCTAATGAGCACCTACCACAACGCAACTAAGAGCCACTATAGTAACTTTAAGCATAACGTAAGGCACCTTTCTCACTCGAACATATTATTTTTTGAGATTATATTTTAGCCTGAAACTTGCGATAAACATTTTGCCTCCCTGTTGTTTCTAATGAAGCAGTGATTTCTGTCCGCAGATTCCGAGCTGTATTCCGATTATGGTGTCTTCAGCATGCCACAAACTACTTTCTTGGGCTGAACTTATGTTTCCCAGAGTCATTTAGCGTGTGATAACGTCGGCAGATTCGACCGGAGAAAACAAACTCATCTGAATTTAACCGACTATCATCCGAAGTCTGTACTTTCGGGCGATGAGATCGGATACACTGTGACCGCGCAGGTAGTGGCATACTGACTGGAAAAGATCGGCCGTCTTCGGAGGATACGGCCTTGTCGCGGTGGATACACCGGTTCCCGTGAGATCACCGAAGTTAAGCGATGTCAGGCGTGGTCGCACTTGGATGGGTGACCATTCAGGCCGCCATGCGCTGTTGCCATTTTTCGGGGTGAACTCAATCTCGTGATGCCAATTGAGGAGCTACTCGACCGAATAGTAGCGGCTTCGGTTAAGAATACCATCATAACGACCGGGAGAGCGGTGTGCTGACCACACGGCCCTCCTATCCGCATCCTCCACTGAGGACGACACGGCGATCGGATGGCCCCGATGGGCCACTTGTGGCCTGTAGACGGTCTTCGGAGGATGTCGGTGCTACTGTGACCGCAACCTTGCTCGCTACGCCACGAGTAGCGCGGTTGACGCGCGTGCTGACCGCAGCTCACAGCACGTAGAAATAACGACTTGGTCAGTCCTCGAGAGGGCGCGCGACCTGGGATCGCCACCTGCTGGAAGCCGGGCCTCTGTGTAGCACCGTGCCGCGGGCCGCCGCCTCAGCCTCGTGTGATGTGCGCAGCGGCCGCTATTTATAACAGCCGGCAAGTAGGAGGGCGATAGCACCGCCACTGCTGACCCCGCATCTGCATATCCGCCGTCTGCGACCGCAAGTGAGGCAATCGAGCCAGCAGAGCCCGCTCTCCGCAGCGAGCAGGTTCTCGAGCGTTGCTAACATTGCGGCGACGTGGTGAATTTCGTTTTGCGTCCGGTTGTTCTCGTTCTGGTCTTCAGTTGCAAGTGTGGTCTCCTGCTACTCCCCGTGCTAGCCTTTCAAAAAAAGTAATCTGTTCGAGTGAGAAGGGAGCCGTATCTCATGCTTAAAGGCACTGTAGTGGATCTTTGTTGCGTTGTGGTATGTGCTCATTAGCTGCCTGCGAATTATTATTACCGCTTATTGGCCACTTCATAACTGCCTGCCGGGGAGGCCGAGCGGTTCTAGGCGCTACAGTCTGGAACCGCGCGACCGCTACGGTCTCAGGTTAGAATCCTGTCTCGGGCGTGGATGAGTGTGATGTCCTTAGGTTAGTTAGGTTTAAGTAGTTCTAAGTTCTTGGGGACTGATGACCTCAGAAGTTGAGTCCCATAGTGCTCAGAGCCATTTTTTTTCTCCATAACTACACGCCAGGCAAACATTCGAAAAACGTTCCCATACTTGAACGAGGCATTTACTATAGACTCAGACAGACGTGCCCCACGGATTCCGTACCGGGAGAGTCGTCGCTGTAGCAAGAGGTTGAGACCACCAGTTGTCACTGACCGACCCGGTAGCGAAACGGGAACAGGCTAGAAGGACGAAGACGAATTTTCACATCAAGTGTAGAGGCTGAAGATGAGAAGCAGTGTTCGAAAATCTTATTTTACTGGCAGTACTTAAAATAAAAGAAAAAAGACGTGGAAAGTCGTTAGACTGTGTTGACATACATGATAACCGTCGAAAAATAATAAAGTTAGCCTATGTTATCTTACATCTCAAGTTTTATTGGCAACGATAGTAAGTTTTGAAATGTTGTCGGCGACTTTGTCGTAATGACGATGACGCGCTTGTGAAAGCAATGCATTGTGTGTGTGTGTGTGTGTGTGTGTGTGTTGTCGCTATCTCTATCGCAGCTGTCAAGCGCGGCGTGACCTACGACTCTCTCCGGCAGCGTTTGTTTGTTTATTTGTTTTCCTCACGGCCAGGGCCGGCCAGGGTGCAGAGGCAGCTATCTGTCTCGTGGCTCTCACGGTCTCCCGTTTGCAGAACGGACCCGGCAACATGAACGCGGCGTAGTGGCGGTTCAACTGTTGACAGAAACTTTTAACATCATCCATGTCCGAAGGAACACAGCATCGAACTATGCAGACACTTTAAAAAACAGACACTGCCGTACTGTATATCACGCCAAAACAAGATAATCCGAGTGTCACGAGCAATGTCTCTCCCTTACAATTTCTATGCCACGTAGACACTGGGACACACGGAAGTTTGGGTCTGACCGTGAGCTGTGTACGAATAGCCGAAGCGGTTAAAGCGACTCTCGCCTACAGAATGAAGTCCGTGTTCGGGAGCCAGTCCGGCACAAATTTTCACATGTTACTAGTACATAGCATAGCTGGTGCAAAACTGTGTTCAAAATTTCCAAATACATTTCATCATTTGAAATGCTTTCTAGGTTATAGTATTTTATCTGCATATCCTTGCGGTGCACGCATTGTTGATCGGTTATGACAGCAACCTGTGATCCTGAGGGAATACGTAACATTGATTAGGATGACACACATTAGTGAACAATAATATCCGGAAGGAGGGGGGAGGGGGGAGGGGGGAGGTCCACCCTTCGCCCTTATGACGGCTTGAACTCTGCTGACAATTTCAGTGACGTATCTGGATGTCTCTGGGCAAATGACAGCCCATTCATTCTTCATTAAAAGCAGCAGCCAGATTAGATAGCGATGATCGACACTGGGGTCTCGATCGGAGTCGACTTTCTGACACATCTCAGAGGCGTTCCATTGGGTTCAGGTAGGGACTCAGCACAGGCCAGTCCCTTTTAGCAACGTTATTGTCCACAAACCAATTAACTCATAGACGCCCCTTCATGACGTGGTGCATTACCGTGCTGAAACAATCGCCGCCTCAGGGCACTTCCTCTGCTGTAAGCAGTGCACAACGCTTGATAATGCGTTCCTATTGTCTTGCGTTTAGCGTTTCCTTCAGCGTGATAACGAACCCACCCGCTAAGCACGAGAAATACTCCCATACCGTAACACCTCGTCCTTCGTACTTCACTGCTGGCACTACACACAGCCGCGCGGGGTAGCCGCGCCGTCTGAGGCGCCTTGCCACGGTTCGCGCGACTTCCCCCCATCGGAGGTTCGAGTCCTCCCTCGGGCATGGGCGCGTGTATCGCAAGTTTAGGTTAGATTAAATAGTGCGTTAGCTTAGGGATCGATGACCTCAGCAGTTCGGTCCCACGGGAACTTACTACCAACCACTAGACACAATGGCAGGTAACGATCCTCCCAGCATTCGTCAAACCCAAACCCTTCCATCGGTTTGCCACAGAGTACAGTGTCACTCATCTCTCCAAACCTCTCGTTTCTAGTCACCCATTGTGCAGTGCCGTCGCTATGAATATCATCTCAGAAACACCGGCTGAAAAAAAATCGCAACACCAAGGAGGCCTTGCGCGACATAAACAAAGTCTGGTAGGCGGGCTTTTACATCTGAAAGATGATGTCTATTCAAATTTTGCGCCAATCTGTATATTGAGCTAGCAGTAAAGGAAACAAAAGAAACATTCAGAGTAGGTATTAAAATCCATGGAGAAGAAATAAAAACTTTGAGGTTTGCCAATGACATTGTAATCCTGTCAGAGACAGCAAAGGACTTGGAAGAGCAGTTGAACGGAATGGACAGTGTCTTAAAAGGAGGATATAAGATGAACATCAACAAAAGCAAAACGAGGATAATGGAATGTAGTCGAATTAAATCGGGTGATGCTGCGGGAATTAGATTAGGAAATGAGACACTTAAAGTAGTAAAGGACTTTTGCTATTTGTGGAGCGAAATAGCTGGTGATGGTCAAAGTAGAGAGGATATAAAATGTAGACTGGTAATGGCAAGGAAAGCGTTTCTGAAGAAGAGAAATTTGTTAACATCGAGTATTGATTTAAGTGTCAGGAAGTCGTTTCTGAAAGTATTTGTATGGAGTGTAGCCATGTACGGAAGTGAAACATGGACGATAACCAGTTTGGACAAGAAGAGAATAGAAGCTTTCGAAAAGTGGTGCTACAGAAGAATGCTGAAGATTAGATGGGTAGATCACATAACCAATGAGGAGGTACTGAATAGGATTGGGGAGAAGAGGAGTTTGTGGCACAACTTGACTAGAAGAAGGGATCGGTTGGTAGGACATGTTCTGAGGCATCAAGGGATCACAAATTTAGTATTGGAGCGCGGCGTGGAGGGTAAAAATCGTAGAGGGAGACCAAGAGATGAATACACTAAGCAGATTCAGAAGGATGTAGGCTGCAGTAGGTACCGGGAGATGAAGAAGCTTGCACAGGATAGAGTAGCATGGAGAGCTGCATCAAAAACCAGACTGAAGACTACAACAACAACAACAACAACATGCTGTAACGGTCGATAGCGTTAGTTATCTCTGAGATTGGACGTGTTGAGTTGATGTCACTCAGGAACGCCTTTAAGGCGACAACGTAACAAGGAGATAGTGAATGGAACTGGAGAGAAGAGAAATTTATAGCCCAACTTTACTTAAAGGTAGGATCGGTTCATAGGACACATACTGAGGCATGAATAAATCGTGAATTTGGTGACAAAAATTGTAGTTGGAGATGTAGGGACGAACACAGTAAGCAGGTTCAAACGGACGAGCGTTGCAGTAGTTATTCGGAGATGCAGAGGCTTGCACTTATAGATTAGTGTAAAGATCTGCATCAGATTCGCCGTTTTATTGAACACCACAGCGAGGTCAAGTGTAACAACAGCTCATTAAATCGCACAACTGTAGTGCAAATTTTCGTCTTCTTGTTTTTCTTCTTTTTGTGTCTCAAGCAATAGACCAGTTGGTCCGTTGCAGCTTCTTTATCCATCCACCTTCTCTCGGGACTTACCAGTATTCCTTCGTCCTTCACGGATGTACTATTATAGCAGTTGTTTGGCAGTCTTCATGCCCCATTCTTTTCATATGTCCTTTTCATTCTTTCTATACGATCTTTCCATTTTTCTCTGTATTCCTTAATCTTTTCATGTAAGTTGCAAAATCCTACGTTCTTCCAGATGGTCTCATCTTTTGTTTACCCTCTTCTCTCGTTAGTCCCTGGATTGTTCTCAAAGATCCAGTTGCTTCGAGTCGACTACGTCTTCTAGAGTTGACAGTCCACTTTACACCTCCATATGCTCTACAGGAATTGCCACAGCTTTATAAAATTTTATCACTGTGTCCCTTCCCACTTCTCTTCTGAGCGTTCTTTTGATGGTGCCAATGTTTTTTCTTTCAATATCAACTTCGCCGAGATATGAAACGTCGCAGCCCAAAAATCTGAAAGCATCAACCTGTTCAATAGTTGAAACTTCCTGGCAGATTAAAACTGTGTGCCGGACCGAGACTCGAACTCGGGACCTTTGCCTTTCGCGGGAAAGTGCTCTACCAACTGAGCTACCCAAGAACGACTCACGCCCCGACCTCACAGCTTTACTTCTGTGGCTAAGCCATGCCTTCGCAATATCCTTTCTTTCAGGAGTGCTAGTTCTGCAAGGTTCGCAGGAGAGCTTCTGTAAAGTTTGGAAGGTAGGAGACGAGGTACTGGCAGAAGTAAAGCTGTGAGGACGGGGCGTGAGTCGTGCTTGAGTAGCTCAGTTGGTAGAGCACTTTCCCGCGAAAGGCAAAGGTCCCGAGTTCGAGTCTCGGTCCGGCACACAGTTTTTATCTGGCAGGAAGTTTCGTATCAGCGCACACTCCGCTGCAGAGTGAAAATCTCATTCTGTTCAATAGTTTGTAAAATTTTATACAGTTGAGTAATAAAACTTAAATACTGCATTGTCGAATTTATTTCGAAAAATGTTGTAACGCTGTTCTCAAAAGTTTCCTCGGTACAGCCCGCACCAGAGGTCCAGCCTGGTGTCCCTAGACCCTGGATACATACGTCCCCGTTCGTAAGACCGCACCGCTCTACGCCGCTCCCCCTAGACGGAAACCCGAGATCCTGCACGTGGCCGCGGTGGGTCGGTCTGTCCTGAGCCGAGTGCTGGCAGTCAGTCTGGCTGCCTTGCCTTTCTAGCGACAGACCGCAGACAGCCCGAGCCTCAGGGGAGGCGGCCTGGCAAAGCGCGCCGCCATCTTCCGCGGGGCCTTTGAAGGCACAAGACGCTCCGCAGGCTAGGCGCGTCAGGGAGGTCCGAAGTGGAGTTCAGCGAAACGCCGAGCCTGTCACTTTTAACAGCCGCTCGCTGGAAATGTGACGTGGGCAGCTGTATCTTTCTGGCTGTCCCCGCGCATGCCGTTCCAGCTCTTTCACCGACGCGTTATGATACACCACTGCCCTCATCTCAGGCGTTTACATGTGATCTCGTAGGATACGCTGGCTGCATTTAGTCCATTGATGACTCTCCAGAGAATATGTGCGCCTCGTACGTGGACGAGAAATGCAACAACAAGGATAAGCGGCAGTATAGGCATGGCAAAATGGATAGTTCGGCTGGCATCAGGATCTGCACCCACACCCTTCACCTTTCATCTCGTCACGGACGTTCTGCCAGAAGGGATTCGAGATGAAGCCGCACGGTGCACAATGTTTCCAGACAATATTGTTTTGTGCAGCACCTGCAATGGCAGCGCTGAGTGCAAACTGGAGCCGACCGTTGTAGCCGAGCGGTTCTAGGCGCTTCAGTCTGGAACCGCGCGACCGCTACGGTCGCAGGTTCGAATCCTGCCTCGGGCATGGATGTGTGTGATGTCCTTAGGTTGGTTAGGTTTAAGTAGTTCTAAGCTCTAGGGGACTGATGACCTCAGAAGTTAAGTCCCATAGTGCTCAGAGCCATTTGAACTATTTGCAGACTGGAAGACTGGAGGCAAGCACTGGAAGACAGAGGGCTTAAAATCTGCAGAAAAAAAGCGCAGAATTTGTGTCTGTTAAGCAAGGAAAGCGATGCAGTCATAATGAAGGGGAAGAGCCGTAAGAGGATAGATCGCTTCAGATACATCGGATAACCTGAGGCAAGAAACTCTGGATTCTGACGTAGACTGCAGAGTGCAAGTTGGATGGAGGAATTGGAAAAGTATCTCTGGAACTGTCTCTCACAAAAACGCAAATGTCAAAGTCAATCGGAAGGAATATAAAGCAGTCGTAAACCCAGCATTATTGTATGAAGAAGAGACACGACAGCAAGTAAGAACGAGTGCAACAGCCAAGATGTAAAAGCTGCTCAAATCTCCAAAAGAGTGCAGGGGAGAAGGCTCCAGTGCTATGGACACAACACGAGAAGAGACGAAAGTCCTGGCACAACGAGAGCGATGGAGATGTCAGTGGGAAGCTCCAGGGAAAGAGAAAGGCATGGAAAGACGTGGGCAGACAGCGTTCCAGAGGATCAGACAGGAATATATCTGGCGAAGAGCGGCATGCAGGAGCGGCAAAAGTGGAAGAATCTTGCTAGAAACGCCGACGTTGCGTAAGGCAGGAAGAGACGCAGAAGAAGTGATTCTCAAGCTGAGGTGACTAACGCACTTTCAAGGTTTATGAGAGACCTATTCTCCGCTTCGTCGCGCAATCAGCCACCGTGATATTTACAGTCAGCTAACTCATTGTGCTAAAGGATGTGACTTATGCTGTGGTCGTTAATGCTCGAGCTCTAGCTGTATTGTGCGCCATTCTTCCGTGCCTCAAGACATCAGCTACTGATCTCAGTCTTGTCACTGGTTAACTTAGTTTACCCTACAACACTACAAGGGGCCGCTATCTCAAGGCAGGGTCTCTATTCAATGCAGTATGCCACTCGCATTCAACATGTTCGTTTTCCGTTATTCAAGTAAGTTATTGCAAGACAAATGAATTTTATTTTAATTATATTTCCTTTATTTATCCGACCCGATCTGACTGCGGCCATCAGGCCCTCTCTTACAGTGGACCTGGGGTTCACACAGTACATTTCTTATATCGTAGTTACCTAAGAAATAACAATTTTAATACGACAAATAATATTTACGTGATTTGATTGTGTATAGTGACCAAATTAGTAAGGAACCTAATACTGACTATGAATTAATAAAGTTAATACTGGCGGTATTTGTAGTACAGCTACTGTTAATGCTGCTACTGCTGCTGCCACTAATAGTGATAATAATAATTATAATTATTATAATTATATAATGACAATAACTTGTAGATGCACAAAGCAGATGTTTTCTGATATATCGAGTTCTGGAGAAAGGAAATTTACAGAGACTGCACCAGCTACGACTACAGGGAAATGAGGAATGGAAGGATGCATGCACAAGGATAACGAGTATGTGCAGGGACAATAGTAGTCATTACTGTTACTCTAGTGCATATGTGATTAACTGTCTTCTGAAGCTGGAGATGTTATTCATTTCTCTAATATAACGCGGGAGGTTATTCCAGAGTCGGTTTCTTGCTACTGAAAAGGACTTCGTGAAAATAATTGAACGAAGGAGTGGGACAGAAAGAATTTTTCTCTGATGCGGACGCGTATTTCTGCCATATTGTTTAGGCAAGAGCGTTCAGGTGGAGGAGAGAGATGAGAGAGTGCACATTGATAAGACAGTGGAGAAGACAGGGGGGTATGGGTATCTCTGCGCTTATCTCCACGCAGGCAGTATAGCTGTGCATGTGATGTCGAAACGTGATCAAAGAGTCAAACATCACAGACACAGTGAACGCAGGTATTCATATCCAGTTCCAGGCGCCGTGAGCGTCCTCGAGAAAGGCCTTTCAGAGTGACATCGCTGTATTCAATAATTGGAAGTATAAGTGTTTGTAAAAGTCTCTCTCTCACGTCAAGTGAGAAGAGTTTTTTATATTTTCGTAGGGTGTAGAAAGATACTGATGCCTTCTTACACATTGCAGCTACGTGCTCGGTCCAATTCAGATTTTCATCTTTCATTACTTGTAGACTCTTTGCTGAAGTAGGGATGTTTATATTTGTCCCATTTAGGTTCAAAGATGGTACGGATTCCCAATAAAGAGAGATAATAAACCTAGACTGACCAACCAGCACCAGTTTTGTCATATCATGCGACCATTTTAATAAGCACACAAGTCAGTAATAAGGTTCCCGATAGCTGTCTTCAGGTTTATTGGTTTTGCACTTAGATACAACTGGATATATTCGCAGTAGGACAAAAGTGATGACGTCATTCATATACAATGGAAGCAGTATAGGACCTAATACTGAACCCTGGGGGATGCCTCATGCTAACCACCGCCTCTGTGACTTTATGGTGCCGGACAAGACGCACTGCTGGCGAGACGTCACGTATGAGAGAAACCATTGCACTGTACATAGCGAGAAATTTGGGCTGCTAATTCCGGCAAGTAAAATATGGAAGAGGACAGTGTCAAGCATTAGCTGAAGTCTAAGAAGCATATGATAGTCGCCTCTTGTGCATCCATGCCAAACTTCAGGTCACGTGTTACAAGACTAATCGGTACTCATCTAGTAGATTGTGATATTTGGTTTGTCAGCTGATCGTGGACTATATAGTGCAATCTGTAATTGGATCCAATGCACTGAGAGAAGTAATTGTATGGGAGGGAATGGAATAAGTTTCAAGCTTCCATGTGTTTGCAGAAGATTGCTCCAGGCAACAGCACACAATACTAAACGCTGACTGTGGAGAACGCGGGCCTTCAGCCTTTGTGTTCAGCTGCCGGCGGCGGCACCCTCCTCGGTCTCGGAATTCAGTGAACGGGGCAATGAACTCTCGCAGTCGCCACGGCGCCAGAAAGGCTTTTCGGTGATAGACTCGTGCAGTGAACGAAAATTCTGATAAAATATACCTCTGAACTAATTTATGTTTAAAGGAAATAACTGTGATAGTGTGATGGTAGGATTGCATTTATCAATTCATGTAACAGTCGTACCTTAATTCCTACCAGTCACTATTCTGGAGGGAATATTTTTTTATTACTCGATCTATTGGATAACCACGTGAAGGCAGACCCCCCACGCAGGTCTCGCAACAGGGTCAAATTAAGAAAGCAGATTGCGTTGCGGTAATTAATGTGAGATCTCTTGGGTGGAACTAACTGAGGAGCTACTCGACCGAATAGTAGCGGCTCCTGTCAAAGAAAACCATCACAACGACCGAGAGAGCGGTGTGCTGACCACACGCACCTCCTATCCGCGTCCTCAGCAGAGGATGACACGGCAGTCGGATGGTCCCGATGGGCCACTTGTGGCCTGAAGGTGGAGTGCTTTTTGCTGGGTGGAACTTACATCAGAGCATCCCCCTCCCATCATTTGCACTCTGTATGGGTCCTCACAGAGTCTAACCTGTGGCTAGTTTCCACATGACTCAATTATTTCACGAATTTCGAAGGAAATGACTGCTCTGATCGTACCGAACGGATAAGGGGAGACGTGGATGAAAAGCGATAACGCCAGAAGGAACCGATGGACTAGAAGCCTGCAAACAACCAACATGTAGTTGGGTACACTAACGGGACGCCTAGCAGACACGCATCGATTTCAACTGCAGCTGGTCGGCTACGATCTGGTAGTACAATTGTGAAAAAATTAAGAAGAGAAGCGAACGCCATAAGATATTATCCACAAGCCATGCGGCATTCAGCGGTCAGCCTTGTTCCACGTGGGTCGCTTAACAAGGGATATTCGATAAAGATTTAGAAATAGCCGAAAGAAAAGAACAGGAAGGACTTTAGATCGAGGTTATCAATTTAATTAAGAATAGAACACTGTGGAGGATGTATTCAATATCGTGAGAGACGTGGGACATTAATTCCACGTGTAGTCTGTCATAAATGAAGATCAGTTAGTTATGAACGTTCGCAAATCGTTGGGAAGTTAGAGAACCTTATCGGAATGACTAATGAATGACGGGTACGGTGGGTTGGGTTAGTATTATGAGTAAAACGAAACACAATCACGATGTGCAACCAGTGGATAAAGAAATTGGCTTAATGCGAAAAATCACGACCGTGAACTACTGGAAATGTTGCATGATCATTGCTTAAATGCATAAATCCGAAATAGAAGCCCTGTAGGCCGGAATGATACTAAAAAAACATCACAAATAGCCACCTAACTACATGTGGTAGCAATCACAAAATCTCGTCTAATTCGACGAATTAAAAATCGCCAAAGTAACAAAAAGTAACGTAAGAATGCTATTTGAACAATTTCATCGCGAAAAAAATGTACAACTTGCTCAGCTACTTCTACCAAGTCTTGCATTCAAAGATGTTTAACGTTGTGGAGATTCATGGCGCTGGTGGAACTTTGGAACTGACCAGGGACTGTCCACCTCTGACGAGAAGTGGAGAGAGAGAGAGAGAGAGTGAGAGAGAGAGAGAGAGAGACGGCCTTGATTTTGTCTTTACGTCCGTCGTCTCCGTTCCGACAGCGCACCAAACTCTGAAGGGTCAGTTGAACCACTTGACCCCCGCCAACCTCTGCTCTTCAATTAAAAACGCTTGACTTGTCTGGCCAAGATGTCTCTGTTTCCCCACGGAACTAAAGAGGTCCCGTTTTGTGCCGGGTGCTGGGGTGGCGGGAGTTTGCCGGCTGCTAACCCGGTCCCATAATTAGAGGACAAAAAGGGGCGGGATAGGCAAGCCACCTGTCCACAGGTATGAGTCATTTCCTTTTTCTTACACACTCTTTTCTGAAACAATTAGAGAATTAATCTTTCACCTAATGAAACGAGTCTGCCCGTACTGTGGCAGACCCATTTCAACATGACTATAGATACACTCCTGGAAATTGAAATAAGAACACCGTGAATTCATTGTCCCTGGAAGGGGAAACTTTATTGACACATTCCTGGGGTCAGATACATCACATGATCACACTGACAGAACCACAGGCACATAGACACAGGCAACAGAGCATGCACAATGTCGGCACTAGTACAGTGTATATCCACCTTTCGCAGCAATGCAGGCTGCTATTCTCCCATGGAGACGATCGTAGAGATGCTGGATGTAGTCCTGTGGAACGGCTTGCCATGCCATTTCCACCTGGCGCCTCAGTTGGACCAGCGTTCGTGCTGGACGTGCAGACCGCGTGAGACGACGCTTCATCCAGTCCCAAACATGCTCAATGGGGGACAGATCCGGAGATCTTGCTGGCCAGGGTAGTTGACTTACACCTTCTAGAGCACGTTGGGTGGCACGGGATACATGCGGACGTGCATTGTCCTGTTGGAACAGCAAGTTCCCTTGCCGGTCTAGGAATGGTAGAACGATGGGTTCGATGACGGTTTGGATGTACCGTGCACTATTCAGTGTCCCCTCAACGATCACCAGTGGTGTACGGCCAGTGTAGGAGATCGCTCCCCACACCATGATGCCGGGTGTTGGCCCTGTGTGCCTCGGTCGTATGCAGTCCTGATTGTGGCGCTCACCTGCACGGCGCCAAACACGCATACGACCATCGTTGGCACCAAGCCAGAAGCGACTCTCATCGCTGAAGACGACACGTCTCCATTCGTCCCTCCATTCACGCCTGTCGCGACACCACTGGAGGCGGGGTGCACGATGTTGGGGCGTGAGCGGAAGACGGCCTAACGGTGTGCGGGACCGTAGCCCAGCTTCATGGAGACGGTTGCGAATGGTCCTCGCCGATACCCCAGGAGCAACAGTGTCCCTAATTTGCTGGGAAGTGGCGGTGCGGTCCCCTACGGCACTGCGTAGGATCCCACGGTCTTGGCGTGCATCCGTGCGTCGCTGCGGTCCGATCCCAGGTCGACGGGCACGTGCACCTTCCGCCGACCACTGGCGACAACATCGATGTACTGTGGAGACCTCACGCCTCACGTGTTGAGCAATTCGGCGGTACGTCCACCCGGCCTCCCGCATGCCCACTATACGCCCTCGCTCAAAGTCCGTCAACTGCACATACGGTTCACGTCCACGCTGTCGCGGCATGCTACCAGTGTTAAAGACTGCGATGGAGCTCCGTATGCCACGGCAAACTGGCTGACACTGACGGCGGCGGTGCACAAATGCTGCGCAGCTAGCGCCATTCGACGGCCAACACCGCGGTTGCTGGTGTGTCCGCTGTGCCGTGCGTGTGATCATTGCTTGTACAGCCCTCTCGCAGTGTCCGGAGCAAGTATGGTGGGTCTGACACACCGGTGTCAATGTGTTCTTTTTTCCATTTCCAGGAGTGTAGTTGAGGTGAGTAATCGGTGAAAACATTAAGCCAGAGTTTATTTCCTATGTGTAAAGTGAGTCTTGGCAAACTATAAGCGGTTAAATGAATTCGGAATCAGATATTACCGAGACACTACTAGAAACAGGAAACATCAGTACAAATTTCAGGGCCGTATGAAGGCCCAAGAGACACAAAATGCTGCTTGCGGCACAAAGATGAGAGGTGTGCCAGGGGACTCGTATACAGTGCGTATCACAATTAGCAGCGGAAAGGGACACCCGTGAAAATGGAGGGGTGGGGGGTGGGGCTGCAAATGACGAGTCGCTTATATGGGAAAAAATCCTCGAAGCGGCCCTGATACATTCCTGAGTCTAAAATGAGGAAACCTGTGCAAGATTGCTACCTCGTGTCAGGACATGGGCTTCTCGGCCGCAAGACGAGTATGCACACGGCAGTGCGTGGAAGCCCGGAGCACCAACAGCAGGCAGTGATAGCAAGGTGGCGGGAGAGACAGGCAGACGGGGAGTCCAGAAGCATCGCGAAGGCTCTGCCCGTGTGTGGAGGCTCGTGTGTGAGACCAGCATTTGGCACATTTGTTTTATGGGGCGCCATTGGGTACACAACGCCAGCACCTCTGGTTCGCGTAGCCGGTAATCTAGACAACAACCGTTACATTTCTGTCGCGTTAAAGTTACGACAAAACGAATCGTTCACAAGAGCAGA
This sequence comes from Schistocerca piceifrons, assembly GCF_021461385.2. Lineage (NCBI taxonomy): Eukaryota > Metazoa > Arthropoda > Insecta > Orthoptera > Acrididae > Schistocerca > Schistocerca piceifrons. The sequence goes on from NC_060145.1 coordinate 485,004,374, forward strand.
ATCCCTTTCATCGTTAATTTCGGAATCACTTGAAAACATTGCCACCTTATGCTTCTTTGTAGCCCTAACGGTGTCACTCTCACTGGAATCGTTCTCAGAAGCACAATACATTCATTCACTCATACTAGGAACATCTGAACAATCATCGTCAGAAACCTCCGAAAGTATTTCGCATTCATTCATTTCCTTTCGTTTCCTGAATAGGGTGTTCTCCAAAAGCAGTAGCAACTTCTAGACGAAAGCAGTACCTGTCTCAAAAATCAAAACACAATCAAAATCCTAAATAAGCGAAGAATAAATTAAGGCAATTAAGTCTGCCATAGCGTAGATTTTCATGGCCGGTATTTGCGATACTGCTGACATTTCATTTACAGGCATTAGGCTGGGGTCGTAAGCATAATTCTCTACATCTACATCTACATTGATACTCCGCAAGCCACCCAACGGTGTGTGGCGGAGGGCACTTTACGTGCCACTGTCATTACCTCCCTTTCCTGTTCCAGTCGCGTATGGTTCGCGGGAAGAACGACTGTCTGAAAGCCTCCGTGCGCGCTCGAATCTCTCTGATTTTACATTCGTGATCTCCTCGGGAAGTATAAGTAGGGGGAAGCAATATATTCGATACCTCATCCAGAAACGCACCCTCTCGAAACCTGGCGAGCAAGCTACACCGCGATGCAGAGCGCCTCTCTTGCAGAGTCTGCCACTTGAGTTTATTAAACATCTCCGTAACGCTATCACGGTTACCAAATAACCCAGTGACGAAACGCGCCGCTCTTCTTTGGATCTTCTCTATCTCCTCCGTCAACCCGACCTGGTACGGATCCCACACTGATGAGCAATACTCAAGTATAGGTCGAACGAGTGTTTTGTAAGCCACCTCCTTTGTTGATGGACTACATTTTCTAAGCACTCTCCCAATGAATCTCAACCTGGTACCCGCCTTACCAACAATTAGTTTTATATGATCATTCCACTTCAAATCGTTCCGTACGCATACTCCCAGATATTTTACAGAAGTAACTGCTACCAGTGTTTGTTCCGCTATCATATAATCATACAATAAAGGATCCTTCTTTCTATGTATTCGCAATACATTACATTTGTCTATGTTAAGGGTCAGTTGCCACTCCCTGCACCAAGTGCCTATCCGCTGCAGATCTTCCTGTATTTCGCTACAATTTTCTAATGCAGCAACTTCTCTGTATACTACAGCATCATCCGCGAAAAGCCGCATGGAACTTCCGACACTATCCACTAAGTCATTTATATATATTGTGAAAAGCAATGGTCCCATAACACTCCCCTGTGGCACGCCAGAGGTTACTTTAACGTCTGTAGACGTCTCTCCATTGATAACAACATGCTGTGTTCTGTTTGCCAAAAACTCCTCAATCCAGCCACACAGCTGGTCTGATATTCCGTAGGCTCTTACTTTGCTTATCAGGCGACAGTGCGGAACTGTATCGAACGCCTTCCGGAAGTCAAGAAAAATAGCATCTACCTGGGAGCCTGTATCTAATATTTTCTGGGTCTCATGAACAAATAAGGCGAGTTGGGTCTCACACGATCGCTGTTTCCGGAATCCATGTTGATTCCTACATAGTAGATTCTGGGTTTCCAGAAATGACATGATACGCGAGCAAAAAACATGTTCTAAAATTCTACAAGAGATCGACGTAAGAGCCTTGTACCATGACCTTATGTCCATAGATCAAATATAAGCACTCAAGAACTGCTATTACTCTTGTCCACTGTACTTATTACTTTTATACTTCCATACGCATTTCCGTCTTGCGCGATTCTCAAAGGATCTAGAAGTGAGATACAGGAAAGGCTACCAGTAAAAATTACAATTACTTAAAACGTACTTCGTACAAACGGAAGAGGCAAGCACTCACTGCAAAACAATGATAAAATACATGAAACCACATCCTGAAAAAGACAGGTAGAACTCACCGAAATATCTATAACACACTTTTATGTAACACGAAACTGAACTAATCACACATGGATGCAAACTATCTGGTCTACATCAGCTGATGGTATCTGACTGCAAACCAATTCACAATACGGTAGGAGTGTCAGGTGAACAAGCCGCCAGATGGCAGTAGATACTATAAGACATTAATGAAAACTTTATGTCTTGAAATACAGAAGTACTCATACAACAGATTGATACTATGTAGTTTTAAATGACAAATAACATTCTGTTACATCTATTACATCACCCAGTTTACTATCTAAAAAATAACTATCAGGTGTAAGGAGGGTAGCGAAAATTATCAACGCAAGATGGCGTCAATGTATGAAAATGTAATTAAAATAAGTGCACATTTGTCTTCAGTAACACAGTATATTGCAATACATGCGTAATACAGCATCCGTTAATGTCTATATAAAAATGTTAACCTCATTATATTGGTATTCCAACCATAATAGAAAACAAATTTACGATACATGCTGAATGACAGGAATCCTATGTAGTATGTAACAATCTTGCAGAGGTAAGCAACAGTGCGTACAATAAAGTACAAAATCTAACATATCGAACAACAGGAACACACCACATGAGTGTCTATCTAATATACAGCTCAAGTAAAAATTATCATCTGCCGAATCTTGTAATCATGCACAATGTGTAACCTACAATTCAAAGGTTGTGAAATATAGCACACTGTCAGCGTAGCATTAAAAATCCAGCGGTTTTGTGCAATAATATTCCACTTATGATAGAACCACCAATACATAAAAACTAAAGGAACAGTATGTACAAGTAGGGTACAATAGATAAAGCACAGCGACACTGTGCTGTGACATATGAATCTGGAAGGTGGCTCAAGGACAGGTGTCAATCTTTTTTTATGTTGTCCATAGCACGTAATAAATAATCTAGTCGTCGCCTTACACCAAACTAACCCTGAAAATATAGTAATTGTACATCACACTTACTATGAGGTACAATAACAAAAACATGCTCACTGCCTTGTAGCAAGTGAACCATTGAAAATGTGGTAGTTAAACCACCGTAATGATCCACAGTTGTTTTCAACAATATTGCTGCATTGTGACGAACCACTGATCTATAAGTATAAATTGCTCGCTGTCATCTGACACAGCACAGTTAAAACATCGTAAGTATCTTGTCACGAAAGCAAATCTTACGAATACATACTGGCGTTGTACAATAAATTGTGCAACAACTATATTGAGCATACACAATTACAAAGCAGACGAAAACCACTACACAAAAGATGCAGTCCTTGATATGAATTAACTGTGTGAGGGAGGCATGTCAATTTGATTTTTGCACGTTATCGATGAGCACGTCAGAGAGTGGAGAGCTAGTCATGTTACTGTTAAACAATCTTTGGTCTCGTTGTGGCACAGTCTTTGCCTATGCGCGACCTGATGCATTCTTAGTTGAAGTGTGGTAGATGATGGAAGTTTTCAGTAGTGCTGTGTTGACTTGGGGCTGTATCTGATAGATGAAGAAGGATTTATTGTAAAGGACAAGAATGAATATGATGAATATATTGGAAGGCAAGAAGAATAAAAATTCTGAATAACGTTATTATTTTTTGAAGAAAAGATGTCTGCAGTAAGACTGCAGCACAGCGCAGCTAGTTTGTCGGAATGATTATTGTCAGCTAGTTAAGTTTCTCACAGCTGAAAGAAAGACGACTGCACTTCCCTAGTCGTGCATTAAGATCGTCATCAGTTATCTGCTATATTAGCAGGTCCTTTGCCTCTCCATTTTCTGCGACCCATTGCTTCCTTCTTAAGGCTGCTGTATGTTGTACCGTCCATCATGTCATCCTGTATCTGGAATCTCTTCCTTCCTCGCTTCCTTTTCCCTTCTACATAACCTTCTAAAATTGTTTTTATCAGTCCGTCATTCTTCTTAATATATGCCCAATCCAATTTCTTTTTCTTCTCTTTATTACATCTAGTAACTGTCTTTTCTCTCCCACTCTTCTCAGTACCTCTTCATTTTTTACTCTGTCCATCCAACTTATTCTTTCCATCTTCCACCATGTCCAGACCTCAAAAGCCTCCAGCCTTTCTCTGTCTTTTTTCCTCATAGTCCATGTTTCAGCGCCGTACAGAAGAACACTCCATACAAGACATTTTATGAGTCTCTTTCTGAGTTCTCTGTCCAGACCGCTGCAGAAGATTCTCCTTTTCTTATAAAACGCCTCTTTTGCCATTGCTATCCTTGTTTTAATTTCTGTGGTGCACTTCCAGTCGGTGTCTATCCTGCTTCCAAGATACTTAAAATTTTGCACCTGTTCTAGTGTTTCTCCATTCAGCACAATTTTTATTTCCTTATTTCCTCCTATTGCCAATACTTTTGTTTTATTTGTGTTAATTTTCATTCCATTTTTTTCCGTTAGTTGCAATGGTGTCCACCAAATCCTGTAATTCTTTTTCCCTGTGGCTAGAAGGACCATGTCATCAGCAAATCTCAAGCACCCTACTCTTCTTCCTCCAATTTCTACTCCTTTGTCATCTAATGAGCATTGGTCAATCATATTTTCCAAGTACAGGTTGAAAAGAGTAGGTGATAAACAGCATCCCTGTCTTACTCCTTTCCTTAGTCTGATCCAGTTTGTACTTTCTCCTCTCACTTTAACTGAAACTTTTTGATTAAGGTATAATGAGTTTATAAGTCTTCTGGTTTTCCAGTCCACTCTCTTTTCCCTCATAATAGTCGCCAGCTTGTCCCAAACCACATTGTCAAATGCCTTTTCTAAATCGATGAAGCACATACACAGGTCTCTTCCTTTTTCAATAAACCTTTCTCCCAAGATTCGTAGGAGCCCTATTGCATCTCTGGTGCCCGTATTCCGTCTAAAGCCAAACTGCTCCTCGCCGAGATTTTCCTTTATTACTTTTTCAAGTCTTTTATTAATTATTCTTAACATCACTTTGGCTGCATGTGAAATGAGGCTGATTGTCCTGTGCTCGCTGCATTTCTTGGTTTCTTGTTTTTTCAGTAATGGAATCATTACTGTTGTCAAAAAGTCCTCAGGCCATTCACCACTGTCATATATTTTATTACATAACCTCAATATTTCTCTTATTCCATTGTGGTTCAAGCATTTTAGTATTTCTCCCGGTATTGTATTTGTACCTACTGCTTTGCCATTTTTCATTGCAGCAATGACAGACTTTACTTCTTCCATTATGATGGTCGGTCCTTTCTCTTCATCACTTACACTGTTGTATGATTCAAGTTCCAGAGTTTCTGGTTTGTTATTTGTGTCATATAGCTCTTTTATATATTCTTCCCATCTCTGGAGGACATCGTCACGATCTTTGTACACTACCTCTTCGTCTTTACTCAAAATTTCCATACTAGCACTTCCTGCTCTGTTTTGTTCCCATGTCATAGTCTTTACTCTGTTGTATAGTAAGTCGTATCTTCCCTTCCTGTCCAGTTCTTCAATTTCATCACATTCCTCTTTTAGCCATTTTTTCCTAGCCTGCTCTGTTTCTCTTCGCAGTTCGTTATTTAACCTTCGGTATATCTTTCTTGCATCTTCAGTGTTCTTGTTTTTCAATTTTCTTCTCTCCTCCATCTTGGAAATCATTTCTTGTGTGACCCATGGTTTTTTTGACCTTTTCCCTTTTACGTATACTATATTTTGCTGTCCTGCTTTAATGGTTCCTTCTTTCAGCGTATTCCAGTACTCGTTGGCATTATCAGGTGCTTCTTTGTCTCGTAATGTGTTTAGAAAGTCCCGAGACAGCATTTCTGTAATTTGTTCTTTGTTGGACCTTATCTTCTCTAAATCCCACTTCTTCACCATTGTCGCCTTTTTCAGTTTTTTCATTCTTATTTCTATTTCTGCCATAAGTAAGTTGTGGTCACTATTAATATCTGCACCTGGTAATGTGTGCACCTTCTTGATTCCATTCCTGTATCTTTCTTCTACCAGTATAAAATCGATTTGGTTTCTATATTTATCCCCTGGTGATTTCCAAGTGTAGAGCCTCCTCTTATGGTTCTTGAACCATGTGTTTGCCGCTATCAGCTGCCTTTCCCTGCAGAAGTCAATTAACCATTCACCTCTGTCTTTTCTCTTTCCAAGACCATGACTGCCTACTATGTTTCCCTCTTTCCCTTCTCCCACAATGGCGTTCCAGTCTCCCATTACTATTTTGCAGCATTCTTTATTCTCTCTATTACATTGTACGTTCCCTCTACAATTTGGTCATCATGTTCTGAAGGTGGCATATACACCTGGACAATCAGTAAAGCTTTTTGTGCTCCTTTCAGCCTTACACCAATAACCCGGTCATTTGCATAGTCTACATATTCCACACATTTAGCCAATTCCTTTGTCATAATCATTCCTACTCCATTAATTCCTTTTACTTCTCCTCCTGAGTAGTAGAATACATATTCATCTGACTGCAACTCTCCATGTCCATTCCATCTTACCTCAGCAACTCCTACGAGGTCCATATGATTCTTTTCCATCTCTCTTTTAAGGTTTTCTAGTTTTCCTGCTTGTAGCAGAGTTCAGACATTCCAGGTACCAATTCTCGTTTTGATTCTTTGCCTCCTTTCAAGTTGTCCCCCCCGGAGACCCGAATGGGGGACTATTTTACCTCCGGACAGTGATTTAACATGAGAGGAAGCCATTTTTTGTGCATAAAATGGAGACTGCATTATGCAGGGAAGATAATCTGCGGTGGTATTCCGTTGCCTTCCGCAGTTCTGGAGGCCGCCCCTAACCTGGGATACAGACGCCTTTTGCAGCCGCCCGCTCCGGGTCAGACGCTGCATGAGAAGTATAGGTTGGAAAATGAAAGACCCCTAGCCCTCGAAACCTAATAGCGTCAGGGTCGGAAAAGAACAAGAGCTGGCCGAGGGTGGCCAGATACGAAAGATAAAAGAAAGGAGCCTGGCATAAGTAAGTGGAGGCAATGCCAGGACTCAGCTCGGGGCCCCGTGGTCGCCAGCCACGTATCACTAGGTGTGACTCCCTGAGATATCAACTGATTAAGCTGTTTGGTTTTTGTAGAAATTCGCTGTTAAGATTCTACTCTTTCTAAATTACTGTTTATTTTGTTAAGCATTGTTCGGACCAATGTTATGCGTAAAGATCACGCGATATTTTACTCTGTCTTTTTGAAAACATACTTCACTCTAAAATCGTTGTCTTGGAATATCATTTCATAGGACACTCACCATATCACTGTTTGAAGAAGATTTATCACTACGCATTATCACATTGCGCCATATAGTACGCAACAGTTTGAACCGCAAATTTACCGTAAATGAAAGTTGCGTAAGAATATAACGTGTAAGTATGCTGTTTAGGTTTTTTATTGGTAACGCCACCTCTGTATGAAAATCACTGGCTGTGCTGTGTGCAGTCTGTGGGTAGTTTGCATTGTTGTCTGCCATTGTAGTGTTGGGCAGAGGCAGCTGGCTGTGAACAGCGCGTAGCGTTGCTCAGTTGGAGGTGAGCCGCCAGCAGTGGTGGATGTGGGGAGAGAGATGGCGGAGGTTTCCAATTTGTCATGAACTGATATATATATTATGACTTGTGATGATATTAAGGTAAATACATTGTTTGTTCTCTATTAATATCTTTCATTTTGCTAACTATCCCTATCAGTAGTTAGTGCCTTCAGTAGTTTGAATCTTTTATTTAGCTGGCAGTAGTGGCGCTCGCTGTATTGCAGTAGCTTGAGCAGCGAAGATTTTTGTGAGGTAAGTGATTTGTGAAAGGTATAGTTTAATGTTAGTCAGGGCCATTCTTTTGTAGGGAATTTTGAAAGTCAGATTGCGTTGCGCTAAAAATATTGTATGTCAGTTTAAGCACAGTCCTATATAAATTGTTCAAAGGGGACGTTTCATATGTCGACCCTTAGCCTAGGATACCTCACTGGAATCTTCTGATTTTTCTTGTAGTTTGTGTATTTAGTGTAGCTTTTGTTTATTGCTAGCGCGTAATTGTAGAGAGAATCTCCTTTGTAGTTGTAGCCTTTCATTGTTGTACAGTAAAACAGTTGTGGCATGCATGTAGATTTGCACCAAGTATTTCGCAGCTGCGCTTGCAATTAACTAGATATTATTTTCAGTGCTATGTTAATGTGTTCTCTTATTTTTGATCTTCAAATTCTGTTTTTCTGTGTTGTCGTGTGAAATACTGTGACAATAATGGCGTGTGAAAAACGTAATACTAGGCTCCAAAGTAAACTGAGAAATGACAGTGAAAATGAAAGCAGTGTGTTAGCGCCACCGAGTAATGAATTAACTGATGTTCAAAGTAGTAATTTGGTAACTGTTCATAGGGAAATGGAGCAGGCGGCAAACAATGGCGTGGACAGTGAAACAATTAGTGAAGAGGGACGCATTATCGATCGATCGGTCGGCAACAGCTCGCCTCAGGAATCCGAAATGACAGGACACAATTTCGCAAATACTGTAGATTCAGGTTTTGGGTCATCACCGTTTTCTCAAATAAGTCAAGACACATTTTCTGCTTGTCAAAATGTGAATGTTGTCGGTGCAAATGCACTGCCGAAAAGCGTAGAGAAACAGATTCCAGACACTAATACATTATTATTGCAATTAATGCAACAAATGGAACAAAATCAGAGACAAACACAGCAACAGTTAGACACAGTGGAACAAAATCTCAAAAAGTTAGACACAGTGGAACAAAATCTTAAAAAGTTAGACTCATTGGAACAAACACTTGAACAAACACGTGAAGATTTAACTACTGAGTTACATAACATTGAATCGAAATGTCAAAAAGTCTGTAATGACGTAAAAACACAAATTTGTGAGCATTTTCAACCTATTTTTTCGCGGCATGAAAATGCATTACAGAATCACGAAGCAGCCATAAAAGAACTGCAAATTATTGTTCATGAAAATCATGAGACCTTGCAAGCTAAATTTGACTCAGTTGCATCTACCGATTCGGTTACGCAACTTGCAAAAACTCAGGAAAACTTTAAGGACACAGTAGATACTCTGAAACTTGGTTCAGAAAAACACACTGAAGAAATAAGTACACTATCGGAGAAAGTAGCCGAACTTTCGGATCAGGTCACTAACTTATCTACAAAGGTAGATGATGATCTGAATGACACAAGACCCGTAGCCTTCACTGACACAGAAGAGTATGAACAAATAAGAAAATTCAAACAAAATCAGAATCAAATTAATACACAACACCAAAGAGAAATCCGGGAAGTACAAGATCAGCTGACACAGGTAATACAAGAATTACGTATTTCAGAGGACACTCGCGCTCCAACACGGGAAGAGGGACTTAGAAATACGGAAAAGACGCAAAATAATAACACAGGGCATTTCGTAAGTTATGAAAGAAACTGGCAATGTGCACCGAATTTCGATATGGAACCGCCGACACGACGTAACAATGACCGATATGCTACTCGCCGACATGATGATTTTGACTATAAGCTGTTCATTACTACACGTAAATTCAAAACATTTAAGAATTCTGGCAACGACATTCATCCACAAGCATGGCTCCATCAATTCTCTCATTGTTTTCCTCCCAACTGGTCGTTGGAACACAGATTAGAATTTATGTGTGGCTACCTAGAGAATGAACCAGCTGTAAGAATGCGGTCGGTCATTCACGATTGCCACAGTGAAGGAGAGTTTTACCATGCCTTCCTCTCAGCATATTGGTCTCAGGCCACACAAGACCGAGTAAAACAAAGCATCATAATGATGAAACGTTTCGAACAATCTGAATTTTCCAGTCTTATGAAATATTTTGAAGACATGTTGCACAAGAATCAGTACCTGTCAAACCCATACAGCCCCTCAGAACTTATCCGCATTTGCTTAATCAAATTGCCTGAACATTTACGACACATTATTTTGGCAGGACGTTGCAAAGACGACATTGAAGCTTTTCAGGGACTGTTACAAGAATTGGAAATTGACACTGACAATCACGGAATGCGGAAACAGGAACACAACAATTACAGGTCACATCCGTCACAATTCCTCGATAATAACTGGACGCGACAAGGCTATTCTCACAACACAAATCGTGACCAAAACAGACACCACCCGTATGACAACCGTTGGCAGAGTAGTAATAATTACAGGGAAAGATCACCTCTCCGTGGTAATGACTATCACAGAGACAATCAGAGAAACAGACAATATGGGAACCAAAACAATTATTATTACAGGAGACAGAATAACTTGAGACGCAACGGTCCAGCGCGCAGTTACGATTCAGGGAGAAATTCTCCACCACTTAACCGACAAGAAAGAAACTACAGGAAATACCGACATGACGACAGACGATGTGATCGTAACGACAGACCTGAATTGCATCAGAACTGGCGGGATTCAAACAGAGCAGGGCCCCCTCGTCACGGTGAATTTGTAGAAGTTAGGTCTCCAAACCCCAATAACGACGCGCGCCAACAAATAGACAATAGGCAATGACTCACACCGCTGGCAGCCACAAAACATACTTATGAAACTGACGACGCAGCTGCCGTAGCTAGTAATTACGTAAAAATGGAAGACATTAGGGACATCTTACTCCAGGAACACGACATAAAACATAACAACATTGCATATCCTGTGATTCACATCACAGTAAATGATGTAAAATTTACGGCAGTACTTGACTCTGGCAGTCCCATTTCAGTAATCAGTGAAACAGCCTTTAGTAAATGCAACAAATCGAACGATTGCCCCACACTTCCGTTACGTAAGATTAAATTACAAGGTGCAATCTTTGGAAAAAGTGTAGATGTACGCCAACAAACCAATTTAGAATTCTTTTGTCAAAGCCACAGCTTCTCTATGAACTTTCTCATTGTTCCATTATTGTCGACGGAAATTATATTGGGAGTAGACTTTTTGAATGAATACAAAGCAATCTTAAACTTTCACGATGCTGAAATAAGTTTAGAGAAAGAAGGTAAGTCAATAGCTTTGAAATTTGAAGATTGGCTCTCAAACCATGACGAAGAAATTAATCGGCTTTACCTTCTGTTAGACAACAGTTCGGAATTTTCTACGGAACTAGACACTAACAATCACTCTGCAAGTACTGACAGGGATGATATCGACGGCGAGTTAATTCAGAATAAAATTCAAACAATTGAGAATTGTAATGACACTGATAGGCAGGACCTTTTTGAGATTTTACAAGCACATTCCACAGTTTTTACTCATAAAACAGGAACAATCAAGGGATTTCAATACCAATTTCGTGTTCGTGAGCATACTAAATTTTGTGTTAGACCATATGTAATTCCAGCACATTATAGGGACCGTGTTAGAACAGAAATACAATCTATGCTCGATGAGGGCATTATTGAGCCTGCAGTAAGCTCATACAACAATCCATTACATGTTGTTGAGAAGAAAAATGGATCGATCAGGCTTGTCTTAGATTCGAGACAAATCAATACGATCATTATTCCTGAAACAGACAGGCCGCAAACGTTAGAAGAACTTCTTCAAAATTTTAATGGTGTAAAAGTGTTGTCTTCCATTGATCTCAGATCCAGCTTTTATCAGATCGAACTTCATCCAGAATGTAGAAAATACACAGCTTTCCTTTGTTTCGGCGTTTGTTATCAGTTTCGGAAACTTCCTTTTGGTTTGAACATTTCTTCGGCAGCATTCATTCGTGGGTTAAATTCCATATTACCTGAGTTCTTAAAACGTCACATCACCTTGTATGTGGACGATATTCTGATAGCAGAAGCTTCATGGGAACAACATAATCGCATCCTCAACAGTTTGTTACGTATTTTTGCAGAATCTGGAATTACAGTTAACTTGGAAAAGTCTGAATTCGGTAGGACAAAGGTGAAGTTTTTGGGACATATTATTTCTTCTGAAGGGATTCAGCCGGATCCTGAAAAGTTAGAAGCAATCAGAGCCATTCCAGTTCCATCCACAAAAAGACAAGTCCGCAGTTTTCTAGGTCTCGTAAATTTTTACCGTCGTTTTCTGAATATGCAAATTCTTGTTACACCAAAACTTTGTTCTCTCACTGGAAAAAATACTATTTGGAACTGGGAAGAACAAGCACAATTGGAATTCAATTCTTTGAAAGAAGCGTTACTTCACGCGCCAATCTTAGCTCATCCAGATCTGTCACAAGATTTCTGCCTTAGCACGGATTCTTCTAAAGTCGGTCTTGGTGCCCATTTATTTCAAGAAGCCATAGAAAATGACACTACCATTCAGAAAACCATTGCTTTTGCTAGCCGAGTGCTAACCAAATCTGAAAAAAATTATTCCGTTACTGAATTAGAAGCTTTAGCTATCGTTTGGGCATTTAACAAATTCCGTTTCTTTCTTTCTGGTAAGCACGTAAAAGTATACAGTGATCATCGTGCATTACAATTTCTTATGTCTTCAAAATTAAATCATGACAGGTTAAAACGTTGGGCATTGTTTCTGCAAGAATTCCGCTTCACAATAGTCTACATTCCCGGCAAGGAGAACATTGTTGCGGACGCACTGTCACGCGCACCGGCTGGGCTTGAGAAAAGTGCCACAGAAGGCAACCTCGAGAAAAATTTCAGTATTCTTTACATTCAGAAAGTCGCCTTTGAAAACTTCATCACCACATCTTTAAAGGACATTGCTCATGAACAAGATAAAGATCCGATTTGGAAAGACATCAAGAGCAAATGGCATGAAAGGACACACACACAGATTCGGCATTATTATCTGGTTAGAAACAACATACTGTTCAAACGCTGCACTGTTGATGACAAGCTATGGGTACTTTGCATTCCTGACGATTTTGTTAATAAGCTCATTGGGTACATTCATTTCAGCTACGCACATTTTGGTCCACGAAAATGTTATCATATTCTTCGAACGACTTGTTATTTTAACAATATGGAAAAGCGAATTCGAAGAGTCTTGTCTATTTGTAAACTTTGTCAAAAGGCGAAACCATCTACTGTCTCACATCGTGCTCCGTTGTTTCCTATCATTCCTTCTAAATTAAAAGAATTTGCTGCTGTTGATCTCTTGGGACCGCTTGTCAGAACATCTAATGGATTTTCGTACGTTCTAGTCGCTGTTGAACTTACTTCAAAATTTGTTTCTTTCACACCGTTACGTAAAGCCACTGGATGGTCTGTATCCAACGCCTTTGTTAAAAATTTCTTACGTGAAGTTGGACACGTTAGTAAAGTCATTTCAGATAACGGACCGCAATTCAGATCTGCTGTTTGGTCACGCATGCTTCGCAACCATAAAATCAAACCTGTTTTTATTTCATTGTACTCACCACATTGTAACCCGTCTGAACGGATTATGAAAGAAATCAATAAGCTTTGCAGACTTTATTGTCACAGAAAGCATGAGCATTGGGACAGATATTTACACTTATTTCAAAATGTGCTGAATGAAATGCCTCATGATTCCACTGCTTTACCACCTACTCTTGTACTAAAGAATGAAGAACCACCGAACAGAATCAGAGAGCTTGTACCTTTCCCAAATACACGTAAACTTCGACACAAAGACATAATTGATTTGGCTCTTAAAAATATAAAATCTGCAGCAGACAAAAGGAGAAAACTACACGGTAAAGCAAATACAAAGAAATTGTATATTGGTCAGAAAGTTCTCATTAAAGCTCATTCATTGTCACATAAGAAGAAACACTTGAGTCACAAATTCTTTCTAGTTTACAATGGACCTTACAGAATCCGACGTATACCACATGATAATTGCGTTGAAGTTGAAACTCTGCGTACTAGGAAGAGTAAAGGTTTACACCACATTTCACATGTAAAACCGTTTATTGAAAGATGATCTGCTTTTTAACTTTGTCTTTGCCATAAAACTTTTCACTTCACATTACTAGTATGCTTTGTCAGACTTAAGAAACTGTTAACATGCAACAATGTTTGAAGTTAAATATCCAGTCTAGAACCTAGGGAACATTTTTAAACAGGAATTACGATTGCATTGTTATAGTGAACAGACGTCACAGTGTTATTGTATTTGTACATTCTTGCTTGTTAGTTGCACGATTACGTAACGACTATCAGGCTTACATACTAAGAACCTATACCATTACTGCTAATGAGATTTTAATGCAACATTTTGGTTTACTTGAAAATATATTCTGGATTTAAAGTACTTTCAGTGAGATACCAGATGGCACAGTGGTTAGTTTATGTGACAGCTACACGATTTTATCACGACGCTACTAATGAGTGACAATTTACAATGTTGCTTTTGCAGTGTTTCTGTTTTATATCTGCACAGTTTTCTGTTTTATTCTGGAAAGTAAAACAGGTTTTAGTAGTAACTTTTGTGGTATAGCTACAATGAGACTGCCCTTCCCGTAGCACAACAATACGTTACAGCAAAGTACTTTCCTCATCATGGCAATAAGCGTAATAACTAAGACATTTATACGCAAAGCATTTCACTTTTGTTTATCATGTGGTAAGTACATTGACTTCTGCAGAACTTAGCTTTCGGAGGACGATAACAACGACACTTCCACAGAGATTATGTTGCGACAAGATGCACAGTTTAGCGCTACAGTACACGCATTTGAGTGATTAATCTTATACTTAAAACACTTATTTTTAAAGATTTTTTTAATTACAAAGAAAGTTTTCCGTGATACATTTCATTCCATTGCTGTAATTTGTAACACCTGGGAGTATAATTACATTTATCCTCAGGGGGGTACATGCTTACTTTGTGTACCATGTGTTTGGCAAGCACAAGAAACCCTAGCTAATATGGTATTTGCTTATACAACTTTACACATCGGTACCATATTTCTCTAAAACATAAATTACACAGCTATCTGATCATTTAACTGAGAGATAAACATTTTTTTACTACATCAGTGACACATGTTTACGCAATACACAGTTGGGTAACTTCACACTTATGAAACTGTATTTTGTCTGTACTTTGTAAACTGTTCATAATTTTTCAGAACCATTGTGATACTATGAGAGCTTTGAATGATGTATTTGGTATGGATTCATGATTTTTAAAGTACGTTTGAGGCAGATGACACTTTTGACATGAGCAGAGAATTTTTTTAATTATTGGAGGAAGCTACGACGATTTTGAGATTTGACTGAGGTGTTATGATGTTATTTTTACGACGACGATGTGTATTATGCTGCTGAGGTATGTTTACGATTAATAGGCTGAGGCTATATGATTTATTTGATTATGCTTCATATTTATAATGACGAAATATTGACGAGTATCGATGGATACGTATATGTGTAATAAGGTAAGGAGTAATGAATAGTGGGTAGGGACTCTTGACTTGTGAAAAAGGATGTTGGAAACCAAGAATCGTACTTTAAGAGTTATGAAATGTGTGTAAATGCGTGAATGTATCACAATGCCGGCGAAAATTTTTTGGACAACGTTATACTCATAGGATTTTCTTTCTACAGATTTGCAACGCTAATTCTTGACCTGTGAAATATTTTTATGTGAGACTGTCACTGTAGCGGAAACTGGTGTCGTAAATATTTCCGTAAGAAAGTTAAGTGACCACCTGCACGTAATGCGTCGTGGGCACGCAGCTGTGTCAAACACCTGGAGAACAAGCCATTAGGGTGTGCCTTTCCGGAAACACAGGTAAAAAAAAAAAAAAAGAAAAAAAGGCAGGCCTTTATCCTCGCCATTGGCATTCCTTTAGAGAAAATATTGCAAATGCGACACCCTCATTACTTCCATTAACCTTGCTATTGACATTCCTTTGTAGAAAGCATCGCAAATATTACACACTCATTACCTGAAAGCATATGATTACTCGTACTTTGTGCTAATTACTGCAATGCTTATGAATTGATGGGAAATATTCGTACATCTGCACACCTGATTATGACAAGTGTCTTTCTATGAGAGTTGAGAGCTACTGACTTACGAAATGCCACATGACTATTGAATGATATTTTTAAGCTTTGCTTTTCGTAGTTGCTTATTTCACTTGATATCTGGTTTCCAGCTGTGTTGCAGCATTGCTTTTATAAAATAAAATGCATTTGCTAATGTGAACACTTTCTGTCAACAGATCTATTAAATAATTATTTTATGATCCACATTCTTTAAAAAAGAAGCACTTGGAAAGGAAAGAACAATAAGAAGGAACTAGTAACAGTAACACATAATTTTCTTTTCAAGTACATGGTAATATTTCTTTTTACAATCAGTTGTTGTGGTGCACCACTTTAATTACATAGATATTAAGATGTGAATATACATTTCCCTTATCTGCATTGTTGTTTTTACTGTAATATTTTTTCTGCTTGAGCTATGTCATGTTTAGATATAAGCTGCTGTTTGCCAGGCATAGTGCTACTGAACTTTAATTTGTGTTACTCTGCTAAGCCAGATTTATTTTTTTTGCTGCGCATTGCCTCATATTAGTTGTAATGTAGATTTGCTTGGTAATTTAGATTTACTGTAGCTTGCTTTGCGATTTTCCATTTTTTTCCGTTGCTGTTTATATTAATTGTTTTATGTGCTGCTGCATTGCCTCGTCCCTTAGTTTAGCATCTGAGCTCAGTAGATTTAAGTTAGCTTAAGAGGGGTAGACTATATAAGAAACTGACTATGGAGAGTAGGTAAAGAATGCGTTGCGAAGATATATGAAACAGACTTGGGCCAAAATGAGTATTGTGCACTGAGAAATAATTATATTGAAAAAAATATGAATAGAATACAGAAAGCAGGTATAGATAGGACTTTTTGGGAATAATGTTGAATGAAGGGAGATCTCCAAGAAGTAAAGAAAGTTTTGTTTGCAAAATACTGCAGTACAACAAACCCTGTCCTTTCCTTTTGTATTATCCCACTATATGTTTGTGTACCCTTGTGTATTTGTTTTCTTCCTGTCTCTGTGTAGTTTCATAGAATTTTTTTTTTCTTTTAATATTAAGCTACATTCACTATGATGAGGAATACTGTTATCCTCGAATATAATTGGCATTAATAATATGTTATTTACTTTGTAAAGATGTTACACATTATTTATTCTGTTTCGTTTTAATGCTCATGTGTGAAGTTGATGTTTCGAAAGTGATTCTGATCTTTTATGTATGTACTCATGTAATAATTCCACTGATGTATATGTTCATTTCTATTCTTTTGTAAAGCCTGTACTACAAATGTTATCTGTATTATTATGTTCTTTAATGATGTATTTTGTACCTTTTTTATTGTATTTTTATGTTACCAAATTGTAATTGTTACCAGTTCTTCAAATTAAGTTACATTTCACTGCACACGTTTCTGTTGGTCATAGTATATGGACAATATGTGAGAAGTAGGGACTGATAGTGTTTGCACGTGTGTTAATAATTCAGCAAGGGACTGGATAACAGCATTGCTGGTTCGAAGGACAATTCCAGAAACTTTGTGAGTGCACAAGTGGTGGTTTATGGACTTGCTATATTATCCGCAAGACTCTTCAATGGTGATTGTGCACCTGCACAGTCACAACAGATGGCTGCTGGCTATCTCTACAAGGACTACAGTGGGTCTGCATCTTTGATGGCCAACCAATACCACAATCTCTACCAGGACTACAGTGGGTCTGCTCTGTAATGACCTACCTACCAGTATTCGTCAAAACTTCGATTGACTCTGCTGTGGGTTTGCTCTGTTGTGGCCCATTACCTGTCAGCATGTCGAGAGTCAGCACTGTCTTTCCGTTGGAAGGACAACACTACTTCTTCAAGACAGCATGGAAATCCACTACTTCTGTGTGCATTTTCTTTTACTGCTCAGACTGTGAGAAAAACACTGCTATTTTACTGTGATGAATCAGGACTATCTTTATGGACTGTGAGAAAATTTTAGCTTTTGACCAACATTGTATCAATAAGTGTGTGCATTTGATTTCTTTGTTATTGTAATTATGAAAAAATTTTTTTCAAATCTGTATTGGCCACTGCCCAATCCAATATGTAAAAATTTTTGTGGGGAGCATGGGGGCTATGTAAGTATGCTGTTTAGGTTTTTTATTGGTAACGCCACCTCTGTATGAAAATCACTGGCTGTGCTGTGTGCAGTCTGTGGGTAGTTTGCATTGTTGTCTGCCATTGTAGTGTTGGGCAGAGGCAGCTGGCTGTGAACAGCGCGTAGCGTTGCTCAGTTGGAGGTGAGCCGCCAGCAGTGGTGGATGTGGGGAGAGAGATGGCGGAGGTTTCCAATTTGTCATGAACTGATATATATATTATGACTTGTGATGATATTAAGGTAAATACATTGTTTGTTCTCTATTAATATCTTTCATTTTGCTAACTATCCCTATCAGTAGTTAGTGCCTTCAGTAGTTTGAATCTTTTATTTAGCTGGCAGTAGTGGCGCTCGCTGTATTGCAGTAGCTTGAGCAGCGAAGATTTTTGTGAGGTAAGTGATTTGTGAAAGGTATAGTTTAATGTTAGTCAGGGCCATTCTTTTGTAGGGAATTTTGAAAGTCAGATTGCGTTGCGCTAAAAATATTGTATGTCAGTTTAAGCACAGTCCTATATAAATTGTTCAAAGGGGACGTTTCAAACGTAGAGTCGCCATCTATCGGACTCGCAATAATTTTTTGTAGCAACCGCTGTAGGTACTCCGCGAATAAAGTAAAGAAAGAAAACCTTACGAGAACGTACGGGAATTATACGATAAAATGTTCAATTACTGCCTTCAGGGCCCGTCTACATAGAAGCAGTTTATCATTTGGCACACTCCCCCTCCCCCCCTTTTCTCCCGCGCACACTTTCAGCAGTGTCAGTTTTCGTCACTAATCTCGATACAAATGTATACGAGTCTTCCAGCCACTGCTAATTTTTTTTTTTTTTTAATGTCCCGTATGGAAATCTTACAGTTGTGGTGCCTTTGACACCCCTCTTAGCTTGGTGCCCTATGGGGCGACCTATGTCACTTCCACCTTAAACCGGCCCTGTTTGCATTGTATTCACATCAAATAAAGAAAGAGAGGAAAATTGGTATTAGGAAGCTAACCGGATGGATTGCATTTGACGTAAGACTTCCTAGAAATTACAGTGCATTTGTAAAGTGAAGTGCATACAAAATGCCAGTGAGACTGTAAGGTGTCAGCCAAATCCAACACCTTCCATGAAAACCCTGACATGATAAGCAAATCCAGTAGTATGTCACATAGCTCCGAATAAATCGTGACATTAAATTAACCAAAGTAATACGAGTAACGAGTGAGCAAATGGAATATCACAGACTAACACAAGATTGCCTAAATGCATGTCATACCATCCCACCGTGAGACAGACGCAGTTCCGAGGGGAGAAACGAGAACAGAAGCCGAGAGCAGAACCGTGTTAAGTTAGAAGGCCCTACGTTATGGGACGGACACCCACGTCGCCAGCTAACCGCTAGGACCACCCCCCCGCCCATGTTAAAAGCTAGAGCCCTCCAGAAGAACAGTATAGATCTTACGATAACACAAAAAGGGCAACCCCAGCCGCATGTTATAGCGTGAGACTTTTTCGCGTCTCTGTTACGTCAGGACCACCCCCCAGCCCATGTTAAAAGATAGAGCCCTCCAGAAGAACAGTATAGATCTTACGATAACACTAAAAAGGACCACACCAGCTGCAAGTTTTAGCGTGAGACTTTATCGCTTCTCTGTTACGTTGCAAACTTTAAAAACACTGCCCACCACGAAAAGTATAACGTTTCTCATTGGATAGACAGAATTTTTGTAGGCGGAGCTTAAAGTTAACATTGAGACCCTGATTGGTCAGATGAAAACACAGCCAGATAGTTTTTTTAAACCAACTTCTGTAAATTGTAGTAAGGAGAAGTTAGGAGCGAGTTGCTTCCGAGATGGCGAGGTGAGCGGAGCTGTGCTGTTCGCCGCCCCCTGACGAACACCGACAAGGTAATGAACGCACACGATGCCGCATTTTTGAGCACATAAGGCTTCACTCAGAACTGTAGAAGTCTCATCTGTTACATCCCCTTTACGTAACACTAGTGTCGATCGTCAATTAAAGCTCATGGTGTTCACATTTGCCACTTGAAGTAAAAATCTGAAACTCGATTTTTCTGTTATATAGTTATTGGGAAGCCACATCAGCAACTGCAATTCACGACAAGTTAGATAAGTAATGAAAGATAATTGAGGGTCACTGTAGAGCATTTTGATAGTTTTCTCTCTTGCGAAACTTAATTTAAACCTAGATTATAGATGTGATACGGCATTGGTCATCCTTCGATCCATTGTAGAACTTGGAAAACCATTCACGGAATATTCGTTCACATTTTTGTTGAACGCAGTTGGTTTTTACCATCCTGTATCAAAACATTTCCTTTTATCAATAGTGCAATTTATAAACTATATTTTGTGAGTAGAATAAAATTTCCAGTGGTAAACTTAACTGCTCTTTCGACGTTATTTTACCAGCTAACTAAAAATAGGAAAGCCTTGAACCCCTTCCACTAAATTTAGTTAGTATTAAGATTCTTTTACAGGGAGTGCAGTGGAGCTGACGCTGAAATCATTAAGTATTTGGTTATATCATCGCTAGTCTCACTGAACTCTTCTGAATTCTACATGTCATGTGTGGTCTGACGTCTCCTTACCAGCAACAGGTCCCAGGTTCAAACTAGTCAACTCCCTAAAAAACACGCTCAGAGCGTCGTTGCGCGAAAGTGGTAGGGAGACACGACATAGAACAAACAGGCACCACGCAGAATGTTAGAAGACAAATACTGGAGTATTGTTCCAGTGCTTGCAGTCTTCGTCAAATGGGCGTGGCAATAGGCCTGGACATCTAACTACTCCAGAGAGGCGCTGTTGGAATCGTAAGAAGACGGTACAACCCATCTGGAAGTACGTACGGACTTGTGCAAATAAGCCATCCACATCGTCTCACTCTCGATCGTTACGCAACAAGAGTGGCACATGGTGAGGAGAGAGTACAGCTTCCGGCTCTGCACGCACAGTGAGCCAGTGAAATACTGCGGTAAGTAGAAACAGACTGCCAAGTCCAAGTACGCATGACAATACGACTGCTGTGAGGAAAACGTCTAAATTGCACACAGGTTCATCGTTAAATTATGAAGGTGTAAGTAGGCTGTTTAGTTTTTTATGTTGGTAACGCCACGAGGATATTGGAATGTACTCAAATTAAATCGGGTGATGCTGAGGGGATTAGATTAGGAAATGAGACATTTAAAGTAGTAAAGGAGTTTTGCTATTTAGGGAGTAAAATAACTGATGGTGGTCGAAGTAGAGAGGATATAAAATGTAGACTGGCAATGGCAAGGAAATCGTTTCTGAAGAAGAGGAATTTGTTAACATCAAGTATAGATTTAAGTGTCAGGAAGTCGTTTCTGAAAGTATTTGTATGGAGTGTAGTCATGTATGGAAGTGAAACATGGACGATAACCAGTTTGGACAAGAAGAGAATAGAAGCTTTCGAAAAGTGGTGCTATAGAAGAATGCTGAAGATAAGGTGGGTAGATCACATAACTAATGAGGAGGTATTGAATAGGATTGGGGAGAAGAGAAGTTTGTGGCACAACTTGACTAGAAGAAGGGATCGGTTGGTAGGACATGTTTTGAGGCATCAAGGGATCACAAATGTAGCATTGGAGGGCAGCGTGGAGGGTAAAAATCGTAGAGGGAGACCAAGAGATCAATACACTAAGCAGATTCAGAAGAATGTACGTTGCAGTAGGTACTGGGAGATGAAGAAGCTTGCACAGGATAGAGTAGCATGGAGAGCTGCATCAAACCAGTCTCACGACTGAAGACCACAACAACACAACAACAACAACGCCACGTAGCGCTCTATATGAAAATCACTGACTGTGTTGTGGGAAGTCTGTGGGTGGTTTGCATTGTTGGAATATTTGCTATTGTAGTGTCGGGCAGTTGGATGTGAACAGCGCGTAGCGTTGCGCAGCTGGAGGTGAGCCGTCAGCAGTGGTGGATATGGGGAGAGACAGATGGCAGCATTTTGAGAGCGGACGATCTGGACGTGTGTCCATCAGAAAGAGTAAGTTTGTAATATTGGATATCATGAACTGATATATATATATATGATGACTTTTCAACATTATTTAGGTAAATATATTGTTTGTTCTCTATCAAAATCTATTTGCTAACTATGCCTATCAGCAGTTAGGGTCTTCAGTAGTTAGAATCTTTTATTCAGCTGGCAGTATTGGCGCACGCTGTAATGCAGTAGTTCGAGTAACGAAGATTTTTGTGAGGTAAGTGATTCATGAACGGAATAGGTTATTGTTAGTGAGGACCATTTTTTTTGTAGAGATTATTGAAAGTCAGATTGTGTTGCGCTAAAAATATTGTGTGTCAGTTTAGTGATGATCAGAATAAGTAAACAGAGAAATGTCTGAGTACGTTCAGTTTTGCTCAGCTGTTTGAAAATCAAATAACGTAGAGGTTTTCCAGCACTGTTATTTATAAAATTTTCCTAAGGGGTTGTTTCAAAGGTACATGGTCCACATATGAACTGGTGCCAACAACCTGACCGAAGCCGTAGGCTGAACGGGAAGTCCACGTCTCGCATCACTGGATTTTCATCTCTTTCTAAATGAGCATCTGGGGACTACGAGGACGCACACACAGCGGTTCTCGAATAGCTCCGCGACGAATCGGAGGATTTCTGTCATCGAGGAGTTGAACGATTGGTTGAACTTTCCAATCGATGTTTACTATGTTGAAAAACAATGTCTTGTATCAGTGTCACTTTGAAGCGTGGTGCAGCATTCAATAGAAGTTACTTGGTCTCCCATAATTATGTGTAACTCACTTTTTGAACTTCCCCCGTATGAAATGCTCAGAGTTCATGGATGGGTATGCTTGGGAGAACACAGACGTTGTTCTCCCGAAACCAGAGTGAGTATATTGTGAAATCCCGTATTCTATGAAGACTAGTGTGCGTCTGTTCCGCTGTCACCCTCGTATATTTCGCGAAGGATCGTGAGAGTAAAGTAAGGAAGATGACGTGAGGTAGTAGGAGACTAACGTTTGTACCACATACCCTCCTCCGTGCACTACCGGCGTGCAATGTAAACGTGCATATGTAAATGTAGGTCTCACCTGGGGTGCTGCAACGCCATTTCATGTTTCCTCCTATATTCCTACTTCCCTCGGATGCAGTCTGTTTCGACAGAATCGTAATGCTCTGTGGTAGCAATATTCGAGCTCGTTCACCTGTTCTCACCTTCACTTGATTTCTTTCAGTGCGATCGTTGGAGGAATGCTGTGTACTAGACTCCTGTCCACACTGATGACGATTTCCTAGCTACAATTTTCGTTACCTATGACCCGTGGTCTGGGGGTTGCGTCTTTGATTCATAATCAAAACGTCTTCAGTCCCGGGTTCGATTCCCGCCACTGCCTAAATTTTGATAAATAATCAGCATTGGCGGTCGAAGACTCCCGGCATAAGAAGTCAGCCTATTCTGCTAACGGCCTTGTCAAAGAGGGCGGAGGAGCGGATAGAGGTTCAGGGCACTCTCTTGTCCTAGGGGTGGGAAATTGCCCCTAAAGGCGGAAGAATCAGCAATGATCAACTACATGAGGATGCAGAAGGCAATAGAAACCACTGCATTAAAGACACGTAACGTGTATCCACAGGACATGTGGCCTGTAATTGAAGAAGTGTCATGATGATCTCTCCAATGGCAAAAGATTCCGGAATAGTCCCCCATTCGGATCTCCGGGAGGGGACTGCCAAGGGGGAGGTTACCATGAGAAAAAGATTGAATAATCAACGAAAGGATAACGTTCTACGAGTCGGGGCGTGGAATGTCAGAAGCTTGAACGTGGTAGGGAAACTAGAAAATCTGAAAAGGGAAATGTAAAGGCTCAATCTAGATATAGTAGGGGTCAGTGAAGTGAAGTGGAAGGAAGACAAGGATTTCTCGTCAGATGAGTATCGGGTAATATCAACAGCAGCAGAAAATGGTATAACAGGTGTAGGATTCGTTATGAATAGGAAGGTAGGGCAGAGGGTGTGTTAATGTGAACAGTTCAGTGACCGGGTTCTTCTAATCAGAATCGACAGCAGACCAACACCGACAACGATAGTTCAGGTATACATGCCGACGTCGCAAGCTGAAGATGAACAGATAGAGAAAGTGTATGAGGATATTGAAAGGGTAATGCAGTATGTAAAGGGGGACGAAAATCTAATAGTCATGGGCGACTGGAATGCAGTTGTAGGGGAAGGAGTAGAAGAAAAGGTTACAGGAGAATATGGGCTTGGGACAAGGAATGAAAGAGGAGAAAGACTAATTGAGTTCTGTAACAAGTTTCAGCTAGTAATAGTAAATACCCTGTTCAAGAATCACAAGAGGAGGAGGTATACTTGGAAAAGGCCGGGAGATACGGGAAGATTTCAATTAGATTACATCATGGTCAGACAGAGATTCCGAAATCAGATACTGAATTGTAAGGCGTACCCAGGAGCAGATATAGACTCAGATCACAATATAGTAGTGATGAAGAGTAGGCTGAAGTTCAAGACATTAGTCAGGAAGAATCAATACGCAAAGAAGTGGGATACGGAAGTACTAAGGAATGACGAGATACGTTTGAAGTTCTCTAACGCTATAGATACAGCAATAAGGAATAGCGCAGTAGGCAGTACGGTTGAAGAGGAATGGACATCTCTAAAAAGGGCCATCACAGAAGTTGGGAAGGAAAACATAGGTACAAAGAAGGTAGCTGCGAAGAAACCATGGGTAACAGAAGAAATACTTCAGTTGATTGATGAAAGGAGGAAGTACAAACATGTTCCGGGAAAATCAGGAATACAGAAATACAAGTCGCTGAGGAATGAAATAAATAGGAAGTGCAGGGAAGCTAAGACGAAATGGCTGCAGGAAAAATGTGAAGACATCGAAAAAGATATGATTGTCGGAAGGACAGACTCAGCATACAGGAAAGTCAAAACAACCTTTGGTGACATTAAAAAAAAGCAACGATGGTAACATTAAGAGTGCAACGGGAATTCCACTGTTAAATGCAGAGGAGAGAGCAGATAGGTGGAAAGAATACATTGAAAGCCTCTATGAGCGTGAAGATTTGTCTGATGTGATAGAAGAAGAAACGGGAGTCAATTTAGAAGAGATAGGCGATCCAGTATTAGAATTGGAATTTAAAAGAGCTTTGGAGGACTTACGGTCAAATAAGGCAGAAGGGATGGATAACATTCCATCAGAATTTCTAAAATCATTGGGGCAAGTGGCAACAAAACGACTATTCACGTTGGTGTGTAGAATATATGAGTCTGGCGATATACCGTCTGACTTTCGGAAAAGCATCATCCACACAATTCCGAAGACGGCAAGAGCTGACAAGTGCGAGAATTATCGCACAATCAGCTTAACAGCTCATGCATCGAAGCTGCTTACAAGAATAATATACAGAAGAATGGAAAAGAAAATTGAGAATGCGCTAGGTGACGATCAGTTTGGCTTTAGGAAAAGTAAAGGGACGAGAGAGGCAATTCTGACGTTACGGTTAATAATGGAAGCAAGGCTAAAGAAAAATCAAGACACTTTCATAGGATTTGTCGACCTGGAAAAAGCGTTCGACAATATAAAGTGGTGCAAACTGTTCGAGATTCTGAAAAATGTAGGGGTAAGCTATAGGGAGAGGCGGGTCATATACAATATGTACAACAACCAAGAGGTAATAATAAGAGTGGACGATCAAGAACGAAGTGCTCGTATTAAGAAGGGTGTAAGACAAGGCTGTAGCCTTTCGCCCCTACTCTTCAATCTCTACATCGAGGAAGCAATGATGGAAATAAAAGAAAGGTTCATGAGTGGAATTAAAATACAAGGTGAAAGGATATCAATGATACGATTCGCTGATGACATTGCTATCCTGAGTGAAAGTGAAGAAGAATTAAATGATCTGCTGAACGGAATGAACAGTCTAATGAGTACACAGTATGGCTTGAGAATAAATCGGAGAAAGGCGAAGGTAATGAGAAGTAGTAGAAATGAGAACAGCGAGAAACTTAACATCAGGATTGATGGTCACGAAGTCAATGAAGTTAAGGAATTCTGCTACCTAGGCAGTAAAATAACCAATGACGGACGGAGCAAGGAGGACATCAAAAGCAGACTCGCTATGGCAAAAAAGGCATTTCTGGCCAAGAGAAGTCTACTAATATCAAATACCGGTCTTAATTTGAGGAAGAAATTTCTGAGGATGTACGTCTGGAGTACTGTGGGAAAACCGGAACAGAAGAGAATCGAAGCATTTGAGATGTGGTGCTATAGACGAATGTTGAAAATTAGGTGGACTGATAAGGGAAGGAATGAGGAGGTTCTACGCAGAATGGGAGAGGAAAGGAATATATGGAAAACACTGATAAGGAGAAGGGACAGGATGATAGGACATCTGCTAAGACATGAGGGAATGACTTCCATGGTACTAGAGGGAGCTGTAGAGGGCAAAAACTGTAGAGGAAGACAGAGATTGGAATACGTCAAGCAAATAATTGAGGACGTAGGTTGCAAGTCCTACTCTGAGATGAAGAGGTTAGCACAGGAAAGGAATTCGTGGCGGGCCGCATCAAACCAGTCAGTAGACTGATGACCCAAAAAAAAAAAAAAAAAAAAAAAAAAAAAAAAAAGGACGTTATTTTCGCAGATATGCCGGCACTGAAACTTCCTGTGGCGCACTGGGACTCGAACCTAGGAGCTTTGCCTTCTGCGGGCATGCGCAGTAGCGACTGAACCATCCAAGCACGACTCACGACCCACCAGTGCCTCTCCTCCTACCTTCCAAACTTCACGGAAGTTTTGCTGCATACCTTCCGAAAATAGTACTCCTGGAAGAAAGGATATTGCGGAGGAATGGATCAGTCACAAGCCTAGCGGATTGCTTCCAGGATGAAAGTGTCGACAAATCAGTTGGTAAGATCATTGACCCGCAAAAGGGGGAGGTCTCGGGCTCCAGTCCCCGTCCGGCACGCTGTTTTAATATGCCAGGAACTTTTAAATCAGTGCACAGTCCGTTGCAGAGTAAAATATTCAGTCTTGGAACATCATGGTTGTTTGAAGAAAAGCAACAGAACTTTGTGCGACAATGCCATACTGTTACAGAAGGTGGGGCACGCCACTTCAAATAAGAGCCGTAATGTAGCATCTTACTCAATGTTTGTTTCGAAAACGAGTCTCTCTTTTATCATCGTAAAAAGACCAGAAATTTTTCAATTTTCGGTTACAGTTTTGGGCTCGGTCTTTAACTGACCATGTTTCCTCTGTGTGCAATTAGGGTGTTGTAACTGTGATTACACTACATCTGTTAATAACGAAAAGCATATCTTGCCAGTATTGATAACAACAACATTGGTCCCAGGGTTTTACCCGGAGGAGCACATACTTTGATGTCTCTTAGATATGATGGATGTTTATACGACACTTGTACCCTCCAGCCTTTGCAGCCTGATTCCCAGAAGTGATAGGAACGAGTGACTACAGCTTTACGCTGGGGGCCGCGCGGAGTGCCCGCGTGGTTTGAGGCGCTATGTCACGGATTGCGCGCCCCCTCCCGCCGGAGATTCGAGTCCTCCCTCGGGCATGGGTGTGTGTGCTGTTCTTAGCATAAGTTTGTTTAACTAGTGTGTAAGTCTAGGAAACGATGACCTCAGCAGTTTGGTCCATTAGGCATTGACACACATTTGAACATTTGAATTTACGCTGGATTCGCACAAGTTCAACATCTAATGCGACCAGCAATGGCGCGTGCTAGTGGAAGTGTACAGACTAGTGACGGCCACGACAGTCCACAGATGGAGGAAAGTTTACGAGACGCGCTTACACGCCTAAAACGTACAGAAGCACTCTCACTTTTAGTGCAAAAATAACACACGCCGTTCCTTCACTTACGTTGCTGTCAGCGCAAATAACAAATACATGCATTTGGGGTGGCTGACACGTATTTAAATGCGTTGCAAGATCTGCTATAGTTTGTCTCTAATTTACACTTGAACAAAATCTTACAAGGGGACCCTCCATACGGTAAATTACGGAATTTGATGCGCTTCAAATATGTCGTAGAGGCACTCACACTGAGTAGCTGGCTATCCGGTATTCTAGCGACGGGCGTAGGTTTTTGAGAAAATCGATTTTGAATTTCATTGCGAGGTTTGTATACCCCGTAACATTACACGTATTCTGAGCAAGTCAGCGTAGCGCAGCGTTAAAGGTTCCGCGCTACCGTGCTGAAGGTACTGTGTTCGAATCCTGCTCGTGTACCTTTTTTTTCAAAATCGACCGAATTTTTCAATTTTATTTGAAAGAATACCAACAAACAGTGTAAGGTGTGCAAAATTATAAAGATATATTCAGTCCCACCAGAGTGCACTCCTTATTGCCAGTCCTGCTATGTTTATTTTTACCGACGGGTGAAAATCTTCACGAAAGTTTTTTAGAATGCTCCAGGCTTGATGAAAGGCAATAGAGAGATCGCTTCTAGGGAAGATTTGATAAAATTACATTCGCTAATCCTACATCAAATTAGCGCACCGATTTTGGAAGCATGATTAGATACGCATGGTTCGCATCGAAATTAGAGGATGAAAGAGAAGTTTTTTTGAATGCAAAATAATTGTGTTTCCCGGTATCACTCATGAAGAAACGGTGCCCATGCAAGACGGTTGCTTCCATAAAATGCGCGTGGTCCTGCGAAAATTTGTGCTCGGTTGTTTGATATATATGATAAGTATCACCCACTGTTCTAGCACATCAAGCAATGTGGACGATGAAAAATAAGATTTTGTAATATTGTATGACAGAAAAAATTAATAACTGAATACATCTTTATAACTTCGCACACCTTACATTGTTTGCTGACATTCTTTAAAATAAAATAGAAAAATTCGGTCGACTTTGAAAAAAAAGGAAAGTGTACGAGCAGGATTCGAACAGGGTACCTCCAGTCCAGCGCGGTAGCCGCGAACCTTTACCGCTGCGATACGCTGATTTGATCGGAGTAGAACTAAAGTTACAGGTATACAAAGCACGCAATGAACTTCCAATCGATTTTCTGAAAAACCAACGCCCGTCGCTAAAAAACCGGATAGCCAGCTACTCAGTGTGAGTGCCTCTACAACATACTTGAAGCACGTCAGAATCTGTGATTTACAGTATGGAGGGTCCCCTTGTTAGGGTGATGCGCTACAGGTTGCTTGGTTTCGAATTGTCATGATAACTACAATCAATGATGGAAATATACCAAGTCCAACATGAAGCTGCGATATGAAAACAGTGTAAGATGCCAAAGATTCAGATTGTCTTCCCAGACAGTTTCCTTAACATCACTTGAGAAAGATTTCACAGCGAAGAGAACATCCAAAATCAAAAAAAGTGGTCTTCACTTTCTGACAGAAGATGTGCAGAATTTGTGTTCCGGAGAGAACTCGCTCGTGTGAGCCTGACTTGGCAGCCTCTAACCTGTGGCTGAAGTCTGTCGGAATCGACTGCTGGGTGCGCTCCACATGCTTGCGTGTAAATCACGTCGTGAGTGGATGAGTGACGTCATTGATCAGTTGCTTGCGCATGCACTGAAACAGCAGAATAGTGCTGCTTTGGGTGATGTACCCGCCGTTTGCCAACATCGGATGTTAACCGCTTCTCTCACTCATGCTGCTGTGATGGATTTTGTGCTTTTTTGTGTTCTTAATCTTTATTTAATGTTGTACGAGTACTGGGTATTTTCCAGCGAGTGTTCTCCCAGAAGAGCTAACAAATATCTGAAAGCGGAAAACGATTTATATGCCAAATCTCTGAAAGCGAAAAACGATTTATAACACCTGGACAGATTGAACCGTGCACTGTGCATAAAAAAAAGTTTTTCAATGTAATCGTTTCAACAGTGAAAAACTGAGTTCTACTCAATAAGAAACATAATTTTGACTCTTGTTTGGCACTTAGATAGCAAACAGTACACAAAGGATAAATTAAAAACGGACTATGTGCTACATTATAAATATTGTTCGATGTGTGTTTGTGTATGCTAGCGACACACCCCGTCTTCCTCGTGAATCAGTCTGTCAGCAAAAAAGCATCAAAATCCCTATTTTAGGTCTTAAAATTAGCCTTCACATACGAACAGAAAAAAATGCGGCAGGGGATTTTAATTTATAATAAAAGTTGCGCCTGAAAAGCTCAGCGAATGGTCTAAGAAAGTAAACCAAACAAGACTTACAAACAAAATACCTTTACTGGCCTTCAAAGTAATCACCATTTTCTACGTACAGCACACTTAAGGTATAGGTTGTCAACTGTTAGCGATCGCTTCTTGTGGAATCGCTCGAAACGCCGCGCCGGCGAATTGTTAGGTATCCGTTATGTCCACGTGCTAAACTTTCTCGCTCAACGCAGGGTGACAGCTCTTCAGCACTTTTCTTATTTTACAGATTTGTCGCCGGCAGAATTCAGACCTCTCTCTGCTTCTCCGTCTCAAATTAGCCATAGAGGGCTTACCCTTCGCGGACGTTGTGTATGACCACAGTGCTTCGACTGTGAAGCGTTTGTTGACAAGTTTGTTAGCATGGCCATCATCCGCATCAAGCACAGAAACACTTGTTTTGCAAATAATTTTGATACAGAAAGCATGTATTCCAACACATCAGTACCAGAAACAATAGAAACCATAGATAAAAAACTGAAAACACATAGTCAACTCCGTGATGAACAGGTTAATGAAATACATTAATAAAGCTCGTAACATAACAAAATTACTTCCAATTCAATAATGAATTTTATTGTCAAGAAGATGGATTACCAATAGGGTCCCCAGTTTCAGGAGCTTTACCACATATTTTCATAAACCACACTGAACGGATAGTTTTCACATAAATGATAGCAAAAGAATACAACACATTATACTGGTTCATGCATATGGATGACATCCTCTGGTTAGTAGGCGAACAGCAACAAAAATTGAAAAACTGCATCATGACATCAACAAGGTACATAAAAATATAAAATTCACAGTTGAAAGAGACCGGAATAACGAAATTAAGTTTGTGGATATAACACTCATAAAACAAAACAATAAGCATATGTCTGAAATTTACAGGAACCCGTAGCAACTGACATTACCATTCTCCAATCTTCGAACCACCTACACTCACATAAGCAAGCAGCACTTGGACACGTACTCCTCAGACTCAACATGGTGCCACTCAACAAAGGAAACTACCAAAAAGAACTTGATCTAATAACACAGATGTCAAGAACAATGGTTACAATAGTCAAAAAGCTAAACAACAAAATTAAAGTTAAAATAAAAGCAGAAAACACAGAACCACACACAACAACACAACAGAATCAAACACAATCCCAAGCTCTAGGTATCATAACATTTACACAGAATAATTACGAAAATGAAGAGAAGACACAAGATGGTACACAAGGACATATAAACTCAAACTCAGACACAAAATCACCAACATTTTCAAAATGGTTCAAATGGCTCTGAGCACTATATGACTTAATTCTGAGGTCATCAGTCCCCTAGAACTTAGAACTACTTGAACCTAACTAACCTAAGGACATCAGACACATCCATGCCCGAGGCAGGATTCGAACCTGCGACCGTAGCGGTCGCGCGGTTCCAGACTGAAGCGCCTAGAACCGCTCTGCCAATCCGGCCGGCAACATTTTCAAAAGTCAGGGCATATTTTTGTTTGTGTTAAGGTTTTATGGGACCAAACTGCTGAGGTCATCGGTCCCTAAGCTTACACACTATTTTGTCTAACTTAAACTAACTTACGCTAAGGGCGACACACACACACACACCCATGGCCGAGGGAGGACTCGAACCTCCGACGGGGGGAGTCGCGCGGACCGTGACAAGGCGCCCCAGACCGCGCTGCGACAGGGCTTAAACACAGCATATATAACAAACAATTCTATCCAAGAATACACCCCAAAACAGACTAGAAACAGAGACATATACCAGAAACCAGGTATATATCAATCACAGTGTAACATTGGTTTTGGCAGATACATAGGACAAACACGTAGAACATTTGATGTCACATGCAAGGAACACATGACAGCCTGGAAGCATAGGGCAAACCACTCCACATTTACAAAACACTTAAGAGAATACAATCACAAACTGACCTCTAGAGAAGAAGATATGAAAATAATTAGAATCAGCAATAAAAATGACCTAACCCTGCGAGAAAATTATCACACACAAAGCACCAAAGCAGAAAAGAATACCCTGTTGAATGCTCAAGTACATATGCCACACAATACGCTGTTTGCACTAACAGATAAAATAAATAACAATACTCAACCCCTTTACACTCACTTGCCTATGAAGACAGCCACTGAACATTTAAACCAAAACTCACACCAGCTGATCACCAAAATTTTCAACCACTCTCTCACAGCTGTGACATTCATATACAGGATTCTAAAATTCGCACTGAATAACCACCAACAATCCCCTTCTCCCACCCACACACAAACCGAAAAAAAAAAACATAAGTATACTACCTATCCCTCCATCACGCATACACAAAATACTAATCTATTAATCCATCCACACACACACATACACACACACACACACACACACACACACACACACACACACACACACACACACACACACACACACAGAGAGAGAGAGAGAGAGAGAGAGAGAGAGAGAGAGAGAGAGCAGCCCTTAGCGGCTCCCCATCTTATTTACAACTATTCATGACCTCGCCTTTCCGGCTTAGATTTTTTAAAATGTGACTTGCAAGTACTGCATCTCTCTCCAGTCAGTACAAGCTTTAATTTTATTAATGTATTATATACCTAATATGTTTTAGAACAGTTAGTTTAATTCTGAAGACGACGCTCCTAGTAGCGTCGAAACCTGGTCAATTTTGACTTAATATTTGTGAACGAGGGCTTATTTGTTCTAATTCTGACACGGTCACTGAACCTTAGCAGCTATGTTCAAAGTTTTTTTTATTCCTGTAATTGATGTAGCTACCAAAAGGGAATAGATGTCATTTAGTGAGGACTTCCTCACCATTCACCTGGCTGAAAACAGTATTACGATATCTCAAATGGTCTTGATCGATGGAAGAAGAAAGTACAAAACTGTTCAGGGAAATTCAGGAATACAGAAACACAGAAATACAAGTCGCCGGGGAATGAAACAAATAGGAAATGCAGGCAAGTCAAGACGAAATGCCTGCATGAAAAATGTGCAGAAATCGAAAACGAAATGATTGTCGGAAGGACTGACTCAGCATATAAGAAAGTCAAAACAACCTTCGGTGAAATTAAAAGCAAGTGTGGTAATATTAAGAGTGCAGTGGGAATTCCATTGTTAAAAGAAAACTGAGATGTGTTAGATGAAGATCAGTTTGTCTTTAGGAAAGGTAAAGGCACCATAGAGGCAGTCCTGCGGTACGGTTGATTATGGAAGCAAGACTAAAGTAAAATCAAGACACGTTCATCGGATCTGTTGACCAAGAAAAACCGTTCGACAATCTCAAAAGGTGCAAGATGTTCGAAATTCTGAGGAAAATTGCGGTAAGCTGTAGGGAGGGACAATTCATATACGACGTGTACAAGAGCCAGTGAAAGACAGGGATGAAGTCTTTTGCCTCTGCTGTACAATCTACACATCGAAGAAGCAACGATGGAAATAAAATAAACGTTCAAGAGTGAGATTAAAATTCAAGGCGAAAGGATATCAACGATAAGGTTCGCTGACAACATTGCTCAGTGACATGAAGAAGAATTACAGGATCTGCTAAATGGAATGAATATTCTAATGAGTACAGAATGTGCACTGGGAGTAAATCAAAGGAAGACAAAAGTAATGAGAAGTAGCATAAACAAGAACAATGAGAGCTTATAATCAGGATTTATGGTCATGAACTAGACGAAGTTAAGTAATTCTGCTACCTAGGCAGTAAGATAACCAATGACGGACGGAGCAGAAAGGACATCAAAAGCACACTGGCAAAAAGGGCATTCCTGGCCAAGTGAGGTTTACTAGTATCAAACGTAGGCCTTAATTTGGAGAAGAAACTTCAGAGAATGTACGCTTGGAGCACAGAATTATATGGTAGTGAAACATGGACCGTGGGAAAATCGGAACAGAAGAGAATCGAAGCATTTGAAATGTCGTGCTTCGGACGAATGTTGAAAATTATGTGGACTGATAAGGTAAAGAATGAGGAGGTTCCGCGCGCAGAATCGGAGAGGAAAGGAGTGTATGGAAAACACTGATAAGGAGAAGGGACAGAATGGTAGGACATCTGTTAAGACCCGGCAATAACTTCCACGGTACTAAAGGGAGCTGTAGAGGGCAAAAGCAGTAGAAGAAGACAGAGACTGGAATACACCCAGCAAATAACCGAGGACGTAGGTTGCAAGTAGTACTCTGAGATGAAGAGGTTGGCACAGGAGAGAAATTCGTGGCGGGCCGCATCAAACCAGCCAGAAGACTGATGACTCAAAAGAAAAAAATGTATAGGAAATTCCTGATGTGAACAGCTTAGCGGAATCAGCCTGTTGACGCAGGTAGCAGACTTTTCTGGTGGGGTAGTGATATTTCGTGAGTAAAGTCAAGAGTAGTCGATTGAGCCAAGAAAGTCGCTTTGGTACGTGTATCCCAAGTGTGAATCACGTCGCAGCAGAAAATAATCGCTTGGCTACGTCTGAGCTCCAATTTAGTATTCGGGGGGGGGGGGGGGGGGGGGCAACGTGGAGGGTAAAAATCGTAGAGGGAGACCAAGAGGTGAATACACTAAGCAGATTCAGAAGGATGTAGGCTGCAGTAGGTACTGGGAGATGAAGAAGCTTGCACAGGATAGAGTAGCATGGAGAGCTGCATCAAACCAGTCTCAGGACAAGACCACAACAACAACAACAACAACAACAACAACGTCTGAGCAAGTGAGGCACACAGAAGACGCTGAGCGTGACCGATTTGCGCGACAGTCAAAGCGACTGCGAAACCGACGACTTTCACGAAAACGAGCCGAACTGTGACTCGCAGGCCGGGACGAGTAATTTCAGCCGCAAAAATAACAAACTCCACCTGCAGCGCTAGCAATTTGCATTTCCAGTTTCCGTTCAATAACTTCACCAACTTGCATCACTGCGCATACATATTACTGCCAATTTCTCTCTCTCTCTCTCTCTCTCTCTCTCTCTCACATACACACACACACACACACACACACACACACACACACACACACGTTTCTTACAGAGGACAATTTGTTAGAAGACCAGAGCTGCGATTTATGACGAGGTACCTACTCACCGCTCACTTCGTTGATAATTAACCCTCTCCTTGTTCATAATGGATTGTTTAGGTTGGTTGGTTGGTTGGTTTGGGGAAGGAGACCAGACAGCGTGGTCATCGGTCTCATCGGATTAGGGAAGGATGGGGAAGGAAGTCGGCCGTGCCCTTTCAGAGGAACCATCCCGGCATTTGCCTGGAGCGATTTAGGGAAATCACGGAAAACCTAAATCAGGATGGCCGGACGCGGGATTGAACCGTCGTCCTCCCGAATGCGAGTCCAGTGTCTAACCAAATGGATTGTTTAATTATTAGTATTATTTGATAATAGTTTGGCTGAAGTTCGTTAAGCGCAATGGATTGAAATGCTACTACTAATTTATTACATCCTTTGTCGAAATGTATCATTGAACTGTTGTAACGATATGGTGTTACGGAGTTGGAATAAAATTTCAATCTCGATGAATGCGTCAGTCCCGGTCGACATTCATTGCTTGCCAATTACTGTTCAATATTTTTCCGACATGCCATCCTAGAAGTTCACTACACTACCTGCCTTTGTATCCAATATTACTTGTGAGCGGGAGTTCGCGGCCGGCGACATCAGACTGTCGCGCGCTCGAAAACAGGCAGCCGCAGAGACTCTTCTAGTTGCGCCTCACAGGCGTTGTGTTTGTTCTGGTACCGATGGAGACGCATCAACGGTGGCGTCAGAGGCTACAACGTATGTCTACCTACTGCCTTAAACAGACAAACAGATTACGACGAATTAACTATAACAAGAGGGTACACAAAACTTTTTTTTCTATTAACAGTAACTAATTCATCACACTCGATTTTTTCGAAAGCCTGCAGCTGTATCACAAATGATTTAAATTACATAAAACTGCATCATTAATGCTTTTTTTGCCACGCACAGCGTGATAGGTTTCATTTTATTCCCATGTTGTAGTACCATTGTTTATACGAATGCTGACATCACATACAATAAACCAACTAATGTAAATAGTAGGACGCGAAAATTTGAATAAATTCCTGTAATGTGTCGCGCTGAGCGTGAAATAACATAGCTGTTTCAGTGTTTTATTATTCAGATCACTATCAGTAACATTAAAAAGTGGACCTGTACTCCTACCTTGATAATAAAACGAAATGTTGTCAAATGTAGACATAGAACTGTGTGCCGTTGAATAATTATTTAGAATGTTTCAGAAGCAGGCCACAGTGAGGTCAGTTAGAATACAAGAAGAGGAGTTGCGATTTCCCTTCGCTATGGCTGAACGTCGCTGTCCGGACACGGGGTATTACGACCAGGTTAGTTAGAGCATCAGCTCGACATTCACTGTACTCTACTTCTCTTCATACAGTTCATTTGCCCACAAACCTGTGGTTCTTTCTGGGTCTCACGCTGTCGATTTCGCAGCACTCGAGTCCTAGTGTGAGGCCACGCCCGGTCACCTATCTACGGAATACAAGACACCTCGTTACGTGTATCCAGCTCACAGACACGCCGTAAGGCAATGCTGACACGCAGTTGCGCTTTTCGACAGTTGCGCTCTCAGCATTTCATTATCATTTAAATCACCAGTCAGACGCACCTGAGCAAACACCCGCAAAATAAAAACCATCTGCGGCTACTAAATGGCGCTCGTAGCAACACTTTCTAACGTGGGCACCTCAGTCTTGTTGCAACCCTTGTTCACTCAAGTACGAGCAGCCCTTAGCGGCTCGCCATCTTATTTACAACTATTCATGACGTCGCCTTTCCGGCTTAGATTTTTTAAAATGTGACTTGTAAGTACTGTATCTCTCTCCAGTCCGTACAAACTTTAATTTTATTAATGTATTATATACCTAATATGTTTTAGAACAGTTAGTTTAATTGTGAAGACGACGCTCGTAGTAGCGTCGAAACCTGGTCAATTTTGACTTAATATTTGTGACCGAGGGCTTATTTGTTCTATTATAAAACCATCTCCACCTAAGCTCATTTCACAGTTGCCAATACGTCTCCCTCTGCTCGTGCTACGACAGACGCACACGAGTTGAGAAATTTTCACGTAGGCCGGCGGCGTTTTGTACAACTGACTTTCTCTCATAACTGCTACTTCGCATGTTCAGCTGCTTACGAGTAGTGATTTAAACACGGAGAACCAAATTATCGCACAGTCACTCTCGAAACCCATATCTCTTGCTTGACAGTGGTTTAATGTGTGTTGTTTTCTGGATAGATAAAAACCGGTAACAACCCACCTCCGATTTTAAGGAATATAGTTTTTCACACATCTCGATGTTTCTGACGTCATATCTCGTGAACTACACGTCGTGTAATGATACATGCATTCCGTGGTAAATGCGGATCCCGTGTCCAAAATGCGTCGCGAATAAAGTTAGTAGTGAAGAAATAATAAGGCAAGGTTGGTGATGAAGTTTTACTGCACTAACAGAGAAAATGTAGTAAGCTATACACTTATTTCGTGTAACATTTTTGTGCAACGTGTCAGAGATAAAAAGTTTCCAATTATGTGCAAAGTTGGTTGACAGTCGCCAAGTGCTCTGATACTGGCTGAATATAGTCTGGGTAATTTGAGCGCTAAGAGTGTACACAGCCTCAAGACGCACACGCAGTTTCTGACTTTAACGCTTGACTTACTGCGTTAAGGCTATAACGAAACATTATACCACTTACTTTACTTCATTCAACTGTTTTAAAACTGTATGTGATCGTTTTGGTCTTGCCATCAATGCGGAAAATCGATGGTACACGGACAGCATGCCCCGGGATTAACTCTCCCTGAATAGAATAGGTCTATCCTAGACACAGCACTGTAGCAGGTTGAGCACTTTTCATACCTCGGAAGCATCTTCTCTAAACGGTGTACCTTGGAAGAAGATGATGGAAAAGAATTGGGACTGTCCATGCAGCATTTGGAATGCTACTACACAGACTTTATGAATAAAGGGTTAAAGATAGCAAACTCAAGATGCACAGAGCTGCTGTCATTTCTACGCTCCTGTGTGGTGTGTGGCTATGAAACTTGGATAGTCTATTACCGTGAGCCGCGCAGGATTAGCCGAGCGGTCTTAGGCGCTGCAGTCATGGACTGTGCGGCTGGTCCCGGCGGAGGTTCGAGTCCTCCCTCGGGCATGGGTGTGTGTGTTTGTCGTTAGGATAATTTAGGTTAAGTAGTGTGTAAGCTTAGGGACTGATGACCTTAGCAGTTAAGTCCCATAAGATTTCACACACATTTGAACATTTTTTATTACCGTGATACCGACTAACTTGAGCGTTTCCACCGACACAAACTGAGACACAAGTGCGCGGACGATGGAACCAACACTGCGGTCCTCGACAAATGACATCTAAAGAGCACTGAGGCAACCATCATCGCCGATCAACTGAGATGGCTACACGATGTTCATCGCACGAGTGATACGAAGTTTCCCCGCCACATCCTTCGTGGTGAACTCTGCTCTGCAGCCGGCCGGAGTGGCCGAGCGGTTAAAGGCGCTACAGTCTGGAACCGCACGACCGCTACGGTTGCAGGTTCGAATCCTGCCTCGGGCATGGATGTGCGTGATGTCCTTAGGTCAGTTAGGTTTAAGTAGTTCTAAGTTCTAGGGGACTGATGACCACAGCAGTTGAGTCCCATTGTGCTCAGAGCCATTTGAACCATTTTTTCCGCTCTGCAAGTAGACCTCCTGGAGCCCAGTTTTAAAGACCAGTTAAAACATATCAAGAATTACGACTGGTATAAACATACAAACGTGTGAACAACGCGCTGTGGACCGCTTCCTGTAGAGGAACACTAGACCCACCGCTGTCAACTCGTTTGAAGGACAACGCCGCACACACGAAAAGGCCAAGCGACGAGCAAGAAGGGCTGTGAGGGTTACAACCCCGCCCTCCTCCAACCGCTCAGTGCGAGTTGTGTGGACGCGTGTTTCCTGACACAGGAAACTCATCCGAAAGTTAAGTTGAAATGCTGATTTTATGCAGGAAAAAGCTCTACATATTTGGAATAGAGTTGCAGCCGACACGTAGCTTGAATGAATAAGTTACGAAGCATTTGAAATTCGGTCAGTAACTGTATGAAATACTGAGAATCAAATTTAGTTACCCTTGGAAGCCATTGGATACGAAACCTGCAGTTGGTACTGGCTAATCGTGAGGCAGATAACTGAAGACCAACATCTCGGATCCACAGACGAATAAAATTAAAACTGTGGACTGCAGTTTATTTACAAAACTGTGCTCACATCAGTGGCCAGCCGATGTCGAGGCGTGCAAACGCAGGCCGAGACGAAGCGCCTAGACTATTTGGCGGAGCTGCACCCATTTCCCACGGCAGCCGCCACAGGAGCCACTGGCGCTTCGAGGAGAGGCGGGGCGGCGCGACGCTGTGGTCCCAGACAGGCGCGCAGCCTCTGAGCGGCGGCAGAGTGGAGCACACAGAGAGCGCCGCGCCCCGCCGTCACGTGGCCCTGCACCAGGCGGAACTCCCGGCCGTGCGCACCGCGCGCGCTCTCCCAAGTTCAACAGTAAGGCTGTCCG
The DNA here is from genome assembly GCF_021461385.2 of Schistocerca piceifrons. NCBI lineage: Eukaryota > Metazoa > Arthropoda > Insecta > Orthoptera > Acrididae > Schistocerca > Schistocerca piceifrons. The sequence continues at coordinate 485,044,244 of NC_060145.1, forward strand.
CGCTGTTGGGTCTGCCACTAGAGTTTGTTGAGCGCCTCCGTAACTGTCCCCCGCAGAGTAAACGATGCCGTGACGAAACGCACCGCTGCCCTACATGTTCTATTAATCGTGCTTGGTAAACGTCCCAGAACGATGAACAACACTCAAGAATCGGTTGAACCAGTGCTTTGTGCGATTTCCTTCGTGGATGAATTGCATTTCCTTATCATTCTCCCGCTGAATCTCAATGCGGCCTTACTACTTGTTTTCGGTGATCGTTCCGTTTCAGGTCGCTCCGGAAGTTTACTCTGGGTATTTTACGGTAGTTACCGTTTCCAGTGATTGGTCGCCTATAGTGTAATGGCAGTGTAGCGGTCCGCTCGTCCTGCCTCTGCACAGCACATTGCATTTATTTGCTGCCAGTCCCTGGCTGACAGCCAGGAGGCCTCGTCTGCAGAGATTGCACGCTGAGCCGGCTCTTGCGTATGCGGGCTGTGTCTGAGATGCACAGCCGCACTCCCTATCCAGTTCCGAGTGATCGAGCGAGGTGGCACAGTGGTTAGCACACTGGACTCGCATTCGGGAGGAAGACGGTTCAACCCCGCGTCCGGCCACCCTTACTAAGGCTTTCTGTGATTTCTCTAAATCGCTTCAGTCAAATGCCTGGATGGTTCCTTTCAAAGGGCACGGCCGTCTTCCTTCCCCACCCTTCCCTTATCCGATGAAAGCGATGACCTCGCAGTTTGGTCTCCTGCCCCAAATCAACCCAAGCCAACAGCCGGTCGGTGTAGCTGAGCGGTTGTAGGCGCTTCAGTCTGCAATCGCGCAACCGCTACGGTCGCAGGTTCGAATCCTGCCTCGGGCATGGATGTGTGTGATGTCCTTAGGTTAGTTAGGTTTAAGTAGTTCTAAGTTCTAGGGGACTGATGACCTCAGATGTTAAGTCCCATACTGCTCAGAGCCCAACCTGAGCCAAACGAGTTCCGACTGCCACACTGCTGCCCGTAGGTCGACATCTACAAGCGTACTCAGGAATGTTTAAATGGCTGCAATGGCTCTGGCACTATGGTACTTAACGTCTAAGGTCATCAGTCCCCTAGAACTTAGAACTACTTAAACCTAACTAACCTAAGGACATCACACACACACCCATGCCCGAAGCAGGATTCGAACCCGCGACCGTAGCGGTTGCGCGATTCCAGACTGAAGCGCCTAGAACCGCTCGGCCACACCGGCCGGCGTTTGAAAAGTGCTGCCAAGCGTACAGCAGAAGGTAATTACCACCACGGAACGCTTGAAGAACGGGTATTTGAATGTTTCTGTGCGCGCTGTAGTTTAATTCTGCCTTCGCGGCGCCTACACGTGGCATACATACACTGCCGGAAAAAAAAGAATGTGACGCCCTGAAGGATTGTGTCCAGCGGCATATAGAGTAATAATAGTGTTAGTGATCCATTTGTCACGGTCACTGGCGATCAGACGAAGGTCAGGAGACCTATGTGTGAACCCTCTGTTTTGACTCTGCAGGTTCACCCGTACAAACTATATAGAGATCAAGAGCGTTTGCAACGTTCATTCTAAACTACAACCACGCCCCGATGACGACTACGTACTGCTGTCGAAAGGTTTCAGACATTTCAACGGTGTCGCATTGAGGACTTGAGAGAGACTGAATGGCCGCGTCGACAGACTGCTGCACATGCTGGGCGCGGTGTGTCGCTGGTGTGCTGCTGCTTTCAGCAGTGCACCGTGAAACACTTGGCACACCTGTACACCAGATTCTGCAGTTTTACGTAGGACAGAAGGCACACCAAGAGCGACGCATCGTGCGAGCAGCAGTGGCCGGTCGATCGTCATCCATGGAAGAAATCTGGGCAGATGATTCCTGCGTCAATCCATCGCATAATGCGATTCGTTACCATTATGGCAGACTACACGCCTGTGCTGCTACTGGAGGTATTGATGCGTCTGGTAGGCCACCCCTTACTGTGCAGTATGAGTTTCTCTGGTGTGAATGTACGCTCCTGCAATGATGACGTATCTTCATATCATTTGTCAATAAAATGACTTTGTTCTTGAGGGCGCTGCAGTTTTCCTTCCCGTACGACGTTATATAGCAACGGCGAAATGAAACTGGGCGAGAAAATACACTCCTGGAAATGGAAAAAAGAACACATTGACACCGGTGTGTCAGACCCACCATACTTGCTCCGGACACTGCGAGAGGGCTGTACAAGCAATGATCACACGCACGGCACAGCGGACACACCAGGAACCGCGGTGTTGGCCGTCGAATGGCGCTAGCTGCGCAGCATTTGTGCACCGCCGCCGTCAGTGTCAGCCAGTTTGCCATGGCATACGGAGCTCCATCGCAGTCTTTAACACTGGTAGCATGCCGCGACAGCGTGGACGTGAACCGTATGTGCAGTTGACGGACTTTGAGCGAGGGCGTATAGTGGGCATGCGGGAGGCCGGGTGGAGGTACCGCCGAATTGCTCAACACGTGGGGCGTGAGGTCTTCACAGTACATCGATGTTGTCGCCAGTGGTCGGCGGAAGGTGCACGTGACCGTCGACCTGGGACCGGACCGCAGCGACGCACGGATGCACGCCAAGACCGTAGGATCCTACGCAGTGCCATAGGGGACCGCACCGCCACCTCCCAGCAAATTAGGGACACTGTTGCTCCTGGGGTATCGGCGAGGACCATTCGCAACCGTCTCCATGAAGCTGGGCTACGGTCCCGCACACCGTTAGGCCGTCTTCCGCTCACGCCCCAACATCGTGCAGCCCGCCTCCAGTGGTGTCGCGACAGGCGTGAATGGAGGGACGAATGGAGACGTGTCGTCTTCAGCGATGAGAGTCGCTTCTGCCTTGGTGCCAATGATGGTCGTATGCGTGTTTGGCGCCGTGCAGGTGAGCGCCACAATCAGGACTGCATACGACCGAGGCACACAGGGCCAACACCCGGCATCATGGTGTGGGGAGCGATCTCCTACACTGGCCGTACACCACTGGTGATCGTCGAGGGGACACTGAATAGTGCACGGTACATCCAAACCGTCATCTAACCCATCGTTCTATCATTCCTAGACCGGCAAGGGAACTTGCTGTTCCGACAGGACAATGCACGTCCGCATGTATCCCGTGCCACCCAACGTGCTCTAGAAGGTGTAAGTCAACTACCCTGGCCAGCAAGATCTCCGGATCTGTCCCCCATTGAGCATGTTTGGGACTGGATGAAGCGTCGTCTCACGCGGTCTGCACGTCCAGCACGAACGCTGGTCCAACTGAGGCGCCAGGTGGAAATGGCATGGCAAGCCGTTCCACAGGACTACATCCAGCATCTCTACGATCGTCTCCATGGGAGCATTGCTGCGAAAGGTGGATATACACTGTACTAGTGCCGACATTGTGCATGCTCTGTTGCCTGTGTCTATGTGCCTGTGGTTCTGTCAGTGTGATCATGTGATGTATCTGACCCCAGGAATGTGTCAATAAAGTTTCCCCTTCCTGGGACAATGAATTCACGGTGTTCTTATTTCAATTTCCAGGAGTGTATTTCATGTACATTAAGACAGGCAACGCAACTTACATCAGCCGCTCCCTGTAGTAAATTTCAACATTCTTCGATTGACACCCGACGTTTAAACTTTGTAAGTAGGTTTTCGCGGAATAGTTGGCGTCTATCGTCAAGTTTCCTCCAAGTCACGTTTTTCAGCATCTCCGTGACGCTTTCAAATTGGTCAAACAAAAGTCTGTTTCCGTTCATGCTCCCCTCCTTCTTGTAAGTCAATATCCCCGACGATATTTGATTTATACATTGAGCAAGCAATAAAGGAAGCCGATCGGAAATTTGAAAGAATATTAAAGTTCAAGAAGAATAAATAAAAAATTTGAGATTCCTGGGAAATTCTAACAGACATGAAGTTTCTCGAAACATCAGTTCAGCGGTAAGGATGTCTTGAAAACGGGTTACACGATGAACATCAAGAAAAATAATCGAGGGTAATGGAAAGCAGTCCAATTAAATTAGATGATGCAGACAGAATTAGATTAGAAACTAAAACGCTAAAAGCTGTCTATGACATTTTCTCTAGGGGTAGCAAAATAACTGACGACGACCGAAGTAGGAGAGGAGATAAAACGGCGATTGGCAATAGCAAGAAGAATGGTTCTGACGTGGAGAAATTTGTTACCGTGGAACATAAATCTAAGTCTTCGGGAGTTTTTCCCTGTCTGGAGCGCAGTCTTGTGCTAAAGTGAAATGTGCACGACAAACACTTCAGACAGGAAGAGAACAGAAGCTTTTGAAATACGGCGCCACATCAGAATACTCAAGATTACATGAGTAGATCTGATAGCCTGTGAGGCGATACTGAATCAAATTGGGAAGAAACTAACATTTGGCACAATTTGACTAAAAGAAGAGACCGATTGATAGGACACATCCCGAGGCATGAAGGAATCCTCAGTTTGGATGAGGAAGGGAGTGCGGGGAGACTCAAGCTTGCTGCAGAAATCAGGTTCAAGTGGATGTGGGTCGCAGGTGACCAGGCTCGCACAGGAGAGGCTAGTGTGGAGTGGAGAGCCGCGTCAGCTCTGGAGACCACAACAACGGCGCAGCTGCAGAATCCCCTGCTGCTATCGTTCCCGCGCACTTGAGCAATGTTATGGCACGGATCGCGCGAGTTTTTCTGCGAGCAGTCACTTTCGTAACCTGACTGCATTTCTCCAGTATCGGCCAGCCGACAGTTTTCCACCTGCTTTCCATACAGCATTAAATTGCATAACGCCAAAAATTGTAACACCTTCCTATTTGTACGATTCCAGTGTGTGCGGATTCAAATTCTGGTTCATGGTAGAACACTATGTTCTGGCGATTTATGAAGTGCACAATTTCGCATTTATGAACGTTTAAAGCAACTGCACCACTTTGAACTCTTATCAAGACCTGACTCGATATCTGCGCCGCTCTTTTTAAACAGTACTTCGTTATAGATACTGCGTAATCTGTGAAAAGACTGAGGTCACTACTAATATTGTCTGCTAGTTCAGTAATACAGAACATGAAAAGGGACGATCCCAACACACTTCCCTGGGACACACCAGAAGATACTTCTAGATATGTCGGTGACACTCCATCCAAGATAACATTTTGCATCCTCGCTATCAAACAATCCGCAGTCGAATCACAAATGTCACCTGATAGGAGTTGACACGATCGTTGTTTCGTTAATAAGCATCATTGCGGTACGAGTCAAATGCTTTTTGATAGTCAAGAAGTACTGCCTTGATTCATGTTTTTCAAATTCTGGTTTCCGCGAGACTGATGTTTTCCGGAATCTATGCTGGTCGGCACGGACGAGGTCTGTTGGAAATACCTGTCAGAAATACCTATCAGAATAGATTTTGAAATCATACGTCTGATGGTAGTCGGTGACAGTGGACGATGATTTTGTGAATCACTTCTGCTACCCTTCTTGCACTCGGGGTAAGAGAAATTTATCAACTTGGCAGTGGAGAACTGTGGTGTCACCGCCAGACACCACACTTGCTAGGTGGTAGCTTTAAATCGGCCGCGGTCCATTAGTACATGTCGGACCCGCGTGTCGCCACTGTCAGGGATCGCAGACCGAGCGCCACCACAAGGCAGGTCTCGAGAGACTGACTAGCACTCGCCCCAGTTGTACGGACGACGTTGCTAGCGACTACACTGACGAAGCCTCGCTCCTTTGCCGAGCAGATAGTTAGAATAGCCTTCAGCTGAGTCAATGCCTACGACCTAGCAAGGCGCCAGTAGTAACATTGTATGTATCTAAAGAGTCTCACTTGTATCGCCACAATCTCCAGATGTACCAAAAGGATGGATTAAAGTTAAGTATTCCAGAAGCTACGTACTTTTCTTTACAGCATTCATTACGTATCCTGTTTCAGATCTCACGCAATCCTGCTTTAACTTAGCGCGTGTCTTTCGGCTTCCTCTCATTGTGTCTAGGCTGTCTTGTCTAGACACAACAAGAACTATGAGTTATTATGCTAAAAGTACCCTTAATTTTTAAGACGTATTCTCGTCTTAAGCCAATGCACTTAAATCAGTGCTTTTGTTCAGTCGGTATACTCCATCCAAATCCAACCCAGAACGCCTTCAGCATATCGATTACAAGCTGCCTCAGTCTTCTCGTTGATCACGCAGGCCGGAATAGGGGAAAAATACCAGATGCTGCCACGTCAGATAAAAAGGCTGAATCTTCCAACAATTCGTACCTCACGTCTCTCAGCTCAGTTTACCCGCAGGTAAAACAGCTTAGCTGGATGCTGAATTATCCCGATGAAAGACCTTTTTCTTTATGAAACCTTGACATGGTATCAAGTGGACATATATGTATTCGCGAAAACGAGCATTAGTTTCCTTCAAAATTCGAAAATCTTCATATTAACTACAGTTGCAGTGCAGCTTATTACTCCTATGTGCTGCGCTCAGTTTTCATACGTCACTGATAAAGCTGCGCTCAGTTTTCAGCGATTGCAGAAATCCGCTGTAACAGCCAAACATAAACAGGCTGGGCTGGAATGAGCGGAAACCTTGATGGTGCAAGTGTTACGATCTGGGCAGCAGGTAAGTCATGCACAGCTTCGCTGAACACGAGAACGAATTGTAACATGTACACTGAAGTGCTAGAGACAGAACTCGTTACAATTTATCAGTACCTAGGGGACGAAAGTGTAATGTTTCTCCAAGATAATACATCTGCGCATGTTTGTGCTACAACCAAAAAGCGGTTTGAAGATAAAAATTTCGATGTCTTACCTCGGTGTGAACGTGGCCCGGATATGGAACCCGTCGAAATCGATTGGGGCATATTTGCAAATGGAAAGCAATCTGAGGCCGTGTATGAGCTGAAAGAAGCGACACGAAACTAGTGGGCGACAGATTCACTGCAAGAACTACGAACCCTAACGAAATCAACGCCGAAGGGAATTTGTGAGGAAATTAGGAAGAACGGAGGTTGGACGAAGTACTAACAATGCAGTAAGGCAACAGAACAGTGAGTGTGTGGGGCGGCGAGTAAGTTACTTCACTGGTTTAAAGTTTTGATGCCGTCTTTAATCCCCTGAGCCTGGCAACTAATTTGGTGGTCAGCCAGAAAGCGAAGGGAAACATACTGACCTTAGATTCCAGTCTGCATGGCCACATTCCGGTCCAGCCCACTGAAAGGATAGTGTCTATTCCCCATTTCTTTGTAGGATCAGGACTGTGACTTCAGTAAAAGTTTAAAGTTCCAATCAACATTTAATTTAATTAAAGTTTCTCACAAACAACACTTAAAATTGCGTTATGTTCAGTTGAAAACAAGTCTTTCTAATCTAACAGCACCTTTAGCAGTTCAGAGGCGACCTCTACGGTACCTTCCTACCAGATTGTTTTTCGCCCTGACTAACGTCACTCAATTGAAAGTTCGCAACAAATATTCAAAAATTAATGCTGGCCATAAAAGTGGAAATAAATTCACCACTTGCCACGCGGAATTGAATTTCACACGGACGGCACACTAACAGTTATTTTAGCGAATTCTAAACGATCCAGGACGTTGTACAGTCTTCGCGAGTTCACTATCCGTTTTCACTGCAAAATACGCGCTTGTCACAGCTCAGCTCTGACGTCATCCAAGGCAGACCGCGACCAGACGTTTAACTGGCGCGGACCTCACGGTGTCTGAGCGAAGTGAACCTTCTTACTGCTTCAGGGGCTGTATTTATAAGGTGCCGGTGCGGACTGCCGAGAAAACATCTGTTGTCTCTGTCTATTTGCATACGGCGGCAGTCTACAAGCGACCGCTCTCTCGGGCACATAATCTTTAGTAATATAGTTACCAATTACTTCAGAAACTTATTAATTTTTGATGGTATGCTGACAAGCAGTTTGAAAGCACGTAGAAAGTTTCAGCTCGCTAGAATGAAAACGTTGCTTAATAGAATTTATTTAGTGGAAGTAATGGTAAATTGTTGCCTCTGAACCATACCTTTGCTAAGACTTATATCAATTTATATTTATGTTACAAGTCTTAAACTTGGTGTAGCTCTATTATTTCATATATTTTATCATCTGGTTTAACCAAAATCCTCTATCATTAAAATTTCAAGTACTTAACCTACAACACTTAGGTACATTTTAGTTACAAAATTAGTTTTTATTTAATTACTCAAAAACTATAAGAGGTAAATTAACGTGGACTCTCTGTTATTATTTTGGGGGTGTACTGAAGCACAAAACAAATTTTCAAGTTTCTAAGTCCATTATTTGGTGTCTCTGATTTTTCCGAAAAACGTGGATTCCGGCGTTAATTTTTGTTTTATGGTTTTGGAACTTCTAACTGCACCTTCTGACCAAATTCTGGCTCCCTAGCGTCATTATTTAGCGCCTCTGGTTTTTCTCTTAAAACGGCATTTTTCCGTAAACTACTAGGTTTAGAACATCAAGACTTGGTATTTGGAACAATATTACACTAAACTATAATTTTAAAAAGTTTTAAACATAAATTTTGATTTTTAATTTCATACTAAATTGTGATGAACTGGGGTAAGTCTCGGTGCACTCGCTCGCCTCTGCATCTCATACACGGTACAGCGCTTGGTTTGCTTCAAGTGTCTTTGTACCAATTTCCATCCAGGAAATGTAAAAGCCTTATTTTGTTACTCGTGTTACGAAATAAATTACGAAATTCCGTCATGAATGTTTATGCCTTACACGTACCTGTTACTTTCATACAAAATTAGAGACATGTATGCTTCAGACAATGTAGTATTACTTTCGTGGAACCCTGCCTTTATACTGATTTCCATAACTGTATGCAGAGCTTGGCCAGAAATGAAAGTGAAACATGTGGGAACTCAAAACGGCCAAGAGTTTGGAAAAAATTGCAATTTTGGCGCGAGTCGGGAGAGGCACGAGGCATTGATGACAGCACCGTTTCCAGGCAGCGGCTGGCGCACCAGACACACTACAAAACCATAGCTGAAAGGTTGTGGGCTGCAGTCCCTATGCTGAAATCTTTTTCTTCCTTTTTTTCCTATTTTCACTTTACTTACACCGCAAATAAACCAAAATATTAAGAAAGTTACCGCCTCGTATACAACGCAGTGTGCTATAACCCTTCCGGTAGATTATTGTGTATAGTCTATGTATGTCAACAAGAGAGCACTGGCACTTTTGAACCGAAGATTCAAAAAACGGTGGATGACTACGCGGCAAAACGTAGCAATGTCGTCATTACTTCTACTTACAACAGACTTACACATAAAAATTTTGACATGGTTAAGCCCATCCAGGAGAACAAATTTCATCTCTGAACTGACTCGTGGGGAAGACAATCAAATCCGCACTTACGCGACGAGAATTTTCAAGATGAAGAAGGGTAGTCATCGTGCAGTATTAAAGTGATTCACCCAAGTGGGCACCGATAGTGCAACCCTGCGATGTCTGTTTTTATCACCAGTTAAAGGATTTGATCAAACAGCTTCAAAACTGCTGTTACCTCGTCGAGAGATAAAAAGAATTCACATCCCGAGAAGCATGCATCAAAACACATTCCATTGTACATCACCAGTTATCTTCGCCAACATTTGGCGAAGTGATTCGTTGTGCGTCGTTTGCTGCCAAACTATCCGATGAGAGAGAACCTTTTTTGAATGTCAGTTGTATGTATAAATTAAAACAACCATGTAATTGTGAAGATACGGCGTTTGCAACCTGTGCAAGGTATCGAGAAAATTACTGCTTCCCCGTTTTTACGATGATTGTCTCCTAAGCACTTGTAAATCATAAGCTGCAAATACCAGAACTTTGTTACTTTATATACGAAGTTCTAGTGCTCGCCTTGTAATTGCTTCTCAGGAATTTATTTCCAAAGTCCTGTTTCCCTTTTCTTTTCAAGCCTTATATGAATATATTTATACAATAATGCATGAACGTTTTTTCGATTTATTTGCAGCGTAGTCTATGTAGCGTAAAAATTAAAAATAAAAAAAGTTCCCGGAGAGGAGCTCGACCCCACGACTTTCGGATTACCGTTCTGCACACGCATGCAGCCAACGAAACTACGCGTTCCGACCTCTCGTTAGTCCCGCGAGCCCTTGTGTAGTTTGCGCTGGTGCATTCTAGCCCAGTGCTGCCGTGTCATCCCAGTCTCGAGTCGATATGACGCGTGCCTCGTGTGGCTTGTATCGATATATGACAGCGATCCTGCCTAGTTGTCAGGGTACAATAAGATGGCTAGCAGTCCAGAAGATATGTTCATAACATTTCTTAACCTGCGGAATGACCCATTTCGATTCAAAACTAAACTACTACCAAAATTATCCGAAATTGCTGGCTACAAAATTTCCTTTTCGTGGCTCCACCTTTCCATTGCCTCACCTTAACGAATTCATATGTATTTTCCTGCACATAATTGGACGATTTTAGTCGGCGGTCATTTTTCTGCCGTACGGCAGCGCCACGCGGTAAAAATGGCTCTCTCATTATTGCAATTATCTCATAAATTATTATCTGCACGGAAATATGGCATTACGGTTTCCAGCGCATTTCTTCGGGAGTTATTCGCATTTGCCCTCATAATTTTTTTCGCAAATTTTGAAATAAGTTAAAAAATGGTTCAAATGGCTCTGAGCTCTATGGGACTTAACATCTGAGATCATCAGTCCCCTAGAACTTAGATCTACCGAAACCTAACTAACCTAAGGACATCACACACATCCATGCCCGAGGCAGGATTCGAACCTGTGACGGTAGCGGTAGCGCGGTTCCAGACTGAAGCGCATAGAACAGCTCGGCCACAACGGCCGGCTGAAATAAGTTACTTTACAATATTCCCCAAGTAATATTGTTTTTTTTTCGCAAAATTCTGCAGAGCTACACACATTTTGTACAGGGAAGTCTAGAACTAAAACATATTTATCAAAAACTGTGAAGAAAATGGCGCAGTGCGTGAAGAACTCCCGCTCTGAGGGTTCAAAAAAATGTTCAAATGTGTGTGAAATCTTATGGGACTTAACTGCTAAGGTCATCAGTCCCTAAGCTTACACACTACTTAACCTAAATTATCCTAAGGACAAACACACACAACCATGCCCGAGGGAGGACTCGAACCTCCGCCAGGACCAGCCGCACAGTCCATGACTGCAGCGTCTCAGACCGCTCGGCTAATACCGCGCGGCGCACCCAGGGTTCCATACAAACTTAATTAGACGTATATTTACAGTTCATCCATCCTGGAAATCCAGAATCTAAACGATTTTTGCCTTTTATCGATATCGATACTGGCAGGGTATTGGTCCTACGAGTCCCAAGATCGTATCAGAATCTTCAGACTAGCCCGGACGCACAAAAAGAGGCGAGCAGGAGACTTCATTTTTATACACTGATGAGCCAAAACATGATGACCACTGCCCACCGAGACGTTGGATGCTCTCCTGGTGGCGTCACGAGCAGTTGACTCGGTGGTAAAAGTGTAGTGTTGGCAGAAGAGTCAACACTGTGTTTCTAGAGGAGGCCGAAATGCACGCGTTTAATTACACGCTGACTGGCGTGAGGTCTGGAACAGGACAATATCTTGAGAATTGCAAGTAAGTACGTAGATGATGTAATACTTAACTTTAATCCACAATTGTAGAACATCTCTCGTCACGGTACATGCTTCATAATATTAATTATCAACTGCTATGGCGCCTTGCTAGGTCGCAGCAAATGACGTAGCTGAAGGCTATGCCAACTATCGTCTCGGCAAATGAGAGCGTATCGGTCAGTGCAGCTTCGCTAGCAAAGTCGGCTGTACAACTGGGGCGAGTGCCAGGACGTCTCTCTAGACCTGCCGTGTGGTGGCGCTCGGTCTGCAATTACTGACAGTGGCGACACGTGGGTCCGACGTATACTAACGGTCCGCGGCCAATTTAAAGGGTACCACCTAGCAAGTGTGGTGTCTGGCGGTGACACCACAAAAAGTATGTAAGTGGAACAGTCACGGACGGAGGATCACCCCAGCGAAGGTATGGGCTGCAAATGGGGAAATCCACTGACATAAGCTACTTTGGCAGACGGCAAATTATAATTACGCAGAGCCTGTGGACGAGGTCTCGAAAACGGCGAAGACGGTCCAAAATTCACGTGTTGTTGCCGTGAGCATCTACAGAAAGACGTGAAACTACCACTAGACGCTAAGTGCCTGGACGTCCACGACTCTTCACAGATCGTGGGGTTCGGAGGCTTGTCTGCTCTGTCAAATAGGATAGATCTGTGGCATCTCTGCCGCAAGAGCATAATGCTGGTGCACAAGCAAGTGTTTCGGAGCGCCGGCCGAAGTGGCCGTGCGGTTAAAGGCGCTGCAGTCTGGAACCGCAAGACCGCTACGGTCGCAGGTTCGAATCCTGCCTCGGGCATGGATGTTTGTGATGTCCTTAGGTTAGTTAGGTTTAACTAGTTCTAAGTTCTAGGGGACTAATGACCTCAGCAGTTGAGTCCCATAGTGCTCAGAGCCATTTGAACCATTTGTTTCGGAGCACACGGTTCATAATACGCTGCAGAACATAGAGCTCCGCAGCAGACCACCCCTACATGTTGACACAACAGCCGGCCGAGGTGGCCGTGCGGGTCTGGACGCTGGCGCTGCAGTCTGCAACCGTGAGACCGCTGCGGTCGCAGGTTCGAGTCCTGCCTCGGGCATGGGTGTGTGTGATGTCCTTAGGTTAGTTAGGTTTAAGTAGTTGTAAGTTCTAGGGGACTGACGACCTCAGATGTTAAGTCCCATAGTGCTCAGAGCCATTTGAACCATTTGTCTTCACAAACGCCGCCATCAGGGTGAACGGCGGCTCGAAACGTGCAGGGCGCTACGGTCGCAGCCTGGTGGGAGCAGTAATATCGTGTGGGAGATACTCTCCAGCACTTGCATGGGACCTGTGGTAGAAATCGAAGACACGCTGACAGCTGCGAACCACCTACATCCGCCGGCCGAAGTGGCCGCGCGGTTCTGGCGCTGCAGTCTGGAACCGCGAGGCCGCTACGGTCGCAGGTTCGAATCCTGCCTCGGGCATGGATGTGTGTCATGTCCTTAGGTTAGTTAGGTTTAACTAGTTCTAAGTTCTAGGGGACTAATGACCTCAGCAGTTGAGTCCCATAGTGCTCAGAGCCATTTGAACCACCTACATCCCTTCATGCTTCATGTCTTCCCCGACGGCGATGTCATCTCTCAGCAGTAAAATTGTCTGCGTCTCGGAGCCGCAACCGTGCTACAGTGGTTTGAGCAGCGTTGTAGTGGACTCACGTTTATGTCTCGGCGACCAAATTCGTCTGATGTAGATCCTATGGAAACCATCCGGGTCGTTATTGGGCGCCATCACTGCTTATGCGAATCAATGGCCCCTTTATTACATGACCTGAGCGCAGACATGTAATGCTACATACCTCGACAAACATACTTACAAACTGTCGGATCCCTGATACGCAGAATCAGTTACGTACTTCGTTCCAAACACAAACAAACATGCTATTAAGCAGGTGATCATAACGTTTTGGCTCATCAGAGTCTGCAGAGAGAAAAGATTTAATAAAACATTTTTTTTATTTACTTACTAAAACATAACTACAACTTACATTTTATTTTGCATGGAATAATCTTCGTCTGTTATGCTTTTGACGGATGGTGAACGCAATGTATGTTCAAATGGTAAAAGATACTTTTATGTGATATAATCACAATGTAACAGGTTTCAGATTTTTTACTTTACTTGTACTGTGAAATGATACTTCTCGCCAGATTTCATGATTCTATGTCAATAGGAAGTACGATATAGGTTTTGGTGAGTGAGTTTACGAGCATCAAAATACGTGACATGAATGGCCAAATATTCTGATTGCACTGATTTAGGAGCTTGCAATTTTTACGCCGCCAAGGGACGATAGACCTTAGTATGTGCCATAAATTTCAACCTGATACGTGAAACTCTTCCAGAGAAAAGGGTTTTAACAAGCAAAGAGTCAAACAAACGGACGTATGGACGGATAAAAAATGACAAAAATACATTTTTTCGTGTGATGTAATTACAAATTAGCAATTTTTGAATTTTTCCTTTACTTGTACTGTTAAACCCTGCTTCCTGCCAAATTTCATGTTTCTACATCAACAGAAAATATGTTATAAAATGGCCGCATCTTTTGACAGAAGTGACAGTAGCTCAAAATTTTCACATCGCCAAGAAACCATAGACCTTAATAAGTGACATGTATTTGACTTGATACACCTGCCCATTCCTGAGAAAAGGTTTCTTAACAGACAGACAGACAAGAAAACGATCCTATATGGGTGCGATTTTCACAGACTGAGGCGCTGAACCCTAAAAATGTATATTTCTCGAAAGTTGGTTGGCAACTTCACCACACTCACAATATTCTGCAATAATGTTCGATACTGACATCAGGTTTTGCTGCATGGATATGCCATAATCGAAACTGCTGAGTTGCCGATTGATCGGCTATCTGAAGACACACAGGAAGCTCGGAATAAGGATATTCGGCGTTACCTAGAAGATTTTACATGCAAAACAATCCCATGAAAAAACGATGCATGTCGTATTCTATCGGTTTCCGGCACGTTCGGACCCATTCATCTAGAGAGTCCAGAAAATGACAATTGAAGAAGGTAAAGTGATGCTACCTGAGGTAAAAGATCTGCTTTGCGAACCATTTCCCAGTGAACATTCCGACAGTGACCTTTCTGAAAACAATAATGACGCAAGTGATGATCTGACCATGATTTCGGTTGAAAAATGTTAAAATTGAATAAAACATTTCAATACGCCAATTTTGAGTTCTAATTAGTTATCAGCGACTTCATAATACTTTATACCCGAAGTTTTGCTCGAATCTGCTGCATTTCTGAACCCCCAAATTGGATGCGCCATTTTGAATTTTGTAATTCCGACATCGGATTCTAATCAGTGATCCAAACAATCCAAAAAGAATACAGATTTGTAGCATTTTAGATATACTTTTCTATTATGTCCAGGGTTTGAAGCGAACTGGACAACTCTGCGGCGGAAGGTTAGGCAAGTTCTTGGAGTAGTGGAAGTGTCGTGACAAAAACCGCTCACCCAGAAGTAGTTATGGACTAAAATATATCCTCAAAAATCTGAAAAATAACAAAGCCCGGTGTGCAAGCGATATTCCAGTCAAAATTCTCAAAGAGAAAGGAACAGAAATGAAAGACCTTTCTATGCAGTTACGTATAAGAAATATGAAAAGGGAAAAAATGTCGACGGATTTTGACAGTAACCGTACAGTTCCCATCGCTAGGAAGATGAATGTCTTCAAATGTGAAAACTACCGAATGCTTAGCCAAGTTGTGGACGCAACGAAAATAAACATCACCTTCCTCAACCGCATGCAACAAAAAGTTTAAGCCGTACTCTCACAAGACTTATATGGATTCCGAAAAAGCGAGAAACCACAGAACGAGTATTAGCTTTAAAATAGCTGTACAAAAACGGGTGAAAATGAATGTAACGACATACATAGCTTTTGTAGATACACAGAAAATGTTTGATAATGTAAAATGGGAAAAAGTGTTTAACGAACTGGAGAACGTAGGAATAGACCGCACACACCGACAACTGATTTGGAACATTTACAAAGCAGAGACAGATGTTAACGGTGGGTACTAAACATTACCAAGAGGCACAAATCCGAAAAACGAGTCCGGCAAGAGAGCGCACCAGCCCCAACTACTATTAATCTATATACAGAGGACGCACCTAAGTTAGCAAAGAGTTGCGAGATTGGTGCGGTAAAATGCAAGAGATTTGTTTAAAATATAGCTGTTTCAGCTAAAAGAGAAGTAGACCATGAACACACGTTAAATAAAGCGGGTAATGTTACGGGAAAAAATGTAACGAGAAAATAGACGACTCTAAAAGAAAGGTATGGTTCGTAAGAAAGGGTTCATCATCATTCGTGACAGTGGCTAGATTGGACTGTGTCAAAAATTGAACTCTGTAAGAATTGGGACTTTGTACGGGCGCTGATGACGGCGCAGTTGAGCGCCCACAAACCAAACACCATCATCATCATCATCATCATCATCATCTACGTAAGAAGGCTGAGAACATATACGTACAGGGTGTTACAAAAAGGTAGGGCCAAACTTTCAGGAAACATTCCTCACACACAAAGAAAGAAAATATGTTATGTGGACATGTGTCCGGAAACACTTACTTTCCATGTTAGCGCTCATTTTATCACTTCTCTTCAAATCACATTAATCATGGAATGGAAACACACAGCAACAGAACGTACCAGCGTGAGTTCAAACACTTCGTTTTACAGGAAATGTTCAAAATGTCCTCCGTTAGCGAGGATACATGCATCCACCCTCCGTCGCATGGAATCCCTGATGCGCTGATGCAGCCCTGGAGAATGGCGTATTGTATCACAGCCGTCCACAATACGAGCACGAAGAGCCTCTACATTTGGTACCGGGGTTGCGTAGACAAGAGCTTTCAAATGCCCCATAAACGAAAGTCAAGAGGGTTGAGGTCAGGAGAGCGTGGAGGCCATGGAATTGGTCCGCCTCTACCGATCCATCGGTCACCGAATCTGTTGTTGAGAAGCGTACGAACACTTCGACTAAACTGTGCAGGAGCTCCATTGTGCTTGAACCATATGTTGTGTCGTACTTGTAAAGGCACATGTTCTAGCAGCACAGGTAGAGTATCCCGTATGAAATGATGATAACGTGCTCCATTGAGGGTAGGTGGAAGAACATGGGGCCCAATCAAGACATCACCAACAATGCCTGCCCAAACGTTCACAGGAAATCTGTGTTGATGACGTGATTGCACAATTGCGTGCGGATTCTCGTCAGCCCATACATTTTGATTGAGAAAATTTACAATTTGATCACGTTGGAATGAAGCCTCATCCGTAAAGAGAACATTTGCACTGAAATGAGGATTGACACAATGTCGGATGAACCATTCGCAGAAGTGTACCCGTGGAGGTCAATCAGCTGCTGATAGAGCCTACACTCTGTACATGGTACGGAAACAACTGGTTCTCCCGTATCACTCTCCATACAGTGACGCGGTCAACGTTACCTTGTTCGGCAGCAACTTCTCTGACGCTGACATTAGTTTTATCATCGACTGCACGAAGAATTGCCTTGTCCATTGCAGGTGTCCTCGTCGTTCTAGGTCTTCCCTAGTCGCGAGTCATAGGCTGGAATGTTCCGTGCTCCCTAAGACGCCGATCAATTGCTTCGAACGTCTTCCTGTCGGGACATCTTCGTTCTGGAAATCTGTCTCGATACAAACGTACCGCGCCACGGTTATTGCCCCGTGCTAATCCATACATCAAATGGGCATCTGCGAACTCCGCATTTGTAAACATTGCACTGACTGCAAAACCACGTTCGTGATGAACACTAACCTGTTGATGCTACGTACAGATGTGCTTGATGCTAGTACTGTAGAGCAATGCATCGCATGTCAACACAAGCACCGAAGTCAACATTACCTTCCTTCAACTGGGCCAACTGGCGGTGAATCGAGGAAGGACAGTACATACTGACGAAACTAAAATGAGCTCTAACATGGAAATTAAGCGTTTCCGGGCACATGTCCGCACAACATCTTTATTTGTGTGTGAGGAATGTTTCCTGAAAGTTTGGCCGTATCTTTTTGTAACACCCTGTATACATACGAAAGCAATCATTACCTTGAGGTACGCGTGGTATCGATACCTTTTCCAGATATTGTAGAGGCTGCTGCTGTTGTGGTCTGATGCAGCTCGCCAGGCTGTACAAGCCCCTTCGCCTGTGCATAGCCACTGCAAGTGACACCCATTTGAGCCTCCGTATGGTACAGTCTCCCTCTGCAGTACTACCGCACAGGTAGCCCTCTGCTGCCGAACTGACGAGTCCTTCACGTCTCATACGTGTCCTATTAACCGAAACCTTCCTTCGGTCAAGTTGTGCCACAGATTTAGTTTCAGCCCAGTTCGATTCAGTATTTCACCATTAGTTATTCGATCTACCAGTCTATTCTTCAGCATTCTTCTGAAGCACTAAATTTCAACAGCCTCTATTCTCTTACGTCTGAATTTCTTATCGTCCACGTTCCTCACACGTACACTCTGGACAAATACATTCAGAAAAGGCTTCCTAACTCTTGCATATACACTCCTGGAAATGGAAAAAAGAACACATTGACACCGGTGTGTCAGACCCACCATACTTGCTCCGGACACTGCGAGAGGGCTGTACAAGCAATGATCACACGCACGGCACAGCGGACACACCAGGAACCGCGGTGTTGGCCGTCGAATGGCGCTAGCTGCGCAGCATTTGTGCACCGCCGCCGTCAGTGTCAGCCAGTTTGCCGTGGCATACGGAGCTCCATCGCAGTCTTTAACACTGGTAGCATGCCGCGACAGCGTGGACGTGAACCGTATGTGCAGTTGACGGACTTTGAGCGAGGGCGTATAGTGGGCATGCGGGAGGCCAGGTGGACGTACCGCCGAATTGCTCAACACGTGGGGCGTGAGGTCTCCACAGTACATCGATGTTGTCGCCAGTGGTCGGCGGAAGGTGCACGTGCCCGTCGACCTGGGACCGGACCGCAGCGACGCACGGATGCACGCCAAGACCGTAGGATCCTACGCAGTGCCGTAGGGGACCGCACCGCCACTTCCCAGCAAATTAGGGACACTGTTGCTCCTGGGGTATCGGCGAGGACCATTCGCAACCGTCTCCATGAAGCTGGGCTACGGTCCCGCACACCGTTAGGCCGTCTTCCGCTCACGCCCCAACATCGTGCAGCCCGCCTCCAGTGGTGTCGCGACAGGCGTGAATGGAGGGACGAATGGAGACGTGTCGTCTTCAGCGATGAGAGTCGCTTCTGCCTTGGTGCCAATGATGGTCGTATGCGTGTTTGGCGCCGTGCAGGTGAGCGCCACAATCAGGACTGCATACGACCGAGGCACACAGGGCCAACACCCGGCATCATGGTGTGGGGAGCGATCTCCTACACTGGCCGTACACCACTGGTGATCGTCGAGGGGACACTGAATAGTGCACGGTACATCCAAACCGTCATCGAACCCATCGTTCTACCATTCCTAGACCGGCAAGGGAACTTGCTGTTCCAACAGGACAATGCACGTCCGCATGTATCCTGTGCCACCCAACGTGCTCTAGAAGGTGTAAGTCAACTACCCTGGCCAGCAAGATCTCCGGATCTGTCCCCCATTGAGCATGTTTGGGACTGGATGAAGCGTCGTCTCACGCGGTCTGCACGTCCAGCACGAACGCTGGTCCAACTGAGGCGCCAGGTGGAAATGGCATGGCAAGCCGTTCCACAGGACTACATCCAGCATCTCTACGATCGTCTCCATGGGAGAATAGCAGCCTGCATTGCTGCGAAAGGTGGATATACACTGTACTAGTGCCGACATTGTGCATGCTCTGTTGCCTGTGTCTATGTGCCTGTGGTTCTGTCAGTGTGATCATGTGATGTATCTGACCCCAGGAATGTGTCAATAAAGTTTCCCCTTCCTGGGACAATGAATTCACGGTGTTCTTATTTCAATTGCCAGGAGTGTATATTCAGTGTTAAGAAATTTCTCTCTTCTACAAATGCTTTCCTTGCTATTGTTATTCTGCTCCGGCCATCATCTATTATTTTGTTGCCGAGATAGCAAAACTCATGTACTACATTGTGTGTGGGTGGTATTCATTGCCTCATCTACCTGAGCGACGCTTGATTTAATTCGACGACATTCCATCCTCCTTGCTTTATTATTGTTATTAATCTTCATCCCATAACCTCTTTTTAAACGTTGCGCATTCCGTTCTATTGCTCTTCTACGTCCTTTGCCGTCCCCTTGAACTTTAATTCGCTTCTCAAATTTCTCCTATGTTTAGGTCAATATACAGATTGAGCAACACAGGGCACATGCAACAAATCTGTCTCACTCCCTTCTCAACGGGTGTTTCCAATTCATGTCCTTCGACATACTGAGCTGCTATCTAGTTCCAGTACAGGTTTTAGACAATCTTTCGCTCCCTATATTTCGTCCTGCTGTATTCATAATTTCAGATAGTCTACTAAAAATTGTTCAAAAATGGTTCAAATGGCTCTGAGCACTATGGGACTTAACATCTGAGGTCATCAGTCCCCTAGAACTTAGAACTACTTAAACCTAACTAACCTAAGGACATCACACACATCCATACCCGAGGCAGGATTCGAACCTGCGACCATAGTGGTCGCGATGTTCCAGACTGAAGCGCCTAGAACCACTCAGCCACAGAGGCCGGCACTAAAAATTGTCAAAAGTCTTCTCTAAATCTACAAATGCTTTAAAAGTAGGTTTGGCATTCTTCGGTCTGTTCTGTGAGTTTAATCACATGGTGGCTGGCGTATTCATACATTTCTGGAGAACCAAAACTAATGCTACACGAGATCCCCTCTAAGAGTTTTCGCAGTCTTCTGCAAATGATTTGTCTCAATACTATGCAACTTCCGACTTACGATGGTTCGATAATATTCACATCTATCTGCCCGTGTCTTCTTTGCATTTGGGATTATTACATTCTTCTTGAAGCCGATGGTATTTCGCCTGCCTCATCTATTTTGCACACCACGACGAATAGTTTTGTTACGGCTGGCGTCTACTCTTGGGACCTTGTTTCGACTTAGGTCGTTCAGTGTTCTGTCAAATTCTTGTCGCAGTATAGGTCCTCCTTCGCCATCTTCTTTTAGTGCCTCTTTCTTTTCTCTAATATTGCTTCAAGCTCATTTTCCTTACATGGTCGTTGTACATATTCCTTCCACCTTTCAGCTTTCACTCCTTTGCTTCATACTGGCTTTTCATCTGGTTTGTTGGTATTGATTATTGTGGTATCTATAAGATTTTAGCTACTGGTGAAGATACCAAATGTCGCATCGAATGTGATACTGGAACTTGAGGCCGTGCGCGGGTGCTGACCGGCACGTGGCCCAGGACGCTTCCGGAGGAGACGTCGAATGTAAGGTACGTCACACTAGTCTCGTCGGAGTCGCGAGTGTCTCACACGCCGTTACAAAAGCTATACTGCGGGAGAGCGAACGGCCAGCTGCGTTTTGACGTCTCAGTTATTGCCTCAGTTAAATCGCTTATCTTGCGCGCCGCGAGTCCATTACGGAGAAAGACGCACGATAATCCTGGCGCAGGAAATACTGCGGCAGGAAGCACGGGCGCCACCCTTCTGAGAAGAGGAGAAGCCAGAGGGAAAGCGACAAGGTCCGTGTGCACAGCCTGTGGCTACACAACTCTAGATAGCCGTGTTGGACGTTGTCCAGGAGAGAGGGGAGAAATAACTTTAATCTCAAACCTTCCGTAACTGGCACAACTGCGTGCGGCGATCGACAGGAAAAGTGCAGATACTGAGGCAGACCTACTTGCCAGAGAACAGACAGAAAGAAAAAGAGGCAACTGAATTTCATTGGTCGGGAATTTCATTTACTAGAGTAGAATTGTCTTCAGTGGTGAGTCGCGCTTGGAACCGACCCCCGATCACCGGGGATACCATCCGGATTGGAATGAGATTGTCACTCTGCAGCGGAGTGTGCGCTGTTATCAAACTTTCCTGGCAGATGTCTCCACAATATCCTTTCTTTCAGGAGAGCTAGTTCTGCAAGGTTCGCAGAAGAGCTGCTGTGAAGTTTGGAAAGTAGGAGACGAGGTACTGGCAGAAGTAAAGCTGTGAGAACGGGGCGTGAGTCGCGCTTGGGTAGCTCAGATGGTAGAGCACTTGCCCGCGAAAGGCAAAGTTCGAGTCTCGGTCCGGCACACAGTTTTAATCTGCCAGGAAGTTCCACCATCCTGACTGTCCCATGCCATACTGCCCGACAGCCAGGAGTGATGGACTGGGCTGCCATTTCTTCCCGCAGCTCCAACCCTTTAGTTGTCATCCACGGCACGCTAAAACCACAGCGGTACGTCGGCGATATTCTACGCCCCATTTTGTTGCTCCTCGTGCCAAGCCATCCTGGGCTTACATTTCTGCAAGATTAAGCCCTGCCCACAGGATAGGAAAGTTTCTACTGCTTGTCTTTGCGCATGGCAACCCCTACCTTGGCCAACGAGGAAGCCGGACCTCTCCCAAGTTGAGAATGTTTGGAGTTTTATGGGCAGGGCCCTACAATCAGCTAGGGATTTTGACGATCCAGCGCGCCAACTGGACGAAATTGGACACATGATCCCACAGGAGGACATCTTAAAACTCTGTCAATTGATGTCGGGCCGAATAACTGCTTGAATAAGGGCCAGAGCTGGACTAACGCGTTATTGACTTGCGCAATTTGTGAAACTCTGGTTCAAATAGCTCTAAGCACTACGGGACTTAACAACTGAGGTCGTCAATCCCCTAGACTTAGAACTACTTAAACCTAAATAACCTAAGGACATCACACGCATCCATGCCCGAAGCGGATTCCAACCTGCGACCAGAGCATTCGCGCGGTCCCGGACTGAAGCGCCTAGAACCACTCGGTGACAGCGGCCGGCTGTGAAACTCTATCCCTTCAATAAATCATCCAGTTTTCCTGAAATTCTAATCATTTGTTTGTCTGTACGTCTATATCTCATTTAAAAGTGTTCGTCCCACTTGGATAATTCCTTCTAGTGAGCCTTCTTTTGTGTTAGAGTTTCTATAAATGATTGGGTAGATAACGTCAGAAGTTCCATGGGCATTTTGCGAATGATCCTACTGTATAAGAGAGAAGTCGCGAAGCTAGAAAATTGTAGCGAAATGCAGGAAGACCTGCAAAGGAACTACTTTTGGTGCAGGGTGTAACTCTTCAATATCAACATAAACCAATGTAACGTTTTGCGAATACACGCACAGAAAGACACCACGCAGAAGTGCATCGCACGGAGTACAGTGGAGCACACTGTAAATATCGTTTGTAACTAGAAGAGCAAAATGATTGTAAATGAAAAATACACTGCATGTACATCATAGAAACAAATACCCTTGTAAATAGAAATGGAAAAGAATGTTAAGAAACACCAACAAATGATTATAAAACCAATTTATTGCAAAATAATTGTTCACAACAGGCTAATAGTTAATGAGTTATATCATTTACAAATCGTTTCACTACAGACTAGAATTTACTAGACTCGTGCAGTTGAACTACAGAGAGAGAAGATTCTTGTCGATAATTTGCTATTGATTATAACAAAACCTGAAGAGGCCTACACACAGCTGAGTTGCTTATGAAGGGTGATTGGTGGAAAGAGAAGCAGACACTTGATGCTCATTGGCTCCCATTGACTGTGATGGGTTTCCGAATAATTTTGTCACGTGATCACTATAAAGTTACTTCATGAACTTGAGTATAACACTAACAGTTTCCTGGGAATTCCCCTGGGTAACCTTGATCAATTCCCAGTGATTCTCCAAATGAGAGGGAGTGGGCAGCATCAAGGAGACAAAGTGGGTAACCTGAAACTGGGTGTGTAACTTGGTACCCTCTTATCTTATCGAAGGGATGCTCTCATTCTTTCACTGATATCCTACCAGTGATATCAATATCGTCACTCGAGGGAAAAATAAGTTATTTTATGTGCCCAATACCATAATACGTCTGTCATGCAGCAAAGTTAGTTTTAAATCTAACCTAAAAATCATTTCTTCTGATCAACTCTGAAACCTTGCGCCGCTTGGTGCCAGCACAATCGGCTGTTGAGTGGGATGATTGGATCCCAAAAATTCTAAAGAGATATTTTCTCAAACTTTTATCACAGTACAATTAGATAAGCCTGCCATGGCAACAATTAAAGGGCAATCATTAACTTACAATAACTGAATTTTTTCTTAGCAGTTAATTTAAATAAATAGCAAAGCAGCAATGAAAGCCAGTCAAAGAAAATTTAAAATTAATCAGTTACTCAGAGCAAGCACTCATAAGGTAAAGGAAAACTGCCAATCTGGATAGCTAGACAAAGTTATTTGGTTTACAATCAAGTTTAGTAAGGCTGAATCAGGGTCAGTTAAAGAAAAATTTGAAATTTATGAACCCCCATAGTCACAGACATCTGATCTAATGTCTCACACAGCTAAACAAAGTAAACAACTTGACAGCTATACAAATTAAATCCATAAATTTAATAAATAACAAAAACAATTAATTAGAAAACAAATGCGGGATAGCAAGAATGTATATGAGTTCAACAGCTCGGAATAATCAGGTAATTGAGTGATGATAAATAAAAGGGGAGACTACAGATATCAATTAATTGATTAAAGCTTTGTTCAAAAATTCAGTTAATACAAATAATACGCAATTCTGGCTTAACAAGTTATGGGTACAAATCCGTTACAGAATAAATATGCACTTGCAATGAAATCACAATTGGTTGTAGTTCCAATGGAGTAGATAGTTGCAATGGAGTAGCTAGTTTCATTATACCGCAGTTTATAGCTGATTCCAATCAGGCTCTGACTCCTAACAGGTAACAGCCCAATTGCAGACCACTGAACATAAGGACACCTGGAAGCCTGTTCTAGACTGAAGTAGGATGTCAGATGTGAACTCGTTTGGCAGTGTCATTGTGCTGGCGTAAGCTGTCACCAGCACACCAGATGGCAAAGATGTTGCGAGAAGATCGATAGAGGCCAAAGACAGGCTCGCAAGAAACGAACCGCCAACGCCTTCTCGGCCGCCACCGCCGACCAGAGCGCCCAGCAAGTTCTAGTCAGACGTCCAGTGGGTCAACGAGCCGAGTCATCGGTCGCAGCCCATTGGGAGTCGCCGTTGCAGTTAGGTCAGCCTCTAACTCAGAATCAGGCAGCAGCTAGCCACCAGAACAGTGTACATTGCGGGACTTTGTACTTCACCAGCAGTGAGGCTAACATGGACTATTACAGAGAGCTTGTACCACAACATCTGGACTATCTATAGGTAATTATCTTTCTTATTCTTGTGAATAAAGAACCCAACCTGCGTGCAGTTTGTGTTATAAAAAGAGGATACCGGGCACCAGATAACATCCTCTCCTTGCTTCCCACGGTACAAACCTAAAGTGACAACGAGATGACACAAAAGGCATAACACAAGGACATAGGGAAATACAATAAAATTTTACAATCAGAATACTACAATTACACGAATAGCCAAGTATCATATATCGAAGAGTGAGAAGTGAACAACAGATTGAGTGACATTTGAGAGACAGGCGGGAGCCTGTACTCGAGGCCAGGCTACTTAAAGCGGTTTCTTAGAAATGGTAAATTCCATTGCACACACGTGGTTAGAATACAGGCCAAGTGCAGCTCCAGACGACCAGATTATACAGTTAGCAAGTGCAAGAAAAGTACCTATACGAAAGAACTGAGCTCAAACAGTTGGCCGTTAGGAGACAGCTGCTAGCGAACCAAAAAAAAAAAAAATTCAAGCGCATTCCAACTAGGAATAGTGTTATATCTCACTCCATAGAGCCCCAACATAGAGCTCACAACAGTATTATCTTTACACGAAATCACTTGAGAATTTACCATTCAATTTTAAAACAGCAGTTGTGGCCGAGCGGTTCTAGGCGCTTCAGTCCGGAACCATGCGGCTGCTACAATCGCAGATTCGAATCCTGCCTCGGGCATGGATGTGTGTGATGTCCTTAGGTTAGTTAGGTTTAAGTAATTCTAAGTGTAGGGGACTGATGACCTCAGATGTGAAGTCCCGTAGTGCTCAGAGCTATTTGAACCATTTTTTAAAGCAGCAGCATTTACGTCCTCCAAATTTTAACCTCAATACGGGGGTCCCTTTAAATAACAGACAGTGCTTCATTTACACCACTGGATACTTCAACAAACAGTCTAATAATTCGACATAGAAGTTTTCTGGGTATGGTGCCACGTCATAATTTATAAAAACTACTACTGCCCTCCTTGTACGGCCGTTGCAACCGTGGCCGAAACGGTTTTTTCTCCAGCAGCAGTAGTTTTCATACATTATGACGGGGTACCATACCCAGAAAACTTTTATGTGGACTGACTCTGGCCGCGGAAGCCTACGCAATTATATTAGTCTAATAATTATTGCAGCACAACTCTGAACAAGGCTCAAGTTTTTAACAACATTTCCGCTTAACCAACCGCAGTAACGCCCAGGTATTAATTCCAATACACCCAGCCTGCCAAATTCTTAAGTGAGTCATCAAGAATAGTTAAGGCTTCTTGCGATGAATGTGGATACAGGGAACGCCTTCGGAAGGCTCATAATTTCAGTTAATGTCTTAATCGGTGTCAGGTTCAGATAGATTCCACTGGACAGAACGGCCGTTGAAGTGGGTACTGCCCAGACAGGAACGTTTAAACGAAGCCACTCATCACCGAATCTTTTCTTTTTTTAACCACAGCCACAGCTGTCGCAGATCTCGCAAAATAAACCACTGTTTACACATTCGTCATTCACAAAATAGAATCAGAAGACTCGATTAAACAAGACAGCTGTTGAAAATAGGTTAGATTCGACTGACTTCCAGTAACGTAGCGTCGGACTCACTTTTGCTAAATTAAAGCCGCCTGGCAGCTTACACTGACTGAATAACAGATGAGTAGTACACAATACCAAAAGTTAAAATTTCAGTTTTGCTCACCAAACGACTTTCCTCACAGCTTTCTTTTTCTCCATCCGGCAATTTAGAGCAGCGAAGGTATACTTATTTCCCGAAGCTTTCCGTCCACCAGCAGTAGTAGTTGCACAATCTGGCCCCGTGCAAGACGTATCGATCATAGACTTACGAAATAAAAACTAGACCGCGCATTGGCGCTAGTGTCGCGTCCCCACACTGAACGTGATACAAGCCGCCATTTGCAGGGAAACAGTGCGTAAACATGGTTCGTTCGTGTGCTGCTTTTAATTGTAACAGTAAGAACGGAAGCAAAGACGAAGACGGAAACAATATTACATTTCACAGGTCAGTCATTTCTGGTTGTTTGTTACTTTCTATTACTTGTATATAGTATTTTCATGGAGAAATAATACATCATGAGCGTTTGTTTTTGTTTAGGTTTCCCCTTACAAATGATTTTATAAATCGGAAATGGATAGCTGCTACTCGGAGAGAGAACTTCCAACCGACAGCAAATCATTTGTTGTGCTCTCTTCATTTTGAAGAGAATTGTTACATGGAAAATTATGTAAATAGACGTCAACTGAAGGACGATGCTATACCGACAGAATTTGGATTTGCAGCTCATTTGAAAAAGGTACAGTGTCCTGGAAATCGTGCAATATGGGCCTAGGTTAAATAGTGTGGAAATACTGTCAGTGTGTATAATTTTGAACGTTCCTTTTCCAGGTTACCAAGGCAAAGAAACCGCCAAAGCCAAGAAATACTGAGATAGTAGAAAACGTGTGTGTGGATGTGCACGTTTCTGGTTACACTGGAGACCACAATTATTCATTTCCATCAAGTCCAAGTAAGCTGAAGGAAAAGTTCGAAAAAATTGAAGAAAGGAAGGAAGCGAAAATTGGGCAATATAAGACTAAGTTAAATACAGTGAACAAAAAGTGAAAAAGACAGGCGCAGAAGATTTGCAAATTAGCAAATATTTTAGAAGAACTAAAAGCTAAAAACTTGGTAAACCATAAAGTAATCTCGCTTATTAACGCTACTCACAGTGACATGTTATTGGAGATGGCCATTACAGTGTTGTATGATGTAAATGTCAGTGTGTTAGCCGTTACCTGTGATGGACGTTCCACTAATATTGCAATGGCAAAGGAGGTAGGGTCAAATATAATCGTACTGTCTGCTACTTTAAAAGTTTCACGTAATTATCTAATGCAAATAACCCGATGTAAACTCGCTCCACCTTGTCAGGATAGAGCCTTACATTCTTAAATTTCGCGTCTCTATGCAGACGTATTTCGGAAATTAGGAAACTCGGTTCATTTAAGTATACTTTTGAAATAGACTCGAATACTCAGTATTTTTTTAAACAAACGTGTGTTTAATTTGTGCTTCAATTTGCTCTTGTTGCGTCTCATATACTTCAAATCGCAACCCCAATACTAGGATCCATCCCTGCAAATGGCGGCGATCAGCTGCTTCAATTGGGGGACAGTCGCCTCGCTTCTCCGCTACGGCGTGGTAGGGGCTTGGTATCGATGGCCCATTTTGTCCTCTCCCACACGTCGCGCAGTTGCGCTCTCCGGAACCACTGCACCAGAACTGCTCCACTGTCCAAATAGCCACCGCGCTTTCGAGTGGGGTATTTTAATCACAAAAATCCGCGCCAAACCCACAGTCGACGGTCTCTCGGCGGTCCGCGATGATCGATAGCGGCCAGATATCGCACGCCCGTGGCGCCAGTAACTCGTGCGAGTCGGCACGGCTCCAACTCCTACCCCGAGGACGAATTTCTATTCAAAAATTGGCAGCCTGTAAAAAAAACTAGTTTTTAAATCTAGTGGGATAAGTAGGTCTAAAAAATTACGTATTCATTAATGTTTGCACTAATCGTGTACACCTATAAACTGAATCGCTCCACATCATTCCGGTAAAAGACTCGTTCAGACGATTTATGGAACAGGTAACTAGCTAACTAGTCGTTAGCTGAGGCTGCCACCGTAGCCACTGCGCCGGCGCCGCTTATACGCCAGGAGTAAAATCAGTCTCGAAACGTTTTGGACGAACGGTATACACGTCGCAACTTTACTCTCGGATTTTCAAGAAGTTTGTTCCCAGCTTTTTTTCCGAAGCTCCTTCTCGGAAATTAAAGCGGTATCTCGTTGGAGAGAAACGCGGTCTTGTGTCGAACGGTGAAGATAAACTACTGATAAGTTGTGAGGTGATGGCGACCGTTGGGCGCGGAACCAGTTACCCCAAACAAGCGGTCATTAAGGCCGCTGCGGCGCTGTGTGACTGCCTAATAACCCGTGCCCCGCTCAAGGACCGCCAGTACCGGCAGTTCTGCGGGGCACCTTGATGTTTTTTTAATAACTCCAGGCACCAGTCACCGCTTAAATCCACTCACATGACTCGCTAGAAACCTACGCACGTTGTTAGCGGGAGCAGGTTCGATTTTTCGATAAACTGCTATCTTTACAGACAGAATTTTAAACAGATTACGCTACCCAACTGCAAAATATTTTATTGCTTGACTGACAAAGAGAACTATCTACATAAACGATCTTTTGGATAGGTTGGATAGCAATGTGCGGCTGTTTGCTGATGATGCTGAGGTGTACGGGAAGGTGTCGTCGTTGAGTGACTGTAGGAGGATACAAGATGACGTGGACAGGATTTGTGATTGGTGTAAAGAATGGCAGGTAACGAATATAGATAAATGTAAATTAATGCAGATGAATAGGAAAAAGAATATTGTAATGTTTGAATACCCCATTAGTAGTGTAGCGAGATTAAATATTTGGGCGTAACATTGCAGAGCGATATGAAGTGGGACAAGCATGTAATGGCAGTTGTGGGGAAGGCGGATAGTCGTCTTCGGTTCATCGGTAGAATTTTGGGAAGATGTGGTTCGTCTGTAAAGGAGACCGCTTATAAAACACTAATACGAGCTATTCTCGAGTACTGCTCGAGCGTTTGGGATCCCTATCAGGCCGGATTGAGGGAGGATATAGAAGCAATTCAGAGGCGGGCTGCTAGATTTGTTACTGGTAGGTTTGATCATCACGCGAGTGTTACGGAAATGCTTCAGCAACTCGGGTGGGAGTCTCTGGAGGAAAGGAGGCGTTCTTTTCGTGAATCGCTACTGAGGAAATTTAGAGAACCAGCATTTGAGGCTGATTGCAGTACAATTTTACTGCCACCAACTTACATTTCGCGGAAAGACCACAAAGATAAGATAAGAGAGATTAGGGCTCGTACAGAGGCATACAGGCAGTCATTTTTCCCTCGTTCTGTTTGGGAGTGGAACAGGGAGGGAAGATGCTAGTTGTGGTACAAGGTACACTCAGCCACGCACCGTATGGTGGATTGCGGAGGATGTATGTAGATGTAGAACTCATGTGAAGCGAAGCGGGGTGCAAGTGCAACAGGTACCAATAGTAAAGTTGGCAGACGGAACAGTCCTTCTGGGAGCGTGTGAGAAAGACTCCCAGTATCTGGTGAAAGGCCCGGACAACAGGTTCAGAGTTTATTGCGACAGAAGGATGAGAAAAGCGAAGACGAAGATGATAAAGAACAGTCGAAAGACCAATTACTTGCAGCCCTTTATTTGTTGTTGATGTTGTTGTTGTTGTTTTCTTCAGTGAGAATACGCGTCACGTTTGATGCAGCTCTCTCCTCTTCAATTCCGCATAAAGGCAGCAGCCTACGTTCGGGTGAACGTCCTTACTGTAGACAAGACTTGACCTCTCTGCACCATCCCTCCCGCGCGCCTGCCCTCATTACCAAATTACCTGTTGCTTGACAGCTTTCGGCGCAGTTACACCTGTGTGACTTGCCGTGCGCACTACTGCTCCGCCCATGCGGCCGTTGCTCGTAGAGGCAAGGGAACGCAAGCACACGCAGCGGTGCGAAGACTTGAGCCAGGGGAACACGTGTGACAGTCGTGCGCATGTCCGCGATTCACCCCATTTATTCGTTTGTTTGACTGTCACTGACGGTTGAAAGTTTCTGCTTTTGGCACGCGCTTGCGTTAGCACCGTGGCTGATTGGATTTCTGGATTATCGTTCCTTTCCTTGTTTACGGTTCGTCAATTCTGCCGATTATAAAGGCAGAATTAAGAGAAATGTCTTCAGTTTCTGACAAATAAGTACAACATGCAAACAACGAAGGTAGCCCTGAACAAGATAAAAAACCTTCGGTCCTACTTCTGTCGAGTACCTAACGACTACATGTCGAAGAAGAAGAGTGGTTCTGGAGCCCTTGACGTGCCAAACCGTCCTCGTTCCCGTGCGACCCGCTTTACTTCATTCTCGATGGGGGCCAGATAAGGCACGGCGGAGAAACTCTGACAATTACAGCGGAGAGAGATGAAAACTTACATCATTCAAAACTACATGCTTTCGGTGTAAAGCCACCAATGTAGACACTCCTCCACCATGGTTTCGTTGTTGTTCTTGTTGTGGTCTTCAGCCCTGAGACTGGTTTGATGCAGCTCTCCATGCTACTCTATCCTGTGCAAGCTTCTTCAACTCCCAGTACTTACTGCAGCCTACATCCTTCTGAATCTGTTTAGTGTATTCATCTCTCGGTCTCCCTCTACGATTTTTACCCTCCACGCTGCCCTCCAATACTAAATTGTTGATCCCTTGATGCCTCAGAGCATGTCCTACCAACTGATCCCTTCTTCCAGTCAAGTTGTGCCACAAACTTCTCTTCTCCCCAATCCTATTCAATACCTCCTCATTAATTATGTGATCTACCCATCTAATCTTCAGCATTCTTCTGTAGCACCACATTTCGAAAGATTCTATTCTCTTCTTGTCCAAAATATTTATCGTCCATGTTTCACTTCCATACATGGCTACACTCCATGCAAATACTTTCAGAAACGACTTCTTGACACTTAAATCTGTAGTCGATGTTAACAAATTCCTATTCGTCAGAAACGCTTTCCGTGCCATTGCCAGTCTACATTTTATATCCTCTCTACTTCGACCGTCATTAGTTATTTTACTCCCCAAATAGCAAAATTCCTTTACTACTTTAAGCGTCTCATTTCCTAATCTAATTCCCGCAGCATCACCCGATTTAGTTCGACTACATTCCATTATCCTCGTTTTGCTTTTGTTGATGTTCATCTTATATCCTCCTTTCAAGACACTGTCCATTCCGTTGAACTGATCTTCCAGGTCCTTTGCTGTCTCTGACAGAATTACAATGTCATCAGCGAACCTCAAAGTTTTTAATTCTTCTCCCTGGATTTTAATTCCTACTCCGAATTTTTCTTTTGGTTCCTTTACTGCTTGCTCAATACACAGATTGAATAACATTGGGGATAGGCTACAACCCTGCCTCACTCCATTCCCAACCACTGCTTCCCTTTCGTGCCCCTCCACTCTTATGATTGTCATATAGTTTCTGTATGTTCGTGGTCTCGCGGTAGCGTTCTCGCTTCCCGAGCACGGGGTCCCGGGTTCGATTCCCGGCGGGCTCAGTGATTTTTCCTGCCTCCAGATGACTGGGTGTTGTTGTGTCGTCTTCATCATCATCATTCATCCCCATTACGGTCGGAGGAAGGCAATGGCAAACCACCTCCACTAGGACCTTGCCTAGTAAGGCGGCGCGGGTCTCCCGCATCTTGCTCTACACTCCTCGGAGTATGGGACTTCATCATCATCATCATGTTGTAAATAGCCTTTTGCTCCCTGTATTTTACCCCTGCCACCTTCAGAATTTGAAAGAGAGTATTCCAGTCAACATTGTCAAAAACTTTCTCTAAGTCTACAAATGCTACAAATGTAAGTTTGCCTTTCAGTAATCTATTTTCTAAGATAAGTCGTAGGGTCAGTATTGCCTCACGTCTTTCAACATTTCTATGGAATCCAAACTGATCTTCCCCGAGGTCCGCTTCTACCAGTTTTACCATTCGTCTGTAAATAATTCTTGTTAATATTTTGCAGCCGTGGCTTATTAAACTGATAGTTCGGTAATTTTCACATCTGTCAACACCTGCTTTCTTTGGTATTGGAATTGTTATATTCTTCTTGGAGTCTGAGGGTATTTCACCTGTCTCATACATCTTGCGCACTAGATGGTAGAGTTTTGATAGGCCTGGCTCTCCCAAGACTTGGTTTCGTTATGTAGGCTGAATGCAGAAAGGCATCATGTGCGATGAACACACATGGTTTTGGATTTGTACTTCCTCAGGAGTATTTAACTTTCCATTGTCAACAGCGGTGTATAATGACATCTGAAGAAATACCCCACCGTCAGATGTCTGGCCTGGAATACCTACGTTTACGTATCGAAATAAATAGTTTGCGTCGACGACAGGCAAGAAAACGACACTGAAATTTAGCTTAAAGTTGAAATAGCTATTTCCACTGTTGTGTGGGTACTGTAGAACCACATGTTTGCCGTCAAAAGTCCCCAAACAGAGTGGGAAATTCCATCTCATTTCAAACTCACGCCCCACATCCAACCATTCACCTCTTGAGTTTGGAAGTTGAAAGTACAAAAAAAAAAAAAAAAAAAGAAATTATGTAATCTAATTAAGCCGTCTGACGATGAATTGTAATGATTCGAAACGGGAAACGGTGCCTTTCGAATAAAGGAACTTAAAATAAATTTGTGGCTGGTTGCTGTCTCAACACCATCAACATCTCTTTTCTGTAATTACTTCTCTGGAACGTAGCCTTCTATGGAAATGAAACATGGTCAATAAACATATCAGGCGTGGTAAGAAAGATGTGGTGTCACAAAATAGTTCTCAAGATTAGATGTGTAGACTGGAGTAACTAATGCCAGAGATTCTGAAAGAAAAGAGGTTTATACTCGTAGTAAAACGTGTCTGACTGAAAGAAGGCATCGGCTAATGGGACACGTCCTGAGGCATCAAAAGTTGATTTGGTAATGTGGGGGGATGGTGGGGGGGGGGGGGGGGCGAGGGGGGGGGGGTGTAGACTTGGGCTTGGCTACAGCAGTGAGCTACAAATAAATGTTGATCGTAATAGTTATGTAAAGACGAAAAAGTTATGAGAAGCTAGCGCTGAAAAGTGCATCAAACAAGTGTTCATACAGTACACCGCTGTCCGAACAGTGGGTCAAACTTGGGCTCTTGCTGATGAGAGTGGTACACCCCATCCTGTTCACATACAACCCTCAGGATTAACCTGGACTAATGAGTGTTCCAGCAGGCCTGTTAACTCACAGCCGCAAGCAGGAACGAGTACGATGCTTCTGAGGCAACGCAGAAAGAAATCTCGAGTCGTTGGAGGAACTGGTGGGCAGGTTAGGTATACCGCCCCGAGATCTTCAGGATTGGAAGCTGTGAGATGAGTGTAACCTAACATGAGACATGGTTTTATATATTTACTTTCTATATATCCGTCTAGTTATTCTTTCGCGCCATGGCTAGTCAATATCGACGTGCAAGCTAGCGGAAGAGGAAGCCTGTGTAGTGTTCGACGGTGGATATGTTGCTGCAGCGTCTGAGCCACGAGCAGTTTTGGGTCTGTCTGCGAATCTCTTCTTCGGCGGGCGTTCGTAGGGCGTGGACCTACGATGTTCAGCGTAGTATTCCTGGATAGTGCTAGTCACTGGTTTTCTGAGGCTGATATCGCAGAGAGAAATGTGTAAAAGCTTAAAGGCGTGGGTAGAATAGAATGAAATGTTTTCTTTTATTGCAGCTAAATATAAAGTTTCAGTGTACAAGCTCGGACAATAGACTTGGCACACAGTTGAATGCTGTATCTAGTACTCGTAAATTTAGCGTAAGCTATCTTGGGACGATAAATAATCACTGTTTTTAAGTTAAGTGTGTAGGGAAAGGTAGACGGCTACTTACCGTAAAGAAGGCACGTTAACTTGCAAATAATAGATTTCAGCTATCAGTCGTCCTTGTGAAATTTTATTGGCAGATCTAGATTTCAGCTAGAAACTAGCCATTCTCAATGCAATTTTTGATCAGTGTATGTAATACCTGTTGGTCGGACTTCATTCACAGTTCAATGAACTGTGAATGAAGTCCGACCAACAAGCATTACACACACTACTGGCCATTAAAACTGCTACACCACGAAGATGACGTGCTAGAGACGCGAAATTTAACCGACAGGAAGAAGATGCTGTGATATGCAAATGATTAGCTTTTCAGAGCATTCACACAACGACGTGCTGACATGAGGGAAGTTTCCAACCGATTTCTCATACACAGACAGCAGTTGACCGACGTTGCCTGGTGATGGTGAAACGTTGTTGTGATGCCTCGTGTAAGGAGGTGAAATGCGTACCATCACGTTTCCGACTTTGATAAAGGTCGGATTATAGCCTATTGCGATTGCGGTTTATCGTATCGCGACATTGCTGCTCGCGTTCGTCGAGATCTAATGAGTGTTAGCAAAATATGGAATCAGTGGGTTCAGGACGGCAATACGGAACGTCGTGCTGGATCCCAACGGCATCGTATCCTAGCAGTCGAGATGACAGGCATCTTATCCGCATGGCTGTAACGGATCGTGCAGCCACGTCTCGATCCCTAAGTCAACAGATGGGGACGTTTGCAAGACAACAACCATCTGCACGAACAGTTCGACGACGTCTGCAGCAGCATGAACTATCAGCTCGGAGACCGTGGCTGCGGTTACCCTTGACGCTGCATCAGAGACAGGAGCGCCTGCGATGGTGTACTCAACGAAGAACCTGGGTGCACGAATGGCAAAACGTCATTCTTTCGGATGAATCCAGGTTCTGTTTACAGCATCATGATGGTCGCATCCGTGTTTGGCGTCATCGCGGTGAACGCACTTTGGAAGCGTGTATTCGTCATCGCCATACTGGCGTATCACTCGGCGTGCTGATATGGGGTGCCACTGGTTACACGTCTCGGTCACCTCTTGTTCGCATTGACGGCACATTGAACATTGGACGTTACATTTCGGATGTGGGCTCTACCCTTCATTCGATCCCTGCGAAACCCTACATTTCAGCAGAATAATGCTCGACGGCATGTTGCAGGTCCTGTACGGGCCTTTCTGGATACAGAAGATGTTCGACTGCTGCCCTGGCCAGCACATTCTCCAGATCTCTCACCAACTGAAAACGTCTGGTCAATGGTGGC
Source organism: Schistocerca piceifrons (assembly GCF_021461385.2). Classification (NCBI taxonomy): domain Eukaryota; kingdom Metazoa; phylum Arthropoda; class Insecta; order Orthoptera; family Acrididae; genus Schistocerca; species Schistocerca piceifrons. The sequence goes on from NC_060145.1 coordinate 485,080,012, forward strand.
CGAGCAACAGGCTCGTCACAATATGCCAGTCACTACTCTTGATGAACTGTGATATCGTGCATGGGCAGCTGTACCAGTACACGCCATCCAAGCTCTGTTTGACTCAATGCCCAGGCGTATCAAGGCCGTTATTACGGCCAGAGGTGGTTGTTCTGGGTACTGATTTCTCAGTATCTATGCGCCCAAATTCCGTGAAAATCTAATCACATGTCAGTATATAATATATTTGTCTAATGAATACCCGTTTATCATCTGTATTTCTTCTCGGTGAAGCAATTTTAATGGCCAGAAGTGTACATTGATGAAAAATGATAGTGCATTGAGAATGGCTAGTTTCTAGCTGAAATCTAGATCTGCCAATAAAATCTCAAAAGGACGACTGATAGCTGAAATCTATTATTTGCAAGTCAATGTCGCTGCGTGTAACAGCCTCTGAACAGACACGTTAAGTTGCAGACAGGCACAATTAATTTTTTTAAATTACGCCTGTTTGCAAATTGACGTGTCTACGTTAAGTAGCAATCTATCTTTTCCTGCTTTCTGATATCCCTACGTGGAGTTTCTATTGGTTATTTTTAAGTTAAATATGTTTCAACATTATAATCTTTTATGAACCATATTCCTATACGACCATCCCAACGACAAAAAATATATCTGAGTAATAAAAAGATAACAGCGACCGATAACTACAGGTAACGGTCGGTAGTATAAACTCAAAGCTATAATCAATGTCAGTTATAAATTCGAATATTGGCTAAAGTATATTTTACGAGCGGCGTTCAATGAGGAACAACACATATTTTTTTCTCAGCCAATACTGGTTCACAAAAATCGTAATTTTGTGTGAGAAATTCTTATAGATTTCCGTGTTGCCTGACACCGTTCCAGCAACTCCCGTAGATGGGAGCGGTAATAACCAGTCTTGAAAATGGCGTTTGCAACTGAGGTGCGTTCGAAGCAAAGAGCAGTTACTGAATTTCTTTTTGCGGAAAACTAGTCCTTCACAAAAGCACGCTGGGCTAGCGTCTGTTGCCAAGAGAAGGAGGAGACCTCGGGATGTGGTACGCGCACGCGCAGCTCGGCCGCCTGCAGCCGTGACGCCTCCAGCGATGCGACGTGTGGACACACGTGTTCGAGTCGATCGACGAGTAACAGTCAGCTCACTGCTCAGTGTCACATCTCTGTTGGTGGAGTTCACACACTTGTCCACCAGTTAGCGTACTGAAAGTTGTGTGCTCGCTGCGTTCCTCGAAGCCTAACTGAAGAGCATTAGAAGAAAACACCTATGTCGAATTGCTTGCTCGATACCACGCTCACGGTGATGATTTATCTTACATTGTCACAGGCGATGTAACATGCGTTCTCCACTTTGAGCCTGGAACAAACGGCAATCCACGGAGTGGCCTCACACAATGGCTGCTTCGAAGAAGTAATTCAAAACACTGCCCTCAGAATGGTAAAGTGACCGTTACAGTCTTCTGTGACTCTGAGGGGGCTATTTCCTTCGATATCCTTCCTCGCGGTCAAACGATCGACTCTGAAGTCTACCAATAGGCTGTCAGGAAACTGAGGAACCCACTTCTGCTTCTCCACGATAATGCAAGGCCAGACGCAGGTCTGCGCTCCCGAGAGGAGATCGCAAACGACGGTCGACACTTCTTCCTCATCCGACCTACAGCAGAGATCTCGCACCTTCTGACTTCCATCTCTTTGGTCCATTGAAGGATGGATTCCGCGGGAACCGCTACAGCATGGATGGAGCAGCTATTGATATAGCCACAACTTGGCTGAGACGCGGATCAGTGAAGTGGTACCATGACAGCATACAGGCTCTCACATTAAAATGGTGTTAAGTCCATAGAACTGATCGGAGATTACAAAAAAAATGTTCAAATGTGTGTGAAATCTTATGGGACTTAACTAATGGTTCAAATGGCTCTGAGCACTATGGGACTTAACTTCTAAGTTCATCAGTCCCCTAGAACTTAGAACTACTTAAACCTAACTAACCTAAGGACATCACACACACGATTCGAACCTGAGACCGTAGCGGTCACGCGGTTCCAGACTGTAGCACCTAGAACTGCTCGGCCACATCGGCCGGCGGGACTTAACTGCTAAGGTCATCAGTCCCTAAGCTTACACACTACTTAACCTAAATTATCCTAAGGATGAACACACACACCCATGCCCGAGGGATCAGCCGCACAGTCCATAACTGCAGCGCCCTAGGCTGCTCGGCTAATCCCGCGCGGCACTCGGAGATTACACCAACTGCGACATATCGCGTGTACAAACAGTGATCCAATACTGTAAAATGCTTTTTTATTCCAGGCTCTGATCACAAATGAATACTTTACACGATGACCGGTTTCAGTCTGTAATGACTATCTTCAGATCTTTTGTTTTTTTTTTTTTTGTTTTTTGTTTTTTTTTTTTTTTTACACCCTGTCCTAAAGTGATACGGCCATAATCTAAAGTATTCATTTGTGATCAGAGACTGGAATAAAAAAGCATTTTGATCGGAGATTACGCTGAAAAATATGATTTTACAGCGAAAGACTTGGCGGAACGAACTGAATGGATGAATAAAAGCATCCTGCATTGACAAGAAATGTGTTGCACTACTTACTGAACGACTCTCGTATAATCGGACGAGTGCCAACAGAATAAGTGACAGGACAGAGTAATAGTACAGCATAGCGAGAGGAAATAACACCTTGTAAAGCGAAAGAATGGACAAATATGCACCTTGTTCGAGGGCCACGACACGCAGTATCCTGTAGATACCCACATGTCCCGTCTCCACCAACAGTCAGCTCCGAAGTTTGTCACGCATGTCGCAGGCGAAGAGTTAAAGGGGGAGGCTGCACCATTGGTCAGGGAAAAAACTATTATATTTTTGGGTTATTTCTGTAAAATGCGGTACTTCCACAGGAATATGGTGCCGAAGCCATAAAACCTGGACTATGGGGCAATGGAAGAAACTCATTTTGTCGCACGAGTCTTGTTTCCAAATTCTGGCCGAGTTTACTACCTAGGAGTGACAGATGGTGGCGGTTCCGTGATGATGTGGCCAGTCATATTGTGATATTGCACGAGCGCCACGGTTATTCTGAAAGGTCGCATTACTGTCAAGCATTACGCGACCATTCTGGCTGAGCGGCTCAGTCCCGTGGTACGATATTGTTCCCCAATGTTGACCCTGTGTTCCAGCACAACAGGGCCGCTGTCCACACAGTTCGTATCGTCCAGTCTTGTGAGCACGAGGGTAGACTGTCTCATCTCCGAAGGCGACCACAGTCACCACGCCTCAATATTATTGAGCCTTTCCGCTGTACTTTGGAAAGAAGTGTGCGCGTTCGCTATGCACTTGCAGCGTCGTTACCTGAACTTCCTACTATTCTGCAAGAAGAACGGCATAAGGCGATCCTGAAAACCACACAAGACCTGGGTGGATCAATTCCGAGACCAGTGGAAGCGTCGTATTACGCACGGTAATGTGTCGCGTTTTTGGTGTTTCCCTATGTTTGTGCGCCCCCTGTGTGGTATCGATAGTAACGATGCCACGGCGTAGCTTCAAAGGTTGGCAGTACCACGAGACACCGACGGCAGCGCCCTCTGGCTGGTGCTGTGCAGCTCTACGAGCTCCGCCACAGATTCTGCCCATTTCATCAGGTGCAGCCAGGCAGGAAACTTCGCTTCAGTTTGCTCTCCATACGACGGGTCGAAGACTTCGCATCTATACAAAGTTATGTATTCTTTCTTGCACCGGTAAACCATTTCTAAACTCACTGCAGTACCGAAGTAATTTTCCTGCTGCTCTTAATCCTACCCACGCGCCGCCTTCCAGGCGGCATACAAAACCCTGTATAACCACGTGCTTCCTGCAAATGGCGGCGCACGTTCAAATGAGCATCTAATCGGCGTCACTCGAGTTTGTGTTAAGTTTTGGAAAAGTCTCGGACAGACACTTTAATAACAGGGGTCCCCATGTTCATGATCATCACTTTTCTGATATCGTTCTCTGCAGATTAGATCGTGCTCTAAGGCTTATCTTTGCCACCAACGTTAGGTCGCCTACAGACCGAGAAAAATTCGGAGGCTATCTTGGTGAGCTCACCGGAACTGCCGAAACGTTCATTCGCAATCTTGCAACCTTCACCTCGAGACGTCGTGCGGACACTCCAAAAGGCGACGGAGTCGCGCCAGTGTGTGCTATTCACCTCGTACTCCAGGAGAATTGGTGCTGTTTCGATTTTTCTAAGACCTACAACTTTTCTATTTCCAGCTCTCCTTCTTTCCTACTGAAGTTCTTTTCATGTTTTTGAACTTATGTGGCTTCTCTGTCCATCCTAGCACAATGACTGGACCTCGATAAGACTTTAGCATCGAAGAATCGAATTTGGCAGTCGCGTGACCGCAGAGCACGACACCGTGCTGCTGGTGCTCTATCCGACTTGGACACACGACAATTCCTCTTGTGTTCTTCGCGGCACGTGTCGATGCTTCTCCTAGTTCCTACGTACCCTCGGAGTAATGTGACAAAAACGCGTGCCGTGAAATCTTGTGCTGAATGATGTTAGTCTGTGCTACCACATAGTCCAGCACAGCAGGTACTTGCGGAGAGCCCAAAATCTCTGAGAGAGATGGGGCGGGTCAGCTGGAGGTCTGGAAGGCAACGCCCCCGTTCCGGCTGCTGCTCCCCGACACGAGAGTGTTCGCTCTGCCGCGGCGCAGGGGCGCAGTTCACGGGAGACGGCGAACGCCTCTTGCGTGGCCACTGCCGTCACACCTTGTCAGTCCTAAACTCGAGGTTGTCACGGAAGTGTTCTGTAGGATTCAGGTCAGGACTCTGTGCAGACCAGTCCATTACAGGGATGTTATTGTCGTCTAACCACTCCGCCACAGGCTGTGCAATATGAACAGCGGCTCGATCGTGTTGAAAGATGCAATCGCCATTCCCGAATTGCTCTTCAACAGTGGGAAGCAAGAAGGTGCTTAAAACATCAGTGTAGGACTGTGCTGTGATAGTGCCACGCAAAATTAAATCCCCCTCCATGAAAAATACGACCACACCATAACACTACCGCCTCCGAATTTTACTGTTGGCACTACACACACTGGCAGATGACGTTCACCGGGCATTCGCCATATCCACACCCTACCATCGGATCGCCACATTGTGTACCGTGATTCGTCACTCCACACTGTTCAATCGTCCAATGTTTACGCTCCTTACACCAAGCGAGCCGTCATTTGGTGTTTACTGGCGTGATGTGTGGCTTATTAGCAGGCACAGGAAAGTACCGCTCCCTTTCTTATTTCAAACCACTAGCGAAAGCAAATCCCACAACTGAGTAAAGACAGTACGCAAGCATATCGAAGAGCGTAATGCTTCGAGGTCAGTTCCTTACTTATCCGGCGTTTCTTGATCTTGGAGATACCTTGCAGAGCGTCTCCAGCTTCTGGAGCTGTTTCCATCACTTTGCTTCAACGTCCAATCTCTCGTAGATATTTTATGCTTTGGTCCATCCATCGCTTCCCGGATCCCTGTTCCACATAACTCCACTGGAACTCTTGCTGCCTTATATGCCTTGGGTTTGCTTTCGCCGGACAGAGGGCGTAATTTCACTATCTGTTTCGCGACGAAGTGCATTCTGGATGCATTAATTATTCGCTCTTTGTCTCCAGTTTCAAGTTGTGGCTGTTAAACGAGGAAAGCCAGCCACGTACTTAAAGCATTGTGCCTCCCCATTCGTCTAATATAGGGTGCTTAGGAAGCTGTTTTCTCGAATCGCTAGACAACAGTTCATGCAAATCATATTAATGGAGTTAATTACAGTAAATTAAATTGACAAAACTTTGCGTATCACGAAGGTGTGTCGCAAGCACATGGCGACATGCAACTAATCAATGTCCTTTGGCATTTACAACTTCAGTGCAACCAAAACAATACAATTAATAAGTCAGTGCTGTAGCGTTTGTATGGTCGCTCGTCTCCCACCCAGCCCGCGGCTAGGCGACGCGGCGCTTATGTCCTCATCGTGTAGAGGCCGTTCCTGTTTGGTGTCGTCCTAGAGAGGGGTTCGCCAGCGTATTATTGGCTGACGTTCTCTCACAGACCTATCTGCTCTTCCCTTCTTGATCGTCGTTACGCCGGAACATAAAGTTTCTATCTTTGGCCAAATTCAGATCTCCAAATTACAGTGGGACATACACTATGTGATCAAAAGTATCCGGACACCCCCAAAAACATACGTTTTTCGTATTAGGTGTATTGTGCTGCCACCTGCTGCCAGGTACTCCATATGAGCGACCTCAGTAGTGATTAGACATCGTGAGAGAGGAGAATGGGGCGCTCCGCGGAACTCACCGACTTTGAACGTGGTCAGGGGATTGGGTGTCACTTGTGTCATACGTCTGTACACGAGATTTCCACTCCTAAACATCCCTAGGTCCACTGTTTCCGATGTGATAGTGAAGTGAAAACGTGAAAGGACACGTACAGCACAAAAGCGTACATGACGACCTCGTCTGTTGACTGACAGAGGCCGCCGACAGTGGAAGAGGGTCGTAATGTGTAATAGGAAGACGTCTATCCAGACCACCACACAGGACTTCCAACTGCATCAGGATCCACTGCAAGTACTATGACAGTTAGGCGGGAGGTGAGGAAACTTGGATTTCATGGTTGAGCGCCTGCTCATAAGCCACACATCGCGCCAGTAAACACAAAACGAAGGCTCCCTTGGTGTAAGGAGCGTAAACATTGGACGATTGAACAGTGGAAAAATGTTGTGCGGATTGACGAATCACAATGTGGCGATCCGATGGCAGGTTGTGGGTATGGCAAATGCCCGGTGAACGTCATCTGCTAGCGTGTGAGGCTGTGGTGTTATGGTGTGGTCGTGTTTTCCATGGAGGGGCTTGCACCCCTTGCTGGTTTACGCGGCACTGTCACAGCACTGCCCTACATTGATGATTTAAGCACCTTCCTGCTTCCCACTGTTGAAGAGCAATTCAGGGATGGCGATTGCATCTTTCAACACGATCGAGCCGCTGTACATAATGCACAGCCTGTGGCGGAGTGGTTACACGACAGTAATATCCCTATAATGGAGTGGCCTGCACAGAGTCCTATAGAACACCTTTGGGATGTTTTGGAACGACGACTTCGTGCCAGGCCTCACCGACCGACATCGATACCTCTTCTCAGTGCAGCACTCCGTGAAGAATGGGCTGCCATTCCCCAAGAAACTTTCCAGCACCTGATTGAACGTATCCTTGTGAGAGTGAAAGCTGTCATCAAGGCTAGGTGGGCCAACACAATATTGAATTCCAGCATTACTGATGGAGAGCGCCACGAACTTGTAACTCATTCCAGAATGAGATTTTCACTCTGCAGCGGAGTGTGCGCTGATATGAAACTTCCTGGCAGATTAAAACTGTGTGCCCGACCGAGACTCGAACTCGGGACCTTTGCCTTTCGCGGGCAAGTGCTCTACCAACTGAGCTACCGAAGCACGACTCACGCCCGGTACTCACAGCCTTACTTCTGCCAGTACCTCGTCTCCTACCTTCCAAACCTTTACAGAAGCTCTTCTGCGAACCTTGCAGAAGTCATTTTCAGCCAGATGTCCATAGACTTTTGATCACATAGTGTACATTATATTAGGAGTGTAACTAGCACCATCATTTCCGTCTTCTGTTTGACGTCGACTGTGAGCCGTGACTATCGACAGCTCGACTAATCGTACCCGCCAGATTGTACTATCGCGGTGCTACCTTCTAACAGGACTAAACCGACTCCGCCTACAGCCAAGGAGCCGGAGCCGGAAGGTTGCGAGTGCGACAGAGGAGTGAATGGAGGCAGTCACCGATGGCCGAGTCTGCGGCGACAGCTTAGTAAGCAGCAAGGCCGCGGAGGCGACGCTGCTACGGGGAGCACGGCTGTGAACTGTGAATCGTGTCCCAAGTACCAACAAAGTCAACAAGCGAGCACGCCGTCCAGCTACCCACAGCTCGTTGATTGTTTCCGCAGCCGAGCTGTCTGAGGGCGGCTGGCTAATGAGACGCGGCACGTCCCACGGTGTTTCGGTACTGCCCGGCAGAACCGTTCTCACAGGGTGAGTCGTTGCAGCTACGAACGTCACGTTAACAACCGCATTTACCGTATTTTGCGGGCTCTAAGACGCTATGGAGTATAAAATGCACCGTAATTTTTAAACTTTTTCAAAAATAACATTTTTACCATTTTTATTATTAGACTGCAAAGACAAACTAAAAAAAAATCTTATTTTATAAAACCGAACTGAATTTTCCTCTTCTTCTTCGCCGGCCGTTGTGGCCGAGCGGTTCTAGACGCTTCAGTCTGGAACTGCGCTGTTGCTACAGTCGCAGGTTCGAATCCTGCCTCGGTCATGGGTGTGTCCTTAAGTTAGTTAGGTTTAAGTAGTTCTAAGTCTAGAGGACTGATGACCTCAGATGGCAAGTCCCATAGTGCTTACAGCCATTTGAACCATTTTCTTCTTCTTCTTCTTCTTCTTCTTCTTCTTCCTCTACGTCGTCATCGTTGTCCTCTTCATATACAAGATGATCTTCAGTGTCATCGAGAGCGTTATTTATGCCGCACTTCTTCCAGGTTTTATCAATAATGTCTTCTCTCACTCTAGTCTACGACTGTTTTATCCAGCGACACACTTGTTTGATTGCAGGTCGTTTTAAAGCTTCCTTCGGCGTGAATTCATGTTGGGCGACATCCATCATCCATTTTTTCCATTCTTCCCTCATATAGACTTTAAATCGTTTATTTATCGAGACATCAAGAGGCTGCACTAGTGAAGTAAGTCGTGCCGGAATAACAGCAAGCTCTGTATCTCCTTGTCTCAGTTTCTCTACCACAGAATTTTTCAAATGACTACTAAAACTAAGATTACTGTTCTTCAATAAAGTATCTTCCCCTCTCTCCCACATTCTATTAATCCATAATTACATACCAGCCTCGTATATTCAACCCTTGCCTTGTACGTGAACACCACCACCTGGCGGTATATCGGGTTTTGGCACTGTTTCGCGCTTGAAAATGATCGTTGGATTAAGGTTAGTAACGTCAGCACAATATGAAAGGACAACAGCGTAGTGCATTTTTTTCCTGTCCACTTGTTTTTTTAGTTACAGTTTTAGAAACTTTCATGGCAACGGTAGAGTTACTCGGCACATCAAATGTCAGAGATATTTCGTCCATATTCGTTATTTGGCTTACTTCCACACTGTGTTTTCTTTCATCGTTGAAAAATAAAGCGACGGGAAGATAATATTTTCTCTTCATACTCTTGTGGCATTTTCTGAGATATTTTGGTTCGCATGCTAAGTCCATTATGCTCCATAAACCTGTAGCACCAACAAATTCCATCTTCAAAGTCTGTTAAGTTCCACTGTAGCGCTAGCTTACGAGCGTGTATTTGAATCATTTTCGTATTAATTCCTATACCATTTCTACTATATCCTTGATCCATTTCAATACGTCATCTTCTAGTGTTGGCCATTTTTATCAGTCCTCCTTTTACACATTTCTTGTCTGTCGGTCCACTACGGCCAAGGGACATCGGCTGGTACGTACGTTCCAATACAATAAACTTTATCAACAGCCGTACACTTTAAGATATTTTATTTTATTTCGAACGCAACCAGTTTCGGCAATTCATTTTGCCATCTTCAGGCCCCATACGCTTTTTTCGAATCAAAGAGCTTATCGTATAGCGCCATAAAACTGGGAATCGTGAATCCCAATCGTTGTGGAGCTGATTCATAAGTCACGCTTGCCTGAAGATGGCAAAATGAATTGCCGAAACTGGTTGCATTCGAAATAAAATAAAATATCTTAAAGTGTACGGCTGTTGATAAAGTTTATTGTATTGAAAAATTTTGCACATTTAGTCTTCCTCATTTTTTTCAATTCTTCTTTACTAGTCCGCTAATCGCGAATGGTTTTTTTCTGTTTTCTCAGCTGCACTGTTTGCATTTTCTTCTGCATACGCCATTACTTTGAATTTGTAGCCCGCATCATGTGAACGGTTTTTATTTATGTCCATTACGAAACTAGCGACTAAGAAATATATTTTACTGTTGCCGATAACACAAATCACTTTCAATTTAAATTCACTGCCACCGAAGACTGCAGTGGCGCATCATAGAATAGACAGTGTTCTAGGTTTCTTAGCCGACCGTTGTGACCGAGCGGTTCTAGGCGCTTCAGTCCGGAACCACGCAGCTGCTGCGGTCGCAGGTTCGAATCCTGCCTCGGGAATGGATGTGTGTGATATCCTTAGGTTAATTTAGTTCTAAGTCTAGGGGGACCTCAGATTTTAAGTTCCATAGTGCTTAGAGCCATTTGAATCTAGGTTTCTGATGGCGTGGTGGGAGGGAGACGGTGTTAGCAAGCTTGTGACTCCCCGCAACTCATGTTCGTCGCATCTGTGCGGCTGCCAGTTGAATCCAATGTTACCAGATAGAGATAGGTTCCTTTTAAGACTGGCGAAAATTTTAAATAAAAAACTGGCCATTTTTATATTAATTTCTAGCGTAAGACGCATCTGAATTTTGGAGGCAATATTTCGAATAAAAAAAGTGCATCTTACTCGTATAGTCCGGAAAATACGTTAATAGGAAGTGTAATTGACCTAGCCTCTCACAAGTGTTGAATTAAACCTGAATTACTTGATCTTCGTTCGTGTGACGGTATCCGTTTAAAATCTGCTGTACTGAACTAATCGTGATCACCTAGGTTTCCGTGGCTAGCGTGCTGGAACTGTGCTTCAAAGAATGGTTCGTGTCTGAGCTCTCCATGTATTGTTCGCAGGTAACAGCTGTTGTCCGAATTATTTCGGTGCCATTATCTGGTCACTTTAAGGGGTGTCGTTCGAATGATTCTGTAATCATTATCTGGCTGCTTTTAGAGCCGTTTGTCGATTTATTTTGTAATCATAATTTGTCACTTTAACACTTAGTATGTCGCCATGGCCAATACGGCAAATTCTAGTATAATTTCATTTTAATAAGAAATGCAAATCCACTGAAATTGGCCTTCCTTCGCGATAAAGCTTTTAAGTTTCTGACAGAGGATGGAAGTTGACAAAGGTGAAATCTGCAAGTTCGTGGTGCTTCTTAAAAGACACGATGATAATGCGCTGAATCGTTTCATTAAGTAACATAACATTGTAAAACTGTGGTGGAGGGCAGGCAGTGCCCCTAACAATCCTCCCCACTCCATCCCCCCCTCCCCTCCCAATCCCTTTCATGCTCCAATCGCTTGCTGTGGCATGCACTCTGGGACCAGAAGGAGGACGCCTCGACAAAATCGACTTTATCCCAAAGAGCGCTGTTCTGCCGATACACACACAGGACGTCCAAAATAAGTCGCTCAGCCGACAGCAGCCTCGTGCAGACCGAGTATGCAACACCGCCCACGGACCACACAGAGATTCCACTTACATGCGACACTACTACACGCACAAGAGCGCCCTATGTCCCAGAGAGAAACTTGCAAAGAAAGTACGTGACACAGTCAGAGGCAACCCACTCAAGAACACCACTGAGTTGAAAGTTTCGTAGTACCGGTGGAACATCGTGTGAGAAAATGTCTCGACGCGTTTTTTGTCACCGGAAGTTGGCAGCACGCGGTACAAGGTTGTAAACAGGGCGCTACCGAAGATTCGGACAGATGGAGATTTCATCCGAATTTAACATTCCCGGCAGGTGTTACTGAAGTAACCTCCAAATTGAAAATAATAATAATTATTATTATTATTATTATATGCCGCGCGGGATTAGCCAGCGGTCTTAGGCGCTGCAGTCATGGACTGTGCGGCTGTTTCCGACGGAGGTTCGAGTTCTCCATCGGGCATGGGTGTGTGTGTTTGTCCTTAGGATAATTTAGGTTAAGTAGTGTGTAAGCTTAGGGACTGATGACCTTAGCAGTTAAGTCTCATAATATTTCACACACATTTGAACATTTGTTATTATTATTATAATTATAAGAACAGGAGTAGTAGTAGTAATAGTAGTATTTTGAAAGTTACATGTATTCCATGCCATGACGCTGTATATGGATAGACCAACGTAAATAACCAGTTACTGAAAACATGATATAATTGGATAGATAAAAAATATATTCACCAAGCGGCGGCAGGAAAAAAAGACATGTGAAAGATACCCCACCTGATTCCAAACCTATGATATCCTTCCAACTCATCTTAATTTTATACAAACCGACAACTACTTCACCTTTGAAGGGCAGACGTAACAGACAGACCAGGGTTACGGCCATGGGAATGGCTCCTTCCAATGTTAACCTTTTTACAGGTCGCTTGGAGGAGGCTTTCCTGGGATCCATAAGCTTTCAGCCCCTGATCTCGTTTAGGAACATTGATGACATCTTTACCATATGGACTCATGGTGAGGCTGACCTGTTAAAATTCCTGGAATCTCTAAATACATTCTCACAATTAAATTACACACGGTCCTATTCCGCATCCCACGCCACTTTCATTGATGTTGACCTCATCCTCACCGAAGGCCAGCTATACACTTCTCTCCACATTAAACCTAGTAGCAAACAACAGTACCTACATTTTGATAGCTGCCATTCTTCCCATATCAACCGTTCCCTCCCATGCAGCCTTAGTATTAGAGGCAAAAGTATTTATTCAGATGCAGATTCCTTACAGCAATACACCACCATTCCCGCCGCAGCCTGCACTGGACGCAGTTACCCCACCAGCCTAGTTCAAAAGCAGATTTACCAGGCCATCACATCCAGTCTTGGTATTGCTGATCCCTCCAAAAAAGCAACTCAGGTGAACATCACTTGTCACCCTGATCTTCAATGTATTAATCAGCTGCTTCAACGAGGTCATCACTTCCTAAAATCATGCCCTAATTAGGTCCATTCTGTCTAAGATTTTACCCACCACATCTAGAATAACTTTTCATCGCCTTCCCAATCTCCACCCTCCCTATGCTCCTTCTGCGCCCATCCCCCTACCCTGTGGCCCCTACCCTTGTGACCGTCCCCGCTGCATGACTTGCCCTCTGCATGCTCCTACCACTGCCTATACCAGCCCTGTAGCTGGTACAGCATATGGGCCTACTATCAAAGGGAGAGCTACCAGTAAAACCACACGTCATTTACCAGCGTTATGTAAACACTGTTCGGAATAGGCAGAGGGTCTATATTGGCAGCACATATCATCCTGTTGCAGAGCATGCAGTACAACATGATAGTCGTGACCTTGGTGCCTGTTTCACCACACGCACCATCTTGATTCTTCCCCCAGACACCAGTTTCTCAGAACTCCGCAGATGGGAACTGGCGCTACAACATGTCCTGGGTCCTCGCCACCCACTTGGCTTTAATTTCTTTGGACTCAACATTTCTTCACAGGAACTATTCCTTTCTTGACTCTGTTTTAGTTTTCTACATCTTTCGTTTTCCGATTTTTCGCCGACCGCCTCCCATGTCTCTCACATAAAATGCACTTAGCCTTTCGCTCTTATTAACACCTGAACTATGTTGTGGTAGCTATCTCTGTCTTGCATACTACCCTTTCTTCCGCCTTTAAGCTCTCAGGTTTTCGAATCTCGCCCGATGCAGTCCACAGCAATCAATCTTTCCTTCTCATCCCGTCCGGTGAAACTCCTCTGACCCGAGGTTCCGGATGATTTTTCAGAACTCTACCTCTTCTCGTACCTCTTCACCCCTCTTCCTTCCCCTTCAGACCTTCTGCCAGAAGAAGGCACCACTGGCTCCGAAAGATTGCATACATACGTGTTTTCCTGCCGCCGTTTGGTGAGTAGATTTTTATCTATCCAATTACATTATGTACGTATAGATTAATACGACAGTGATTTTCATGATTTCCACGTTTTTACAACTACAACAACAGAAATCATTTACGACAACACACACATAGCTATGGTTCAAATGGCTCTGAGCACTATGGGACTTAACATCTGTGGTCATCAGTCCCCTAGAACTTAGAACTACTTAAACCTAACTAACCTAAGGACATCACACACATCCATGCCCGAGGCAGGATTCGAACCTGCGACCGTAGCGGTCACGCGGTTCCAAACTGAAGCGCTTAGAACCACACGACCACACCGGCCGGCGTCAGAAAAGCAACTTGACAGCAAAAACTATGCGTTCAGGTGGAGGTATGCTTCTCTAAAATTTGCTCAACTTCTCAAGTGGACACTGCTAACTAGTCATAACGTATTCAAATGTTACTTGAGTCATTCTGCAGTAACTGAACAGTCTATCATGAATTGTCACTTGGACCGTCGCAAACAGACACGGTGAAGCCCACCGAGTTATTTTCTCCTTTTGTGCAGGGCATTCATCCATGTTTTCCTCCCATCCTGCCGTTTCAGCCTTCTCCTACGCAAAAGAGGTTTAGCGTATTCTGCTTAATATGCGATAGTCCGACGAATATGCGAGCAACGTCCGAACCCAAATCGGGCAAAGTTTTACGCTCTTACTTAAGTCAGATGGCATGTGACGTGTGAGGTCCGAAGTCGCGACGTCGACGGGATGTGTACAGCTTGTCTGCTGGCAGCCGCCACAGGGAGCCGCTGTCTGCGGCGACAGGAAAACGCTTTGATGTCTCTGTCCCCCACATAAAGCAAGTAAAATTTCTGTGAGCGCTCACATCCGGTGAAAATATGTTCCGAAACTTTCTGCAGGCATAGAGCTCCACTTGCCGATCTGTCATTTACTTTTTTTCGATTCTTTGAGGTAATTCTTTCTCATCAATTTGAATTTCTGTCGGTCTCGACAGGAACTGAAGTGTATTGCGCCAGCCTTTTGCACAGTCTTTTGAACCAGTGTTACTGTTTCTGAAACTCTGCTGTCTTCTTCAACATACTGCGCAAACCGCCAGTTCCGTTCTCTGATGGCCAATAAAAGATGACAACAGAGTTTTCTCGTGACTGCGAACATTTATTTCTTAGGAACTGTCCTGTTTGTTGCAAATCGTAGCTTAACGTATGACGTTTTCATGGACGCACTTTCGCATGTCTATATTTTTTTTATGATAGCTTCACTCATGAAGTTCTTATTGTTACACTTGTAAATATGCTCTGAAGGTATGTGATCCCTTTTCTTGTTACATGTGACGTAATTTAGGAGTGCTGCTGTCATCTTAGCGTCTCTACAGGAGAAAGCGCAGTGATTCATGAAACACGGTTCAGCGATGGTTCCGGAGTGCCTATGGTCGAGATGCGCCAGATGTGAAGAGCAGCAAAAAAGGATGGTGTGAAAAGTTTAAAGAGACTGGCAGTGTTGGTGAGAAGGCAAGAGGCGGTAGACGTGGAATAAGTGGTTTCCGCGGAAACCGACGCGTCATGTTTTCAGATAAACAGGCATACCAGTAAGTCAGCGCACTGTGTGCAGACGCTACACAAACGGCTGCATTTCTATCCATTCAAAGTGAAGCTTTGCGGCGAGCTGATAGGCCCGTGCGTGCTGAGTTTAATAGCAATATCCTGGAACAAATCTATGTGGACAGAACCTGTTTTTTCTATCAAGGAGCTTTTCACATTTCCGGGAAAATAAACAGGAATAATTTGAGGATCTTGTGGTCGGAGACGCCACATATCCTCGTACACTAGGTAACGAACTGCCCGAAAGTGAATGTGTCGTAGGCGTTATGCAAAAGACGATATTGTTGGACCGTTCTTTTTCACTGAGCTTGCTATTACGGGCCGGCCGAGGCGGCCGAGGGGTTCTAGGCGCTACAGTCTGGAACCGCGCGACCACTACGGTCGCAGGTTCGAATCCTGCCTCGGGCATGGCTGTGTGTGATGTCCTTAGGTTAGTTAGGTTTAATTAGTTCTAAGTTCTAGGAGACTGATGACCTCAACAGTTAAGTCCCATATGCTCAGAGCCATTTGAACGGTTTTTTTTTTTTTTTTTTTTTTTTTTTTTTTTTACAGCAACAGTTTAACTGGACATGATGGAATTTAACGTTGGGCCTTAGTCACAGCACTGTCAACCATTGTCAGAGTTTCAGCAAAATGATGGACCGCCACACTACGGGTTACTTGTTTACAAGTTTCTGGACGAAACCTTTCCGGATATCGTGCTCACCACGTTCAGCGGACATAACCCTTCTCGACTTTTTTATGGTGTTACGTTAAAGATAGCGTTCAGTTGACCAGTTCCTAACGTGCGAACTCTTACGTGCGAATATGACGTGTGGTAGACGCGTTGACTCAAGAGGTGTTGGCAAGGGCATGGAGGGAAACTGAGTATCGCCCAGACTGCCTACGGGCAACAGACGGAGCACATGTCGAAGTATAGCCGCAAAACAATTTATGAGCTGAGCTGCCTGGTATAGTTCCCTACAGATAAGCGTTTATAGTCGGGGAACAAGTATCGAGCGTGTCCCTGCACGCGTCGGAATGCCAGTCAATTTAAATCAGACTGTGTGCCAGAATGTCGATCGTCGGTGAAATAGAGCGGTTTGCACACTTTAATTGTTGTTGTTTTGTTATTGTTGTCGACTGCTTGAAGGCAGATGCACACGCATTTCTTCGAAGCCTTACTGCGTCATACAGATCGCATGTGCGCGCCTTAGTGCAAAGCATGAGACGTCACGCGAGGTGTGAGTAGCAGCCACGTGTGTGTGTGTGTGTGTCTGTGTGTGGCAGCAGACAGCGGGGCGGCTGCGCAGCGCCCCGGGAGAAAGCAGACCGCCGCCTCCACACCCCACCCTGCCCCGCGTCAGCCTGGCGGGCCGGCCGAACACCTGTGCTCGCGCTCTGCCCCCGCGCAGTTACGCAAGCAGAGTTGCAGCTGCCAGCTGCCGGCTCCGGGCTGCTACCGCACCGCGTGGTTAACCGCAGCTGCGGACGCGCGGGGTCACGGAACTCCACTGCCGGCGGTAGCGAGTAGCCCGCGCCAGGAATCTTGTCACCTCCACTGCAAGCGGGCTTGCGCTGCAAGCTCCCGTGTCGGATGCTGCTCGAGCTGACCCACAAAGCGAGGGCGAATCGCGTAATAAGCCTTGCACGAAAGTTCATCCTGGAAGAAATTAAATGATGAGAAGACGAGTACGAAGATTGAGTCAAGAGCAACTTCAACGACCGAAAAAAGGGGAGAGGGAGATTGAGTTCATAATTAAATCACTAAAGACCAAGAACTCTCATGGATATGACGGGGTATCTAGCAGAATACTGAAGTATTGTTCGATGTATGTTAGCCCAGTACTTCGCCATATCTGTAACTTTTCCCCTAGGAGTGGTCGGTTTCCTGACCGATTAAAGTACTCGGTAGTGAAGCCACTTTATAAAAAGGGAGACAGGGATAATGTTGACAATTATAGACCTATTTCTATGCTCTCGGTGTTTGCTAAAGTTATCGAGAGGGTTGTAGATACAAGGTTACTGCAGCATTTAAATTCACGTAATTTGTTGTCAAATGTACAGTTTGGTTTTAGAAATGGCTTAACAACTGAAAATACTATATTCTCTTTTCTCTGTGAGGTTTTGGACGGATTAAATAAAAGGTTGCGAACGTTAGGTGTTTTCTTTCATTTAACGAAGGCTTTTTACTATGTTGACCACAAAATATTATTGCAGAAGTTGGACCATTATTGAGTAAGGGGAGTAGCTTACAATTGGTTCGCCTCTTACTTTAAGAACAGAAAGCAGAAGGTAATTCTCCGCAATATTGAGAGTGGTAGCAATGTTCAGTCCCAATGGGGCACTGTTAAGTGTGGCTTTCCCCAAGGGTCGGTGCTGGGGCCGCTGCTCTTTCTTATTTATATAAATGATAAGCCTTCTAGTACTACAGGTGATTCAAAAATATTTCTGTTTGCTGATGACACCAGCTTGCTAGTGAAGGATCTTGTGTGTAATCTTGAAACAGTATCAAATAATGTAGTTCATGAAATAAGTTCGTGGCTTGTGGAAAATAATTTGATGCTAAATCAAAGTAAGACTCAGTTTTTACAGTTTCTAACTCACAATTCAACAAGAACCGATATTTTGATCAGACAGAATAGGCATATTATAAGCGAGACGGAACAGTTCAAGTTCCTAGGCGTTCGGATAGATAGTAAGCTGTTGTGGAAAGCCCATGTTCAGGATCTTGTTCAGAAACTAAATGCTGCTTTATTTACCATTAGAACAGTATCTGAAATAAGTGACAGTTCAACATGAAAAGTAGTCTACTTCGCATATTTTCATACGCTTATGTCATATGGTATTATTTTTTGGGGTAATTCTTCTGATTCAAAAAGGGTATTTTTGGCTCAAAAACGGGCTGTTCGAGCTATGTGTGGTGTAAGTTCGAGAACATCTTGTCGACCCCTATTTAATAGTCTGGGAATTCTTACATTGCCCTCACAGTATATATTTTCCTTAATGTCGTTTGTTGTTAGCAATATTAGCTTATTCCCAAGAGTTAGCAGCTTTCACTCAGTTAATACTAGGCAGAAATCAAATCTACATGTGGAATGCACTTCCTTAACTCTTGTGCAGGAAGGAGTGCAGTATTCTGCTGCACCCATTTTCAATAAGCTACCACAAGAACTCAAAAATCTTTGCAGTAGCCCAAATACTTTTAAGTCTAAACTGAAGAGTTTCCTCATGGCTCACTCCTTCTATTCTGTCGAGGAGCTCCTGCAAGAGCTGAAAAATTAAGCAAATTCCAGTGTTACATTGTTGATTTTCTTTATTTAAACTTACGAATTGTCGCCTGAATATGTTTCTTATATTTCATTTTATCTGTTTCCACTATCGTGTTATAATTTCATGTATTGACTCGTTCCATGGCCATGGAGACTTCTCCTTAATGTGGTCCCACGGAACAACAAATAAATAAATAAAAATAAGTAAATAAAATTCAACGACGCGAAACTCTTCTCGAAGCAAAATATTATTATCAGAAGTCTATTGCCTGTTACTTGCGTATGGCAGGATCCATTTTGGACCAGGTGGCATAGACAGCCAGCCACGAATTTCGCATTCCAAAAAAGGTTAAGAAAGCTTCCACTAACCCTCCAATTTACCCTTGAGCAAGCAATACTCGAGTGATGGTCGACCGACAGTTTTGTAAGTTACCTCGTTCTTACACCAGCAAATCTACATTGCAGTTCACACCTATGGGACTGGCAGAGGGTCCATGGACCCGCTTCACTTTCACACTACGTCTACCGTTCCATTCGGAAACAGCGCGCGGTAAAAACGAATCGCGACATACTTCCATGAGAGCTCTGATTTCTTCTATTTTGCCGGCCGCGGTGGCCGAGCGGTTCTAGACGCTTCAGTCCGGAACCTTGCGACTGCTACGGTCGCAGGTTCCAATCCTACCTCGGGCATAGATGTGTGTGATGTCCTTAGGTTGGTTAGGTTTAAGTAGTTCTAAGTTCTATGGGACTGATGACCTTAGATGTTAAGTCCCATAGTGCTCAGAGCCGTTTGAACCATTTCTTCCATTTTATAGCCATCGCCATTTCTTCTTGTGTAGAGGGGTGTCAAAAATTGTTTTCGCATTCATTACAGAAAGGAGGACATTCAAATTTAGTCAAAAGATCTCGCCGTCTTTGGTTGGTTTGTTGTTTCGGTGGGAGGGGACCAAACAGCAAGTTCATCGGTCCCATCGCATTAGCGACGGATGGGGAAAGAAGTCGGCCGTGCCCTTCCAAAGGAAACATCCCGGCATTTGCCTGAAGCGATATAGGGAAATCACGGAAAACCTAAATCAAGATGGAAAACTTTGAATGACAGTCACCCCAAATGGCTTAATCATACACGTGACACTCATTCCTCCGTTTTGCGATAACACAAAATGAGATGGCATCCCTTGAACTTTTTAGATGTTCTCCGACAATCCCATGTGGTAAGGATCCCATATCGCACAGCTATTTAGTACACAACGGACAAGCGTAGTGTAGGCAGTCCCTTTAGTGCATTTCGAAACTTCTTAATAAAATATTTGCTTAAACTGCTGAGTGAAACTGAATGCAAGTGTGACTTTGTTAATCTTTATCCTTACAACACCGAACTACTGAATTTGCTCTGGCAAATAGAACTCAGACTTTTCGTATTCATTAATTACTCTCAATATACACCGGTAACGCGATCTGACTGCTACCAAATTAACTCAAAAGAATGGCCCTGACGAAAAAGAAATCCTTACAATAACCTATACATTTCATTAAGCACTTACCTCACAAAAATCTTCATTACGCGAACTGCTGCAATACAGCGAGCGATTCTAACTACTAAAGCCACTAACTACTAATAGACATGTGGTTAGGAAAGGAAAGATCTTTTGCAAATCAAATAATGTTTTTTTCCTTAATAATGTGACATCCAGTTCAGACACGAATATAAATCGACATTGACTTCTAGTACAAAGGTATATAATCATGAATAATATTCAGTCTGCAAGTGGAACATGTACAGATCGTTAGCCTACTGTAGCACTTCAGACCTCTAACCTCCATGAATGCTAACTTCTCACATCTAACATCCATCACAGCTGGCTGTTCACCTCCAACTGCCCAACAGTACCTCCATGACTGCTGGCGACTAACTTCCAGCTGCGCAACAGTACTGGCTACTAACGTCCAACAACGAATCCAACCAGCCACAGAGTCTCCCACAAAGAAAGCGCAGTCAGAGATGCAATGCAAAGCGCTGCACAGTGCCACCAACACAGAAGCAGCCCACTTACAATTTCTTACACCTTCTAAGTGTTCTGCCAAAGCCAGCCGGTGTGGCCGAGTGGTTCTAGGCGCTTCAGTTTAGAACCGCCTGATCGCTGCGGTGGCAGGTTCGAATCCTTCCTCGGGCATGGATGTGTGTGATGTCCATACGTTAGTTAGGTTTAAGTAGTTCTACGTTCTAGGGGACTGATGACCTCAGATGTTAAGTCCCATTGTACTCAGAGCCATTTGAACCATTTTTTGTTCTGCCAAAACGCAGTCTTTCGTTTGCTTCCCTCACAATATTCTCTATGTGATCGTTGGAATTAAAATTGTTTGTAGCTTTTACGCCAAGTTCGTTTGGCAGGCTTTAGTTTTCTGTGATTTATAAAGTACCCAAAATTTAACGGATTCCTTTTAGTACTGTTGTGGATGACTTCACTGTTTTCATCATTTGGGGGGAACTATACTTCCCGAGGATTCTTAGTCTAGTATCTGACTTACCTGCGATTAAATTTCTGTGGTCGAACAATTTACAGAGAAACGATACATAAAAGTCATACGCCAGACAGAGATTCCTTGGAAGAATCTTCGGGAAGTGTAGACCACCGACGAAGGAGGTGGCTTACAAAATCCTTGTTCGACCAGTACTCGAATACTGTTGGAAAGCGTGCGATACATACCAGACAGGATTGAAAGAGGAAATAGAGGACATCCAAAGAAGAGGATCGCGTTTCCTACCAGGACCATTTCGTAAGCGCGAAAATGTTACGGAAAGGCGGAGGTCACGCCAATGGCAAACACTGCAAGAGAAGCGTTCTGTGTCACGGTGTGGTTCGCTATTAAAGCTCCGAAAGCGTACTTTCCTGTAGTCGTCGGGCAATATAGTGCTTTCTCCTACCTACATCTCGTGAAATGACCACCAAGAAAAAATGAGACACATTCGAGCTAATACCCAAGCTTCCCAACGACCATCTTAACGCAGACCATTCGCTACTAGAACAGAAGAGGGAGTGGGGAGGGGTGGGGATGACAGTAGCAGAAAAAGTAGCCTCTGCCACGCGCCGTAACGTGGCCTGCGGAGTGGTAGATGTAGCTTGCAGACGTAGTCAGAAGAACGTGTTCCGCTGCAAACAGATACGTCCTTTACCGTCAGCCTGACGCCACGTAGCTTGTAGCACACACAGATCAGCCACAACATTGTGACCACCGACCTACTCTCGATATAAACTGGTCCAGGCGACAGCAGCGTCACCTGGCGAGGACTGACTGCCAGTCAGACACACGCACGGTGCACGTGGTACTAGTGAACGAGCTGTCCGTGTGCAGAAAGGGGAAGGCATGCGATCTGTCCGAGTTTGACCGAGGGCAAATTGTGATGGCCCGACGGTCGGCATTTGGGAAACTGCACGACTTGTAGGGTGCTCGAGGAGCGCTGTAGTGGGTGTCTTCAACACGTGGCTAAACCAGAGTGAAACCACACCCAGACCTCGTGGGGTAGGGCGGCTACCCCTCATTGCAGATGTCGGCTGGACAGATTGGTAAAACAGGGCAGGCGGCGAACTGTGGAGGAACTAACATCAAATTTTTATGTTAGACAGAGTAGAAGTATATCTGAACACACAGCGCACCGAACACTCCTAACGATGGACACCCGCAGCCGACGGCCCGTGCGTGTGCCAATGCAACCCAAACACCACGACATCGGCAACTACGACTAAAATGGGCATGAGAACATCGGTACTGGACGCTGGGGCAGCGGTACGGGGTTGCATGGTCTGATGACTCCCGATACCTTCTTCATCATGTCGATGGGAGGGCGCAAATCCTTTGTCTTCTAGGGTTATAGCTGCTCGACCCCTGCACGGTGGGACGGTCACAAGCTAGCAGCGGCTCCATTATGCTTTGGGGAACATTCACATGGGCATCCGTGGCTCCAGTACAGCTCGTGCAAGGCACCGTGACGGACAAGGAGTATTGTACACTGGTTGCAGACCACGTACATCCCTTCAAGACGATCATGTTTCGCGACGGCATTGGCATTTTTCAACAAGATAATGCGCCATGTCACAAAGTCTGATGGAGTGCTTCGAGAAGCATAGTGGCTTTGTGTTTATTTAGAAAGATGGGAAAATTAATAAAATGCATTACACTAAACTAATTATCACACTTTTTATAGTTGCTTCCTTGTACATGTCCTTTCCTCAGTGGCGACCGGTCATCACGTGCTAATATGCAATTATGCCGTTTCTCTTCGAATGTGAGAGAGAAATCCCACTCATATTACACCATTTCTCTTCGAATTCGTCCTGGTATGCTAGCAAAATGGATGAAAACACGCTCTGTAGCGCTCTCTCCACGATAACTGGCAACCAATGTCGAATGATGAGATGATGGGCAACCAGAGAGGGAGTGCAGCTGTCTGCCTTGACGAGACAACATCCCTGCCGGCACTAAATGTGCTACGTTGCTCACGGCGCCAGGTCAGTATTTTTCTTTGAAGTGCGTGTAAAGTATTGTGCAAGCAATATGGCGAATTCAATAGACGACATGCTGAAGAGGCCCTTTTCCATAAGATCTTTAGAGGAGAAAGTGAGTGTTAAAGAACTAGACAGACATCCTCCAGATTCAAATCTAACAGCCGGCCGGAGTGACCGAGCGGTTCTAGGTGCTACAGTCTGGAACCGAGCAACCGCTACGGTGGCAGGTTCGAATACTGCCTCGGGCATGGATGTGTGTGATGTCCTTAGGTTAGTTAGGTTTAAGTAGTTCTAAGTTCTAGGGGACTAATGACCTCAGAAGTTAAGTCCCATAGTGCTCAGAGCCATTTGAAGCAAATCTAACAAGGGCTGGGCATGGGACAGGACTCACCGATTTAGCTCAAACTATACGAGCAGAAGCATGTCCCTTTCAAGTTCCTAGAATATTTTGTCTCAATGGGTCAAAGGAAAAGGTGAAATAGTAAGAATTTACAAGTAGAGTATAAAGAATGTTTGAGCAATACTTGATGAATTGGTATGACGGCACTCTTTTCAGGCGCACCGACTGTGAATTCTTTGGTTCGATTCTGCTACCATTTTTTCCATATTTTATTCCTCGCAATGTTGATCATAAAATTTAAATATATTTGAACAGTTCAATTTATGTAGACGAAATTGATATATCCAATTTAGCTACAATTACTACCCTTGTAAGTGAAATAGCTGCAACGAGCTCATTGCCAGTCCTTGAAGATCCAAGCGATGTCTACCAGCCGCCGTGTGGTCGGTACATCGTATCCCCCGCCAGTTTCGCAGGCTTCCCAGACCGCGTAGCCGCCAATACTCGGTCGAGCAGCTCCCCACTTGCCATCACGAGGTTGACTGCACCCTGTACCACTCCTCCCATCGAGGAAAAAACTTGCCAGTACCGCGAATCGAACCCGGGTCCTCTGCATGGCAGCCATCTATGCTCACCACTTTCATCTCATTTTGTTCGTTATTCTTCGTCCGTTTGTTATTGTTCGTTCTGTTTGTTCGAGGCGGACGTCCCATGACCCTTGTCCATCATTGAACCATTAACTCAGTTTTTTTATTACAGAGGGCAGCTAGCCCTCTGACCGAACATGCTGAGCTACCGTGACGGTTACCACTCAGCTGTGGAGGCTGCAAGCGGTAATTAGAAAAAGGGTGAGTATACTAGGAATTGTAATACGAATATGTGTGAAAATAGTTGGATCTGCAAGCGTCATGTTCGCAGTGGATTTTGTTTCGTTCCATGTTTGTTATTCTGAGTGATGCTTGGGGTTCATACGAAGTGAAATATCTTATACATATTAATAAAAAAAACTCCGCCCGAACAGGCCATGAAAGCAAAACTGTACCGACAGGCCGCCGTGTCATTCTCAGCCCACAGGCGTCACTGGATGCGGATATGGAGGGGCATGTGGTCAGCACTCCACTCTCCCGGCCGTATGTCAGTTTACGAGACGGGAGCCTCTGCTTCTCAATCAAGAAGCTCCTCAGTTTGCCTCACAAGGCCTGAGTGCACCCCGCTTGCCAACAGCGCTCGGCAGGCCGGATGGTCACCCATCCAGCCCGACAGTGCTTAACTTCGGTGTTGACACTGCGGGAACGTCGTTGGCTAAGAGATATTAATGGATTAATAAAAAAAGACATAGAGGTAATCATAAAGATATAAACAAATGGCTCTGAGCACTATGGGACTTAACATCTGAGGTCATCAGTCCCCTAGAACTTAGAACTACTTAAACCTAACTGACCTAAGGACATCACACACATCCATGCCCGAGGCAGGATTCGAACCTGCGACCGTAGCAGCAGCGTGGTTCCGTAATGACGCGCCTAGAACCGCTCGGCCACCAGCGGCCGGCAGATATAAACATCATAGTTAATCTCAGCATGAGGTAAAGGCAAAATGGCAACAATATTACGTCGCGCCTATCATGACGACATAGTGAAACATAATCTGTTGATTGTTTTAATACTGAAGTCCACAGGTAGTCACAAAGTCCACAGGTTCCACAGGTGGACCCATCACTGCCGTCCCGTAGTTCAATATCAGGCGGTCGGGGTATAAGTTCAGAGTAACCATTGGTATCCGTTCCAGGGACGTTGCAGGAGTTGTCAGCCCTACACCACAGCGCACGCGCGCCAGTCGTGTGCGTCGTTACAACTGCGACGCACGCCGTTGCCGTCTCGTTCGCTCGTTTCGTCCCGCAGCGCCTGCGCTTAGGGCGGTATTACACTATCAAATTTCCTTGTCAAAGATGTGATCAAATATTCGTCAAATATATTTGACAAACATCTTTGACGTGGCGCTAAAAAGGGGCATTACACTGTCATCATATTTTTCGTTCAAGATGGCAGACAACAACGACTTGTTATTAACCGCAGCAGTTGCATGTACCACAATTGCACTGCGTGCACATGCGGAAGGGAAGCGGGGGAAAAAAAAGGAAACGTACCCGGGTGAAGCCGTGGGTTTTACGACGACACGATAAAAGCAGTCAACAAAAGTTGTTACGTGAGCTTACAGTGGATGACGTCAAGTCGCACATCAATTACTTACGAATGGATGAGCATACATTTCTGTATGTGCTCAGTGAAGTGTATCCTCATATCACAAAGCACAATACTCACTTAAGAACTGCTATATCTGCAGAAGACAGACCCACTGTAACACTCCAATTCCTTGCAACAGGATACAGTTAGGTTAAGTTAGGTCAGGTCTCCAATCTTCTTAATCTATTTTTGTATTCAGGGTGCCTCATGTTGTAAAGCGCCTCATCAGCTTCATACATCTCTATTAATTTTGTGGTTGTCGGTACACACCAATTGTATTTACCGGCAATGTTCATAAAAAAAACTACAGATGACAGAACGCTGCAGCGATGCTAGCGCTCCACGTGGTAACATGCCACACTGCAGTGAACAGAAGACAGGCGACTTCTTTGATCAAATCTACAGCGAGGCCCTAGATTTGATCAAATGTTAGACGACATTTGACAAAGTTCCCTGTTACACTATCAAATTTATTTGAAAAAGATATTGGAGGAAGAAATTTGATAGTGTAATACCGGCCTTAGCGTGGGGCAGGAGTCGCCTCGCGGATGCCGTTGTTTTGTGGAGTACGGGACCGGCGCAGCTGTGGGCGAGAAGAAAGGCCGCGTATAGGGAGCAAGGGAAACTGCGACAAGGTCGCGAGCGCAACCAAGCGCCGCGCCGACCGGCGACGGGAAGGAAGCAGCGCGTCGGGTCGCGGCGCGGCGCCACAGGGGCTGCGGTTGGACTGCCAGCCCCCGGAACCGCTGCGGTTCCTTCTCACAGCGGCACCGTGCCCTACGCAGCGGGGCAGCGGGCGCTATCGCGTCACTCTTCTCACACCTTACACCTATTGCTAATTTGTTTTCACGTAAAACGAAACGCCAGTAAGATAACCACCGGTCCATTTTGTGACGCACTGCCTCGATGTTTTATCGCTTTCTCTAGCACAAACCGTTTCCGAATCCTTGTCGGGAGGTTTGAATTAAGCACTGCGGGACTAACCAGCAATACTCTACGTGGTCACAAAACGCGAATCATATTTACGGCATTCGACGCCCCGCATATTGTCTACCATGCAACCACAATATTTATTGGCTCCTAATGGCAAAAGCGAGCGGAACTGGACGTATCCACTGGTGAGCACTACATGAGGGTACGGAGCGTACTTAAACCGCTTACCCGACCAGTGTAACTCACAACAGTGCTACAGTGCTTGTGGCGGTGGTACAAAGCAGAGCAATGGCAACGATAAACAAGACAAACATTGCATTATATCTACAACAATTGGTGAAGCTGACGTTTTGTCTGAATGCAGTCCACGGAAATTCGCAGAATGAAAAAGAAGTGGCACATGAAAATAATATTAGCGTTTCTGCAACATCAGTCAGTTGTTCAGACGGGTCCAAAAAATTGTATCCACTGTTTAAAAGGCCCTAACTTGCAAACTAATTCACGGAGTTGTCTCATTTTTGGTGAAAGTGTAGCTTAAAGTCCAACTTAAAGATATCACTGTAGGTGTTCGAAATGGTCCCCATTAACATCCACACACAAACGATGCCGCCGAAATGCAGCACGAACTACTGGCTGCAACGCGTTCAGTTGGATATTTGTACATGAATGTACGATGGATTCTCCAAGTTCATCCAATGTGCTTGGCTTTTGTCGATAAACGACGTCCTTTAGTGTTTCCCCACAGGTAAAAGTCCAGAGGAGTTAGGTCTGAGGAACGTGGTGGATACTCCACAGCACCTCTACGTCGAGATACGCCCTAACACGATTTTGGTAGTGGGTTGGGGCACCATCTTGTTGAAAGTAAACTCGTCCATTTCCATCTAAGTCTCAGATGGCAGGTAAAATGGATGTCTGAAGCGTCTGAAGGTACACCTCACCGGTAACTCTGCCGTCAAAGAAGAATGGCCCAATCAAGCCCCGGTAAGACAACCCACGCCACACATTTACTCCTCGCAAATTCACGGCTTTGTCTACATGGACGTTCGGATTTTCGGCGGCCCAGTAGATGCAATTGTGGCGATTTACTATACCATTGAACTGTGCCTCATCAGACCACACAATCATCTCTGCAAACTCTTCATCGTTGCGCACCATGTTAGTAAACCACTCGCAGTACTCCATTCTACGATCTGGGTCGTCCTCGTTCATTGCGTGTAGCAATCGTGGGATGTAGCACTTTCACTTTGCTGTCTTCAAAATTCGCCGAACACTTGAGCGATTCATTCCAGTTTCACGAGCACACTACCTCACAGACTTCTGTGATGAGCGAGTGAATTGTTGTAACACACGACGGGAGTTAGCTGGACTTGTTACTGTTACATATCGTCCAAATCGTTGTTTGTGTACATCTTTAACACAGCCTTCGGCTTCAAATTTGTCTCGAATGCGACGAATCCTTAAATGTGTCGGTGGCTCTGATTGATGCTCATTTCGCCATTGCCGTTGAACCTCATTAATTTTTTCGTACTTAAAATATCACTTCAAAACGGACTTCCTTTCATCGAATGTAAGCCTTGGGCCAGCCATGTTTACTCGAGTAACTAGGTTCAACTAAGAACAAAAGATTGTCATCTGACAAAACAAAACAATGCAATACAACGCCTGTGTCGCGATTGCCGGAACTAC
Organism: Schistocerca piceifrons; assembly: GCF_021461385.2. NCBI lineage: Eukaryota > Metazoa > Arthropoda > Insecta > Orthoptera > Acrididae > Schistocerca > Schistocerca piceifrons. The sequence continues at coordinate 485,108,411 of NC_060145.1, forward strand.
AAACTATTACACTACCAAAGGTGAGACAACTATGTCAGTTAGTTTGCCAGTTACGGACTTTTAAACAGTGGATACATTATTTTGGATCCCTCTGTATTTTGGGTTTAGGGGGGTTGGGTTGTTTGGGGAAGAGACCAAACAGCAAGGTCATCGGTCTCACCGGATTGGGGAAGGATGGAGAAGGAAGTCGGCCGTGCCCTTTCAAAGGAACCATCCCGGCATTTGCCTGGAGTGATTTAGGGAAATCACGAAAAACCTAAATCAGGATGGCCGGACGCGGGATTGAACTGTCGTCCTCCCGAATGCGAGTCCAGTGTGCTAACCACTGCGCCACCTCGCTCGGTTCAGTTGTATGTGTGGTGAGGTATACGGACTGTGCGAACAATGTACATGAGTAGTACAATGCTCACGATACGTGCTTAACATGTGAAACTGGTGAGCTATGTAGTTCGTCATCCTTGGCGGACAGGCAGCCATAAATCCCGTCTCCAGTGAAACGTAGTAAAGGAAGTCGTCGTCCAAGGAACGGATAGTAAACACAATTACGTTCATGGAAGATCATCCGCAGAATAGTAAGAAACAATTATGAACAGATTTCGAGTAAGTCCGCAGCAATACGACCGCGTAGTGCGTGAGAAAAACTACGGATCTTCAAGGGAGGACGAGGCGCACCTGTTACAAAAACTGATGTTTGCACGTTTCAAGGATGCTCGATGCAGTTTACAGGACGTGCATGACAGGAACCTACTACGTCATGCATACCAAATTGCGCGCGACAGAGATTACAGTGACTTCAAGTGATGCAGAGTATGGTTGCATAACTTCAAACACTGCTACTGAACTGGAAGACATAAGATAACGAAACTTCAAACAAAGCTTCGTCAACTTGACGATGCACATCAAACTGCGGAAACCGCCATAAAATCTGTAGATTAAGTAAAATTATCCCATTGTTTAATAAAGAATTAGTTTTCAACTCCGACCAATCAGGATTTTAAGAGGAAACGGATATGAAAGAAACTCCGGAAATAAGAGGCACCGAGAGAGTTGTAACAACATCAACCAACATCAACGCCTTAACGTATTCGTATACAATTAGGCCGAGTCATCATCTGGATGGCGAATTGGCTGGAAAGCTATCTATTGCGCTGCGAGAAGTTGTAGGTTCTCTGCCCCCTAAGATTCTTTCTCGTGTGCGTGATCTTCCAAGGGCAGTAGAGAACATTTACGTCACAGCAAGCAGAAGTGGGGAACTGGCCGTAGGAGAACTACAACATGGGGCGACCACGGCTTTCGGCCAATAGCTGGTCAAGATAATGTGCTTTTGCTCGAGTCCTGGTCTGCGCATAAAAATCATACTCCTCTACAACAAACTATCTCCCTGAAAAGTGTGTGACGTTGCGGTTCATACCGCCTGGAACCAATGGACAAAGTCAGCCTCTGGGTCTTTGCTTTCTTTTCGTGCCTGTAAAACATGTTTTCGCATTGCCTGCAGTTACATCTTAAAGGGTAGCCAGTTTCACGAAAAGCTCCACAACAGACTGTTTCGCATTCAGGTGCATGTCATCAAAATCCATCAGCTGTCATCACCCCATTACACCAATATGATTCTATACGCGTTCTTTACGAGTGGATACCGTGGTGGTGGTGGTGTGTTGGGGCTTATGGGCGCTCAACATCGAGGTCATCAGCGTCCTGACACACATTAAAAGAAACGAATGTGGACAGACCTAAGAAAACTAAAGCACACACTCAAACAAAGCAGGATAAGAAGGAAAATGCTACCTAAGAAAGTAAAACCTAAGGAAAGGGGAAACATAGCAACAAGAATGTCACAGGAAATTGTTATCGGCTGGCCACTTACATATAATATGGGCGAGCTTGTCACACAGTGAGCAAATTAAAATCCTCTCCGTAAAATCTTTGTAAAAACATTTGACAGGGCACAGAACTTTAAGAGTGGATACCTAGCTGAAAATCATGCACGGTTGAAAATCATGCACGGTTTGTAACTCCCAAGGAGTTCGCTTTCGATGGTGCGAACTTTTGTGATCTCTGTGGCACGCAATTTTTCATTCAGTGCAACTTAATGGTTTGTTTTAACATTCCTTAAATGTCGAGTATGTCCATTTTGTGAAGTGTAATACACACGTCCCATAGACGATTGATCTCTACAGCTCCTGTTTTCTGTCGTCCTCCTGATGCACATGTCATTAGCAGCTAATATTTTTCCTGACATAACTGTTGAGACAACACTTTCAAATGAGCCTTAACTAAACACTGAACTTGCGACCCGCACTCAAGGGCTCCTTGTTAGACGATGTACTATGTAATGCGTTCAAGTGCGTCTAGTTCTGTAAAGAAGTCAGCTTGATTTTGTAATTTAGTTTCCCAATATTTTGATATCCTCCTTTTCTTTTCCTTTCAAAGACATCATCTCATGATGACTTGCTAAGACGTAGACACTGGTTTGTGAGCTGTGGCTGAAAAATAAATAAGAGAATTCCGTTCCCCCTAAGGCAGCGCGCGCGGTTTGTAACATGTTAGAACGACCGGGAGGTATCGTTTGGAAGAGTGAGATGACTCACGCCGAAGCGTGCAGAGAAACACAGGCAATAGTGTCACTGACTTTATTGCATCGAAGGCACACGGCCGGCCTTGCGCTGAATTTGACGATGGCGCCGCGCAGCGTTGAGTGCGTCAGCGCCAACGCGAATGCCGGAATCGTTCGGCCTTGCTGACGTAGCGATCCTACTGGCTAAGTGGCTTGCATATTTAAAGATCTTTTCCCTAGGTGTCTGACGTAGTTCATCTGGAGGTAATAAGGGGAGGGCAGTCTGATGATTACGACGTCAGCTTTGTTCAGCCAGCTTCGGTCCCTTCGCAGCACGTCGGTGCCCTGTGCCGCCCTGGTTACTTCACATTTGTATCAAGTGCCCGCCGCCCCGTGCCTTCTAGCCTGCGAGCGGTATCTTAAACCTACCTCGCAGAATCGTTTGAAAAATATCAACATGGCCTGCGCCTGTCATCCGATGTGCCAGTCGGTCCATAACTACCTTCCAGCCATTCCTGCGCGAAATTTGCAAGAATTCACCAAATCCAAACCTGCACTTATTCGTGGCACACCAATAAGAAGGCAATCCACAACTCATTTTTGGTTTATTGTTCATAAAATACGAGTATTTCTATTTGACGAGAGCTGGCATGTCGATTCATACCGCAGTTCCAAGAACAGCCGCTTCTGCTGCCCTGTGGGCAACATTCCCACTTGGAATAGACCCATGTTTCCTCGGTTCAAAACTTTGTCTTCCGTCACTGATGACGAAGATGTGACCAGGTGGGCAGCAACCCATTTTTGGCGACATTATCCACTTTAAGTACGCCTTCATTTTATACATAAAATAAATTTATGAATTAATAATGTTTCGCCAATGCGTACGTTTCACAGACATCAGGCTATAAATGATTCGTTCAACGTCCCAGTAATTCTGGCCTACGTAAAATTCCAGTGAACTTTTCCGCAGAGCAATACACGAGTGACCAAGCATATTCCATCTCGTAGAGCCATTCTACCGCTGAGATAGGCTCAAACTTTCACACGACACGTAATTCACTCTACCGCAACAGAAAATCCAAACTTTTAAATGTGTTTCTATTCCTTTACTTTTTGTCAGGCTTGCGAAACAGTTACATCACTGGATTTTCCTCTTTGGTAACTAGTTTTCCATAGCGCAAAGACAATATGACTCCCTTCTGAAAAGAGAAAAATGAAAAGGAAAGTTGGCCCGACTATCTCGAAAACATACTTGTCTTTGGTTTACTCACACACTGTGTGGATGAAATACATCATGATACCTACAACGTATGAAAAGATATTTGACAAAATTACACCAGATTCAGACAGCTGTGCCTGATTCATAAGCCTTTATTTTTCACACTGAATATGCATCAGATCAAAATCTATTTTCAACAGTCGCGACAAAATAAAAACATGATAACCTCGCATAGAAAATACGTGCTTTTTCTAGCCACACATTAAGGAGAAGTTCCGTAGTCTTCACCATAACATACAGATGGGAAAATGAATTGCAGGCAAGACAATACTGCCGCAAAGCTTGAACAAGAACAAAATTCATACACCACATCATACGAACAACTCACGAATACAAATGTAACGATTGTGTATACAGAGTAAACAACTGTCCCCTTGGTACGAGACTATGAAGTCAGCAGGCTAGTGTAGGTTCTCTCTCTCTCTCTCTCTCTCTCTCTCTCTCTCTCTCTCTCTCTTCAGTCTTCCGGCTAGTTTGACACAAAGCACTCCTATCCTCTGCATCCTCTTCATCTCAATGGAGCATTTGTACCTTAAATTTCTCCATATTTAATTTTTGCTCCTTAAAACTCACTTAAATGCCACGGAAGTTATTCCCCGACGTCTTAACACGTGTCCTATCATATTTGACCTTCTCCTTCTCAATGTTTTCCACATGTACCTCTCCTGACTCTACGGAGAACCTCCTAATTTCTTATCAGTCCGCCTAATTTTCAACATCCTCCTACAGCACCACATCTTAAATGCGGCTGAAGATGATGAGATTGTGTCACTGAAAACGTGTTTACCAGCTGCAAAGCATAGATCCTACGAGGAGCAGTTTGACGTGAGAACATTCAGCGTCCTTGAGCGTCACAGGCGCCAGCTTAACTTTCCTTGAGGTGGTGTGACGCACCACATCTCAGACGCGCTTCCGGTACCCATGCTCAGAATCGTCACACTAGAGTGTGCTGTGTCGTCGTCCAGAGTATAACCGCCCCGTTTTGTTGTTTAATAGCTCTCTGGGCTATCGGACAAATGAGACAAGAGTTGGCGATTACAACCATATAAACAGCCGGTTTTTGCATTCTAACGTGATCCTGAAACCGACCTACGCACTGCTTCCTAAGCTCATGGTGATCTGTATTTAACGATATTTTGAAATGATAGAAGTCACTCTACGGAATAACAGTTTATTAATTCTTGAGACAAGTAAGTGGTCCCCAGTCCATCTCATACGTAAGTTAACAGCACTCACATCGTCTAGCCACGACGTAAAATTTCACTTGAAAATTACACTCTAAACGGTAAATTGATTCGCTGGCTCTCAGTATATCTTCTTTCAATGTAATATAATATCAAAGATCACCCTGTCCTTGGTGAAACACGCACGTGGTATTAATGGTGGCAACACACTAATATTAAGTAATGTTTCTTCTACTTGTAACTTCAGAGTCCTTGCAAATATGTTAATAAAACCTCTTCCAACATTATAAAATTACTTTCTCCGTTCACTGAACACCTCGGGATCTCAGCCCTACGGATATTTCTTCAAATTAGCTTAAGGGGGGCCGGAGTGGCCGTGCGGTTCTAGGCGCTACAGTCTGGAGCCGAGCGACCGCTACGGTCGCAGGTTCGAATCCTGCCTCGGGCATGGATGTGTCTGATGTCCTTAGGTTAGTTAGGTTCTAGGCGCTACAGTCTGGAGCCGAGCGTCCGCTACGGTCGCAGGTTCGAATCCTGCCTCGGGCATGGATGTGTCTGATGTCCTTAGGTTAGTTAGGTTTAATTAGTTCTAAGTTCTAGGCGACTGATGACCTCAGAAGTTAAGGCGCATAGTGCTCAGAGCCATTTGAACCATTTTTTTTTTTAGCTTAAGGGGAGCTGGAACGATCCATCTCCTCCATGTTAATTTTAGCAAATAGAAGGAACATTTTTTCTAAAACCATTAAACATATTGCTCTGAAATTTGGACTGCATATTCAGTGAATATTTCTCTATAAAGTTATACTGCCATGTTAAGAAATACTCATCGGTTTTTGTTTTACATTTTTTTAAACAGATGCTTATTTTTTCTCTAAAATTTTGCACTTTGTCTTCTATAACTCTTGAATTATACAATATTTTTTTACAATTTGTTATAAAAATGAAGGAAAAGAAGTAAACAATATTGTGTATAAATTTCATTAATATACTGTTAGCAGCTTTTGAGAAAATGTTCCTCGAAGATGAAAATTTTAAAATTACTGGAAATGGCTTCCAAATCTCTGAATATGGGCTTAATTACATCAATTGCAGCATTTGGCAAACTGTTTTTATGAGCATATTCCTTTCCTTAATGGTACTTACACCATGTGTCATCACCTGTGGGGCACAGTGCATGTTGTGGGTGCTCATTTGTTGATGTAATATGAAAAAATAATGCCCATACTACTCTCCTCATATGCTCAATGCTTCTTGTATTTTGCCTAATTGCACACCCATAATACCTTTGCAATCTATCAATTACTTCATCTGTCAATTTTGCTCTTCCCCCAAGTTTCTGGGATCCTAATGTCTGCTTTAGTTTGCGCAAGCGAGCCCCCATGCGCTTCTGCACATGTCCAATACACTCCTGTTTTTTAATGTGAATTTCATTGCCATAATGTTTGACTTCCTCTACAGCTTTATATGCCTTAGAATCACTATCTCCTAGATAGTTAGTGTACCACTCCTGTGACCTGGAAAAAATTGCTTTCACACCCTCTACTTCCATCGCTCCACTTGTGCCGTGAAAGTTTGCTTCACAACTTTCACTATGTTCGTCCTTGGTATTGCCCTTACATCTACAATGTTTTGAGAGAATAGCAACATCAATTACTCTGCAACTATCTCCACTGGTAACTGTCACAATTCCATTTAGAGATTTATGACCTCTATGTTGCCATGATCCATCTAAAGCAACAGTTAAATCTCTACAATTCCCATTATCTGTCACAGCTTCTTCAACTGCTTTCTTCATTGTTGCTTTAGCAATATCTTCAGCAAAAGATCCCACCAATTCATTATAAAATCCAAACTTGGTTGGTGGTTTTGGCGAGTTCATAATTCCACATAACATTGTCCCTGAGAACTGCCCTTGCCAATGCAACGCAAGCTATACACTAGCCTAACATTTATATCATACACCTGTTTTCCACTATTACCACTACGGGGAATACTGTTAGAATTAGAAAACGAAACTTCTGCAGCACATTTGTTACACTTCACTAACATTTTACATGCGAAACCAATGTGTGAAGTTATTTTCAATTCCAGACCTCTTTCTTTGCAAACTTGGCATAATACATTATGTTTGAAAATATTAGAGAGCAAGGAAATGTTAATTATTTCATTCACATCATTACTGTCACTTTCATAGTTTTCAAATTTTTCTTTGCTGTCACAAAGTTTCTTGCTGGAAGAAGTTCTATCACATTCATTTGGAGTAGTCGGTGAAGCAGTCTGAGCAGCATCTCCATTGAAAACAACAAAAGATTTCTTCTTCCACTCGTTGCGTCTTTTCTTAAACACTCCATTACTGAAACGGGGCATATTGATATACACAAACCACATACATAAAACAGGTGCGAGCAATATTCGTCGAATACGCAAAAACAACACAAAGCAAACTTCACAAGGCAACACATACGGTATAGCGTTTATGTTTACCGATATGAACAGTCACTTGTCACAGAGATAAAGCCATACAACGTTGGGAAACAAAACACTGTCTAATTCCGCAAAGATACCCTGCATGCCGCCAGCGAGCGCCGCCGTCATAGGTGACACACCAAGTCGCTACAACCGTTTACGCGGCGCGTCAACTTTGCAGCGATAAAAAACACACTTAGAATTCGCTTAGAAGGGTGAAACTTGATTTGTTTTATTCCAAAAACCCCAAATAATTTTATAATGAAAAAACCAAAACACGTTAATTTTGTCATTTTCATCGTTCCGGCTCCCCTTAAACCGTTCCGACACTGGTGGCGCACCGAACCTCAACATTGGCCGCTCCTCCCGCTTCTGACAAAGTGTGCGCGATTTAATAGGGGACTCCCAGCCTGTTGGCTTGAATCGTTAAGTTCTAAGCTTTCGGGGAGGCCAGCGATATGATATCCACCGGAAGCAGGTGTCTGTAATCGATTATTAAGTAACGGTATCGCCAATGGTACTCTTACAAGAGATAGCGTCTTCTACATATAGATTCAATCCTACATGTTGGGTGGTACCTCGTATTATGCTATGTATTTGTGTTTCTTGACGTGCTATTCCCGGATGCCTCTGTGCATGCTTTTAATAGTCTGATCCCTACTCTTATGTTACACAGTTACAACATAATGGAAACGTAGGTCGAGTGAAGAATAAATGGAGATTCCGCCCTTCAAAACACCCTTGCAAATTTCTGAGCAGGTTTTTCGTGAGATATGAGACGCTCCTCAGGGCTAGAGATAGACATACACACATCAAAACAAGTTTTGCATCACATCGATTCCGAGAGTTCCGGAAACTGCACAGAAAATTGTAATAGAGATCAATATAAACACATTGCATGTTGTACCACCATACAGCGACACCTTCAGAGGTGGTGATCGAGATTGCTGTACACACCGGTACCTCTAATACCCAGTAGCACGTCCTCTTGCATTGATGCATGCCTGTATTCGTCGTGGCACACTATCCACAAGTTCATCAAGCACTATTGATCCAGATTGTCCCACTCCTCAAAGGCGATTCGGCGTAGATCCCTCAGAGTGGTTGGTGGGTCACATCGTCCATAAACAGCCCTTTTCAATCTATCCCAGGCATGTTCGATAGGGTTCATGTCTGGAGAACATGCTGGGCACTGTAACCGAGTGATGTCGTTATCCTGAAAGAAGTCATTCACAAGATGTGCACGGTGGGAGCGCGAATTGTCGTCCATGAAGACGAATGCCTCGCCTATATGCTGCCAATATGGTTACACTATCGGTCGCAGGATGGCATTCACGTATCGTACAGCTGTTACGGCGCCTTCTATGACCACCAGTGGCGTACGTCGGCCCCACATAATGCCACCCCAAAATAGCAGGGAGCCTCCACCTTGCTGCACTCGCTGGACAGTGTGTCTAAGGCGTTCAGTCTGACCGGGTTGCCTGCAAACACGTCTCCGACTACTGTCTGGTTGAAGGCATATGCGACACTCATCGGTGAAGAGAAAGTGATGCCAAACCTGAGCGGTCCTTTCCGTATGTTGTTCGGCCCATCTGTAGGGTTCATGTCTGGAGAACATGCTGGGCACTGTAACCGAGTGATGTCGTTATCCTGAAAGAAGTCATTCACAAGATGTGCACGGTGGGAGCGCGAATTGTCGTCCATGAAGACGAATGCCTCGCCTATATGCTGCCAATATGGTTACACTATCGGTCGCAGGATGGCATTCACGTATCGTACAGCTGTTACGGCGCCTTCTATGACCACCAGTGGCGTACGTCGGCCCTACATAATGCCACCCCAAAATAGCAGGGAGCCTCCACCTTGCTGCACTCGCTGGACAGTGTGTCTAAGGCGTTCAGTCTGACCGGGTTGCCTGCAAACACGTCTCCGACTACTGTCTGGTTGAAGGCATATGCGACATTCATCGGTGAAGAGAAAGTGATGCCAAACCTGAGCGGTCCTTTCCGTATGTTGTTCGGCCCATCTGTAGGGTTCATGTCTGGAGAACATGCTGGGCACTGTAACCGAGTGATGTCGTTATCCTGAAAGAAGTCATTCACAAGATGTGCACGGTGGGAGCGCGAATTGTCGTCCATGAAGACGAATGCCTCGCCTATATGCTGCCAATATGGTTACACTATCGGTCGCAGGATGGCATTCACGTATCGTACAGCTGTTACGGCGCCTTCTATGACCACCAGTGGCGTACGTCGGCCCTACATAATGCCACCCCAAAATAGCAGGGAGCCTCCACCTTGCTGCACTCGCTGGACAGTGTGTCTAAGGCGTTCAGTCTGACCGGGTTGCCTGCAAACACGTCTCCGACTACTGTCTGGTTGAAGGCATATGCGACACTCATCGGTGAAGAGAAAGTGATGCCAAACCTGAGCGGTCCTTTCCGTATGTTGTTCGGCCCATCTGTACCGCGCTGCATGGTGTCGTGGTTGCAAAGATGGACCTCGCCATTGACGTCGGAAGTGAAGTTGCGTATGAAGCAGCCTATTGCGCACATTTTGAGCCGTAACACGACGTCCTGTGGCTGCACGAAAAGCATTATTCAACACGGTGGCGTTGCTTTCAGGGTTCCTCCGAGCCATAATCCTTAGGTAGCGGTCATCCACTGCTATAGTAGCCCCTGGGCGTCCTGAGCGAGGCATGTCATCGACCCTGTCTCACTGTCTCCTCCACGTCCGAGCAACGTTGCTTTGGTTCACTCCGAGACGCCTGGAGACGTCCCTTGTTGAGAGCAATTCCTGGCACAAAGTAACAATGCGGACGCGAGCGAACCGCGTTATTGACAGTGTGTGACGTGTGACACGCGGCCCACCACTGCTCGCCTGTGTTTGTGCTGTCTCTGCCTAGAGCGCAGCACAGGAGCGCGCTTTCGCCGAGTCAATTCAGTGGTCGCCCCACACACACACACACACACACACACACACACACACCGTCTGGCAGGTGTCTGGGCTGAGGTAGTATCTGGTGTCGACGCCCCGGCAACCGACAGGAACTTTCTCTCACCGCCGCCGAACGGTCCAAGCGGGGGCTACTGCCTCTGAGCCAGTCAACAACTGTCTTCAGTGTCCTTGCGTCAGGGGTCAGAAAGGACTTTGGACAAGTATTCTGTGTAACACACATATCAAACAGGAAGCAGTTGCACATAACGATTCATTTTCGAAGGACCGAAAAGGACTAAGAGCTGATGGCAATTTGTTCCTTCGTCAGTTAGCGGCTTACTTAAAATGCCTATTCTGTTCCCGTCTTTTCCGTCGTCTTCCAGCCTCTCTCTGTCCTTTAGGTCTCTATTCATGTTTGAGCTCGTACACTCTGTCGGTACGATCTTCCCGTTTATTCCTACGTACTTTCTGCTATTTCGTTCCTGTTTCAGTCATATCTTTTTACTCGATTTCTGCCTCTGTTTTAATCAGTTTTCTGACTGGTTTCGTACTGCTCGCCACGGTTTTCCTCCTCGAAGCATCGGCCACGTAAATAGGTAATTCCAATTTAACTTCCAGTTTTTCCAGTTATTTTTCATTCGATCAGAGTACTGCTGTTTCCGAATTCAGACAACTTTGCTCCAGTTTTCTTTTTTGCCTTTCTCTGGAAATGGGAAACTAAAATCTTCTTACGGATAGTATCTATTCATAATTTCACGTTCTTCGACCTTCGTCTATTTCATATTCTTTCTCATCATCATCATCATCATCATCATCATCATCATTTAATACTGATTGTGCCTATCAGCGTTCAGTCTGGAGCATAGCCCCCTTATAAAATTCCTCCACGATCCCCTATTCAGTGCTAACATTGGTGCCTTTTCTGATGTTAAACCTATTACTTCAAAATCATTCTTAACCGAATCCAAGTACCTTCTCCTCGGTCTGCCCCGACTCCTCCTACCCTCTACTGCTGAACCCATGATGGTTCAAATGGCTCTGAGCACTATGGGACTCAACTGCTGAGGTCATTCGTCCCCTAGAACTGAGAACTAGTTAAACCTAACTAACCTAAGGACATCACAAACATCCATGCCCGAGGCAGGATTCGAACCTGCGACCGCAGCGGTCTTGCGGTTCCAGATTGCAGCGCCTTTAACCGCACGGCCACTTCGGCCGGCTTGAACCCATGAGTCTCTTGGGTAACCTTGCTTCTCCCATGCGTGTAACATGACCCCACCATCTAAGCCTGTTCGCCCTGACTGCTACATCTACAGAGTTCATTCCCAGTTTTTCTTTGATTTGCTCATTGTGGACACCCTCCTGCCATTGTTCCCATCTACTACTACCTGCAATCATCCTAGCTACTTTCATATCCGTAACCTCAACCCTATTGATAAGGTAACCTGAATCCACCCAGCTTTCGCTCCCATACAACAAAGTTGGTCGAAAGATTGAACGGTGCACAGATAACTTAGTCTTGGTACTGACTTCCTTCTTGCAGAAGAGAGTAGATCGTATCTGAGCGCTCACTGCATTAGCTTTGCTACACCTCGCTTCCAGTTCTTTCACTATGTTGCCATCCTGTGAGAATATGCATCCGAAGTACTTGAAACTGTCCACCTGTTCTAACTTTGTTCCTCCTATTTGGCACTCAATCCGTTTATATTTCCTTCCCACTGACATTACTTTCGTTTTGGAGATGCTAATCTTCATACCATAGCCCTTACATTTCTGATCTAGCTCTGAAATATTACTTTGCAAGCTTTCAATCGAATCTGCCATCACAACTAAGTCATCCGCATATGCAAGACTGCTTATTTTGTGTTCACATATCTTAATCTCACCCAGCCAGTCTATTGTTTTCAACATATGATCCATAAATAATATGAACAACAGTGGAGACAGGTTGCAGCCTTGTCTTACCCCTGAAACTACTCTGAACCATGAACTCAATTTACCGTCAACTCTAACTGCTACCTGACTATCCATGTAAAGACCTTTAATTGCTTGCAAAAGTTTGCCTCCTATTCCATAATCTCGTAGAACAGACAATAACTTCCTCCTAGGAACCCGGTCATATGCCTTTTCTAGATCTATAAAGCATAGATACAATTCCCTGTTCCACTGGTAACACTTATCCATTATTTGCCATAAGCTAAAGATCTGGTCCTGACAACCTCTAAGAGGCCTAAACCCACACTGATTTTCATCCAGTTGGTCATCAACTAATACTCGCACTTTCCTTTCAACAATACCTGAGAAGATTTTACCCACAACGATGATTAAAGAGATACCTCTGTAGTTGTTACAATCTTTGCTGTTTCCATGTTTAAAGATTGGTGTGATTACTGCTTTTGTCCAGTCTGATGGAACCTGTCCCGACTCCCAGGCAATTTTGATTATCCTGTGTAGCCATTTAAGACCTGACATTCCACTGTATTTGATGGGTTCCGGCTTAATTTCATCCACCCCAGCTGCTTTATTGCACTGCAATCTATTGACTATTTTCTCCATTTCCTCAAATGTGATCCTATTTCCATCATCATTCCTATCCCATTCTACCTCGAAATCTGAAACATTACTGATCGTATTTTCACCTACATTGAGCAATTCTTCAAAACATTCCCTCCATCTACCCAAGGAATCCACAGGATTCACCAGCAGTTTTCCTGACCTGTCCAAAATACTTGTCATTTCCTTCTTACCTCCCTTTCGAAGACTGCCAATTACACTCCAGAATGGTTTTCCAGCAGCTTGACCCATAGTCACCAACCTGTTTCCAAAGTCTTCCCAAGATTTCTTCTTGGATGCTGCAATTATCTGTTTGGCTCTATTTCTTTCTTCAACATAACTTTCTCTGTCTACCTGAGTTCTAGTATGTAGCCATTTTTGATACGCCTTCTTTTTCCTTTTACAGGCTGCCTTGACTGTGTCATTCCACCAAGCTGTTTGCTTCATCCTACTTTTACACACTACTGTTCCAAGACATTCTTTAGCCAGTTCTAGTACTGTGTCCCTGTACCTTGTCCATTCCTTTTCCAATGACTGTAATTGACTATATTCAACTAACTGGTACCTTTCTGAGATCGCTGTTATGTACTTGTGCCTGATTTCCTTATCCTGAAGTTTCTGCACTCTTATCCTCCTACATATGGACCTGACCTCCTGCACTTTCGGCCTCACAATCTCAATTTCACTGCAGATTAAATAATGATCAGTGTCATCAAAGAATCCCCTGAATACACGTGTGTCCCTCACAGTCTTCCTGAATTCCTGATCTGTTATTATATAGTCAATGACAGATCTGGTTCCCCTGCCTTCCCAAGTATACCGGTTAATGTTCTTATGTTTAAAAAAGGAGTTTGTGATTACTAAGCCCATACTGGCACAGAAATCCAAGAGTTGTTTCCCGTTCCTGTTGGCCTCCATATCCTCTCCAAATTTACCCATAACCTTTTCATACCCTTCAGTTCGATTTCCAATCCTGGCGTTAAAATCACCCATGAGCAGAACACGTCCTTTACTCTAACAACTAGTGCCTCATAAAAACTATTCATCTTATCTTGATTTGTCCCTTCACAATGCGAATATACTGACACAATCCTAATTTTCTTGCTACACACTGTCAAATCTATCCACATCAGTCGTTCGTTTACATACCTTATTGCAACTACGCTGGATTCCATTTCTTTCCTGATGTAAAGCCCTACACCCCACTGTGCTATTCCTGCTTTGACTCCTGACAGGTAGACCTTGTATTCTCCCACTTCCTCTTCTTTCTCACCCCTTACCCGAATGTCACTAACAGCTAAAACGTCCAGCCCCATCTTACTTGCAGCCTCTGCCAGCTCTACCTTCTTCCCAGAGTAGCCCCCATTGATATTAATAGCTCCCCATCTCATTACCATCTGTTTGCCAAATCGTATCTTAGGAGTCCCTGGTTTGTCAGTTAGAGGTGGGACTCCGTCACCTCCAAAGGTCCGAGGCATTTTGCTCTGATTGTTGCCAGCATCATATTTAAAGTACCAGGGAAGCAGGTTGCTAGCCTTACTTGCCCCGAGTCCTATTGGGTTTTACCCCTAACGGCTGAGGGACTAACCGGTGGATTTGATAGTCTTTGCCGTATGAGCACAAAGGTGACCACGACTCAGAATATGTCCGAGATGCCCAGCCTTATTCCAAAGACTGTCGGGACCACTTACTTGGCCACTCATACGTTGCCCGTGGTTCATGAACTAGGACATGACTACAGGAACCCACACCATGAACCACCTTTCTGATTCCTTGAAATCACTTATTCGAAGATCTTTTTTAAAGCCTCTCTTGCACATCCTGTTTTCATTGATCGGAAACATATGGCCGTAAGACGAAATTCTACTTTTTCTCATTGTTACACATTTATTCAAATTTAGTAGTGTTCCTGTCTCAAGACTAATTATCCTCTCCAAGATAGGTCAGGATTTGATTTTTCTTACAGATCTCTTTTTCCGCTGCCGGCCGGTGTGGCCGAGTGGTTCTAGGCGCTTCAGTCTGGAACCGCGCGACCGCTACAGTCAAAGGTTCGAATCTTGCCTCGGGCATGGATGTGTGTGATGTCCTTAGGTTAGTTAGGTTTAAGTAACTTCCTGCAGATTAAAACTGTGTGCCAGACCGATACTCGAACTCGGGACCTTTGCCTTTCCCAGGCAAGTGCTCTACCATCTGAACTACCCAAGCACGACTCACACCCCCTCCTCACAGCTCCACTTCCGCCAGTACCTCGTCTCCCAGCTTCCAAACTTTACAGAAGCTCTCCTGGAGTTTGGAAGGTAGGAGACGAGGTACTGGCAGAAGTGGAGCTGTGAGGACGGGCCGTGAGTTGTGCTTGGGTAGCTCAGATGGTAGAGCACTTGCCCGCGAAAGGCAAAGGTCCCGAGTTCGAGTCTCGGCCCGGCACACACTTTTAATCTGCCAGGAAGTTTCATATCAGCGCACATTCCGCTGCAGAGTGAAAATTTCATTCTAGGTTTAAGTAGTTCTAAGTCTAGGGGACATGACCTCAGATGTTAAGTCCCATAGTGCTTAGAGCCGTTTCAGCCCTTTTTTTAAAGCCCTTGTTTACTATACATCTTATTGTTTTCATGTAAGGAACCTGTCAGGTAACTGGAGAGGAGGGGGGAGGGGGGGTAGAGACGCGCATTCACAGGCTGCGGCCGAAAGCAGCAAATCGGACATGGTTCGTGAGTCCATATGTGGACGATGATGATGATGTTTGGTTTGGGGGGCGCTCAACTGCTCGGTCATCGGCGCCTGACAAAGT